>NW_026693533.1:0-600000 GCF_021218885.2 Marmota monax
GCAGCGGATGTGCGGAAAAAATACACTCATCCATTGTTGATAGGACTTCCAATTAGTACAACCACTTTGGAAAGCAGTATGAAGGTTCCTCAAAAGACTAGGAAAGGAATTATCCTATGAACTATCCCACTCCTTGGTATTTATCCCAAAGAACTAAAATCCACATACTATAATGATGAAGGCACATCAATGTTTAGAATAGCACAATACACAATAGCTAAGTTTTGGAACCAGATCTGGGTCCAGCCAACAGATGAATGAGTGAATAGAGATAATGTGGTAGGTATTAACAATGGAGTTTTACTCAGCCATATAGAAGAATGAAATTATGTCATTTTCATGAAAATGGATAGAATTGGAGAACATTATGCTAAATGAAATAAGCCAGGCTCAGAAAGTCAAGATGCAAATGTTTTTTTTTATTCATAGAGGGAAGGTAGAGCAAAATATAGAGGAAAAAAATACAAGGGAGAACAGCAGAGGAAGGGATAAAGGAGGAAGAAGGAGGGACAGAAAAATGGAGTAACTGCAGAATAAAAGGGATCAAGTTATGCTCTGTACCTGTATGAACAGGCCACAGTGAATTTCACCTTTATGTTTATGTATAAATCACCAATTTAAGGAAAATCATAAATAAATAGAAGGAAAGCCAGTAGATTATAGAAAGAGGAACAAAGGCTGGAGGAGAAGAGGGAAAGAGGAAGTACTGAAGACTGGTGTGGAGAAAATTATATTCCATGATTTCTGATGGTGTCATAATGAACCCCAACATTAAGTATAGCTATAATACACCAATAAAAATATTTTTTAAAGAATGGATACAGTAAAAGACACAGAGAAAAGAGACCAAAAAGATGACAGTAAAAGAGTTGTAGTGTTGGGGGTTGGGGTTGTGGCTCAGTGGCAGAGTGTTTGTCTGTCATGTGTGTGACACTGGGTTCCATCCTCAGCACCACATAAAAATAAATAAATTAAATAAAAGTATTGTGTTCATCTACAACTAAAAAAAAGAAGGGTAGTGTGATCTCAGAGATGCCAATATGGGGTATAAAAAAACAAATAAAAGAAAATAAAAGAATGAAGGAAGGAGAGTTAGAAAGAAAAAAAAAGAGGAAAGGATAGAAAAAGAAATGAATCAGGGCTGGGGATATAGCTCAGTTGGTAGAGTGCTTGCCTCTCATGCACAAGGCCCTGCAGAAAAAGAATCCCCAGCAGAAAAAAAGAAAAGAAAAGAGTCATCATCAATGATTTTCAAAGCATCTGGGAAGTTTCAGAGAATGAAGGCCAAAGAAGACCAATGTCTATTAGACATCAAGAACAACACTGCAATTCAGAATATAGGTGTAGCATTTATAATTAAGTCTATATATTTAATAGTGGTTATAACTAGCAACAAATAATGCTTAGCTTTAAAAAAAACAAGAAACACATACACACACAAAAAAAAAACTTACTTTGAGATACTAAAAAAAAAATGAGCAGTTGGCTTGGTTTGTTATCTTAACTCGTGCAGCCCTGTTAATTACAGAAGCTCTTGATGTCCAGCAAAGATCACACAACACTGCATTGATGTTAGGAATATGCTTTTCTACCAGGTTTTTCTCTTACTTTTTATTTTTTTTAATAGCATGTCTTTTTTAAAAAAAATATTTATTTTCTAGTTGTAGTTGGACACAAAACCTTTATTTCACCCATTTATCTTTATGTGGTGCTGAGGACTGAACCCAGGGCCCTGCACATGTGAGGGGAATGCTCTACCGCTGAGCCACAGCCCCAGCTCTCTCTTAGTTTTTAAATGATTCTTATAAACAAGATTGTTCCTTAAAAATTCTGAAATTAAATGTAATAAATTTGAATTTTAAAATTAGCATCTGAATATATCATAAATATTCAATAATAAAGACATTTTCATCTTGAAGTCACCTGAACTTTTTGATGTTATGTTTTTCAATGAGAAATTCTCAAATATTTCAAAAAAAGAGGAGCCATTAAGCCCTTAATATTTAAATAAAATGTCAACTTACATTTGGGAAAACATTTATTTTATTTTGAAAATTGTATGTGATAGTTAACAGTTATCTATAGACTGAATAAAATATGTAATGTTAAGAATAAGGTTTTGTGAATAGTGTTCAAGGCAGTTCACAAAGCAGTTGTTTATATGAAAGAGGCTCAGCTTTTGTTTTACTCTCAAATCTACTTGGACTCCCCCACACACTCAAAGTAACACACATTAAGATTTTTTTAAATGCAGAACAATAGAACAAGCTAAAATCATACTGGAATTAGCAAATGTGTTTACAATTTTGGTTTTCTTTTAAATTGATTTGACTCAATAATTGTACATATGTATATAATGTGATAATTCAACATGTACCTATACTCTGAAATAATCAAATCGTAGTAATTAGCATTTCTGCCTCCTCATACATTTATTACTTCTTTTTATTTGGAGACTCTGAACTCTCTTTTAGTTCTTCAAAAACTACATAAGAGGCTGTGCTCATCCTACCGTGCTGTAAAGTCTGATTATATAATTCTCAAAATTGAAAAATCAAGTTACTGGTATATACATCATTGATTAATTTCAATAGCATCATGCTCAATGAAGTGAGCAGGTCACAAAGCCTACCCACTACACTATTGTGAATAAATGTCATGAGATAGAAGGAAACTGGAGTTTCAATGAACAGAGTGGTTCTTATCAAATGATGGGCTTAGGACAGAAGGGGTAAAGTGCAGACGGGCTCAAGGAAGCTTTGAGGGAGTTAGGCACATTGTGTCTTTTGAATTGGGAGTGACCACACAGCTATACATTTGTCAGACACTTAAAGTCTCTTCTTCAAAATCAGTGATAGAAAATAATATATACTTTTTCTTTTTCCAGTACCAGGTATTGAATCCAACAGAACTCAACCACTGAGCCACATCCCCAACTCTTTTTTGTATTTTATTTAGAGAGAGGGTCTCATTGAGTTAGTTGCTTAGAGTCTCTCCAAGGTGTTGAGACTGGCTTTGAACTCACAATCCCTCTGTCTCAGGCTTCTGAGACACTGGGATTACAGAAATATATACTTTTAATGTATAAATTTGAATAATCTTTTTTAAGATCAGTGAATATAACTATTTAATCATTTTTTATTTTTGTTTTAGTGACTTAAAGAATGAAATTAGCAATTCCTTAAAGTTTTAGATTTGTGAACGATTAGCTAACTGTCCTGGGTTAACATAAATTCCTTAAAAGTGTGTTTTTTCCTTTAAATTTTTTCTACATGCTCTGAAAATTCACTAATTTAATTTTCCTATAATGACCTGTAAGTAGGAAACACGATTAATTTATTTTCTTTTAAAGATGAGTAATTTGATATTGAAAATAGATTTGCCATTTGTCCAGGGACTATTATATGGCTGAACACAATTAATATTATTATAACAGTTTCATAAAGCTGATCAAAACTGGGTTTATGAACATCAACATAATTATATTAAAGACACCTCATTTATTGTCTTTTCCACTGTGGGAGATCTTTTATTATTGAGGCAGTGTGGGAAAGGACTTTTCCTAATTTATTCCACATTTTATTTTCAACACGAAGTGCTAAACCTATTGAACCACGGACCTTTGGTGAATTGATCTCTTCACTTGCGGTATTTACCGCTCCGGTAAATTAGGTGTACATAATAACCAGCTGTCGACCTCCAGATGCAGCAGAGTCAAGTCAAGCCGCATAAATTCCCAGCCGTTCAGACATACACACTGCAATGCCTTTATCTGAGAATTCGGTCTGCCGCTGCTGTAAATAATTTCATACTGTGGAAACTAATTTCATGCCATCTTTGTTTTTATTTATTTAAAAATAAGGAAAATTTGTGATAAAAGTTCAACCATCGTAGCAATACAGCTGAAGTTTTAAAAAGAGGACATTTTATATGACACAAGTTTCACATTTAAAATTGCCTCCACTTTATGTATATCTAGTATCTGAGGAATATCTTTTTCTCAACAAGATCATCTATAAGAGAGAGAACTGTCCATTAATTGAGTCACACTATCTTTACACTTTAATTTCAACCTAGCTAATGAATAAACAAATAGGATAATTATCTTTTTTGAAAAGCTGGAAAAAGTGATTATAGTGTTGATTGGGAAAATAGTTAATGTAGATGACAGTGGCAAGAAAATCGACTAATCAGGGAAAGAGTATTTTCTAAGATCAAAATTTCCTTAAATTCTCATGTATATTAGGAAATCAAAATAATGCAACCCACATACATACATATATACACATATTAAATACTTTGGATTACCATGAGCCACAAGGAATAAAATAAGCAAGTACATTTGAACTGAATCAAAAACTCCTAAAAGAAATATCCGTGTTCAAAGAGAAGCATCATTTAATCCATTTGTAGATTAGTAGAGGAGGTACCCACATCAGCGAAACACTAATAACATGAAAGACAAAGGTCAACAGAAAGGACTTAAGTAATTATTGAAAGGTGCAAAGTGGCCATTTTGGAACTTCATCTTCATTTCAAAAATTGATGGTATTACAGTTATAAATAGATCGATAAATAACAGAAGCTGACTAAGACAGTTAAGGGCTAATTGGTCTTTTCTCAGTCAGAATGATAAATGGAGCAAAAAACTCGATTGTAAATTTCTCCGTAGAGACTTTATGATTGACAAAGAAAACACAATTTGAAATACAGTTTTATGTATTATTGAGAATTATAGGAATATTTTTAAAAGCTGTTAGTATGCTAATAATGTATGAGCAATTAAAGTGTTAGCATGACAATTATTACCCATGTCTCATTTTAAATAAAGGCTTATAAAATGAACATATTTAAAGAAACTCCAATTATATATTCTAGAGGAATAAAATTGTATTAAACTTGATGAGATAATGTCCCTACACATAGCAAACTGCTAGTGGATGAGGAGGGGTGGCCATGGACAATTGAATAGTGATAGATCTCTGTTTCCACCACAACATGGTTTGCTTCCTACATATGCAACACATCCCTGCCTCTATTATGAAGATAAAGAGGTAACTAGATTCTATGAAGCAATAGAACATTAGAGGCAGGACTATTCTTGTTCCAGATGAAAGTAACCAAAAACAAAACAACCATCCAAAGACATCTGGGCAGGCAATGTTTTCTTGAATTATATACAACAATTTTTTCTAGTTAAACCAGAATTTGCTCCCCAAAGAATTGATAATTAGGAAGTTATAGTGAAAGACACAGATTTATTGTTGCAATAATAAACCTTGATTAACAATTTATGTGGATGTAACCTGTGAGAAGTTAGTCAGTAACCTGTTGTTAAGTTTTATGCCAATAAAATCAAGTTCAGATGATTGATACCATGAAATCCACTAGGACCATGTTGCAAATATCAAACTGATCTACAAGGGCAATGTCCATAAAATAAAAGGTATGAATAGAGAGACTTAGCCTCTCATCTTTCCTTAATACAACGCCTAATCTCTAAGCACATCTTTTAGAGGATATAATGGGAAAAAATTATGTTAACAACATATTTCACTAATAGACACTCTTTATAATCCACATTTTCCCATAAACATGATTCTGAAAGTCCTGGTTACTCAGATACTAATTATATGCTGCTGAAATCCTACAGTGAAATCCTACAAGAACAAAGGATGTTTACTCCTTTTGAAGAAACTTTCTCCCAAGTAGAACTGCAAAACTAAAATATTATTTTTAAAATAATTTGTATTAATAATTTTCTATCAATATTTTCTCATTAGCACATACTATATTTTACAAACTGATAAAACTTCTTTTCTATTTTTCTAATAAAATTTGTGTTCTTAGGTATCAGATAAACACTGAACTCTAGATATTTTCAGCATGCATAAGGTAAGTTAGTTTTCATGAGAGTTAAACAATAAGCTGCATCTTTTAATTACTGTACTACTTATCAGAAAGTGAAGAAACCCTAGTACAAAGAAAATAAACCCTTTAGACCAATATTATTGGAAATAATGGGAAAATGGGCGCCAGACTCTGAATTCTCAGTTCTCACAAACAAACTCTCATTTTTAGATACTTTTTAAAAAATAATACAGTATATTGATATCATGCATGACCTTTTGAGTTGTATTAGGGATTTTGACTAATGCATTTCAACATCACATTTTATTATACCACATGCTACCATGGTCAGAAGAGCTCAATTAGTTGAAACCATATAATTTTTAGTTGTATAAGGATTAGTGTTATTTGGATTTTTTTTATTCTCCAAACCTTAACATTTGGGGTATTACTGAAAAATTGGATTTCAGGTAGTAAATGAATCTTAGGATGCATGTTATTCTAAATCCCTTATCAGACTACATGAATTTCACAGGTCCTACGGAAATTTCTGTACACTGGTGTTACAGAGAGGTTATATCCTCCATGTTAGTACCAAATGTGGACCATGATCTAAAAATCAAAACTGTCTATGTCAATTCTTTATATATGTTTGCCTTAATGAACTTGGGCTTTCATAAATAATGTCCATAAACTAAGGGGCTATAAACAATAAGAATTAATTTCCCACAGTTATGGAGACTGGTAAGTCCAAGATGAAGGTGCAGACAGACTCATTTTCTGTTGGGGATGTACTTACTACTTCATAGGCATTTATCTTCTCAATGTGGCGGAAGGGGTAAGAGCTCTTCAGGTTCTATTCTATAAGGGCACAAACTGAGGGGAGTCCATCCTTTCAATATAATCATCTACCACAAGCCTTACCTCCCAATATCATCATATTTGGGTTTAGGAATTCAACTATGAATTTTAGGGAGACATTTTCAGTACATAGCAATGGCCTAAGATGGCTTGGACAATATGTCTGAACCTTTGGAATTGGGCCATAGAGATACTTAGACATAGTTTAATTCTTCTGGGTTCTGACTGATGTATTTTGTTTTTCACATATATCAAAGCAGCAAACACAGAGAGGTTCAAGAATAAATTTACCAATTGTCACCAATATTTTTATTGCTCTCTTCCTTTTTTCTTAAAGATTCATGGAAGTAGATACAGATAAGACACTGGTAAGGTCACATTTGAGCAAAAACCTGAAGAATGTGAAGTAGAGCAGTGAGGCATATGTACATTTGGGGAAAGAACTGTCCATGTGGGGAAAGCAGGAACCTGAGAGCCTTATGGGAAGAGCTTGCTAGATGTGTTAGAGAAAGCACAAATAATATACAGTGTCATTTGAGCACTATGAGCCAGAAGATGAGGTTGATGAAGCATTAGATTGTTCAGACACACAGCAATTTGCAGACCATCATAAAGCTTTTGCTCTTCCTGAGCTGTAAAATCAATGCAGGATTTTGAGCAGAGGAATTATAAGATTTAAAATATATTTTTAGAGGAGAGATCTGTCTTGTAGAAATTTTACTGTAGTGACTGAAAAACAGAAATAGGATAACTAGTTAGAAGATTGCTGGAAGATTGCAGGTGATAGAGTTGGTGTATTGGACCAAAGGGCCAGTAGGAAAGTCAATGAAATGTAGTCAGAGTCTTGATATATGCTATACTTAGACTCAACAAGATCTAGTGCTGGATTAGATAGTGTGGAAGATAGAACTAAGTCAAGAATGATGGAAAGACTCTTGCCCTGGGAAATTGCAGAATGGCCTTACTTAAAAGACAAAAAACATGGCAGTTAAAAACAGGATTACAGGATTTGGGAAGAGGTCAACAGTTCAGTTTTAAATGCTTTATTTTGGTACTCTGATTAGAAAAATAAGGGAAATGTTCAATATTATTTACCTACGCAATACAAGATTTTTCAGTATAATCTGGAGTCCTATGTTTGGTGTTTGGAAATCATCAAAATATAGGAGTATTTAAAGCCAAAAGAAAGGAGAAATGCACATTTTCTTTGTGTGTGTGTGTGTGTTTGTGTCCATGTAGAAAGTGTGTGTGGAGGTGTGTTTGTGGAAAGTCTGTGCGGCGAGGAGCAGTCCAATATTCAAAGGTGAGGGAAAAAGGAAAGAAAATGAGAAGAAGACACTTTTAATAGACTATCTCTTTGTTTTTAATTTGCTATAAGATTGCCTATGTTGCCCATTAGTATGCTGATATGATAGATTTGCTAGAAAGAATCAGATACTACAAGAGTGAAGTAATTATTTTGGCAATGTCCTTGGGTAGGAAATAGTAGAAAATTAGTTTTATATAGTGGTGTAGACAATTCATTTATACTAACAGGATGGAAGGTAGACTATGTGGATAAAAATATAAGTGCATTTGATAGTTTTGAAGTTGAAAGTAGAAAATATTTCTTATTTTATTGCTTTATTTCCTCATTGCATTAGTAAACAAGGCCACTGACTGAGACAATAAATTATGAAATTTGCATTTGGGGCTTGGATACAGAGATTTACATTATAGCCTAATAAAAAGAGGCAAATATGGAAATGTAGCAAAATATTCAGACAATACTAAAGGTCCACTACTGGCAGTTGATTTTAACATTGCATCAGTCAGCACAATTTTGTGGTTTTCTCCAGTCACATATAGCTGCTTAGCTCTAGAGGTATAGAGCAGCAGACTTTGGATTAGCCAGAAGACTTTTTTTCCCCATATGAATGAAACTGATAGAGAATGAGACTAGGGGATTTAGGACCTCTATAAGGGTATGGATTGTGGCATCTCAGTGAGGAGATGAATAAAGATATGATATAGGTAAGAAAGAATGAAAAGTCAGTGGACAAAAGGTGACAGGCATTTGTAAGACTTAATAATTCTCAGAACAGGGAACCAAGGAGAGTAAGCATGGGTATAGGGACAAAGTGGGTGTGGAAGAAAAGGAAAGTTAAATTTTAAATTATGTATTAGTTATGATCAGCTTTGGTTTCATGAATACAAGAACAGTAGAGCATTTATGACTCCACACTTATAAGAGTCCTTTCCTCCTTAGTGTTCTAAGGTCATTAACTTGAAATTCTTATTAACTGAAAAAGCAAGGACTTGTGCATTTTCATTTTTCTTTAGTCCCAAGAAAATGGTAACTTTTGAACTCATAGCTAGAAATAAACCCTCACTGCTGATGCTCAACATGTGATTTTTTTTTTTTACTTTATGATGGTTTGAAAATGATTTACATTCAATAGAATGTGTACATCAGATTTTAAATTTTGATCTTTTCCAGGTACCAATATGCAATATAATACTCTGATGTAGCTGAGCAGCAGCCATAAGCCAGAGCTGCAGACCTACATCCACAGAATCATAATGGTAAACACTTGATACACTACAGTGCTTTATGTTACTAAGCTAGAATGTTTTGTAGGCTAAGTATATGAATTTCACTTTCAAATTATAATATTGTCAAGTTCAAATGTGTTCCTCAGTATATAATCTCATCTTAAGTTGAGGAACATCTATATGGAAAATAACTGTATCTAGAATACAGTCATCAACATGAGTGGCAAATTTAGTAGTCAGAGAATAATATCATCAGGGAGAAGTAATAAAGTAACTGAAAGGCCCACATACTGAATGAGTTATTTGCATGGATATTAAGGTCATAGGAATTATATCGTTATTGTAAACAGAAATAGTAGGCCAAGATTTTATTCTCTCTTCAAGATATGGCACACACAATTTAAATAACCATATATGACTGCCAAAACTAATGATTAATAGCTATCTCATGTCATTAGCTTTAAAACCTTTGACTTTTTTAAGATGAAGAGAGGGATGGCAATGATAAAGTATCAATAAAATACAAGAAAGATACTTATCTCTTCTTTTTTAAAATATTTTTTTAGGTATAGTTGGGCACAATACCTTTATGTTATTTGTTTATTTTTATGTGGTGCTGAGGATCAAACCTAGTGCCTCACACATGGTAGGCAAGCGCTCTACTGCTGAGCCACAACCCCAGCCGCTACTTATCTCCTCTTAAGATACCAAAACAATATCCTTAATTAATCTCAAGGAGGAGAATATTTGATACAAAATAAGAAGTTGAAAGGAAGATTAAGATGAGTTTGTGATTTGGAAGATTCAACTGCTACAGTGTTTAATATTTAAACATGTTGTTTAAATATTTACTTTTCCCATGCCTCAAGACATACCCAAGATAATCAACATATAAAGAGAAAAGACTAATTTTGGCTCACAGTTTTATAGGTTGCAGTTCATGAACAATTGATCCAATTGCTTTTGGATTGTGGTGAGGCAGCACATCATGGTGAGAGCACATGATGGAGAAAACCTATTTACCTCAATGCTGGGAATGAAAAAGAAGAGCAAGAGATCAGGGTCTCACAGTCTCCTTTGAGAAGATACCTCTAATGACCGAAAGTCACCCACCTGACCAAATCTCACACGGATTTCATCATCTCCTGGTAGAACCATGCTGGCCATAAGGCCTTCAGCACATGGATCTTTGTGGAACATGCAAGATCCAAACTATAGCACAGGGGTAATGAGAACTCTGGTACTAACAGAAAAAAAATCATTCTATTAATTATAATATAATGTATATAGCGTGCTTCTCTTCTTGTTGTTTTTGTCTACCCAAGTCATATTTAGAATCATTTTACCTACTCCTAGGATACCAAATATTGTAGATGTTTCCTGATGAAAGTCATATTTTGTTTATTCTACTTGTTTCTTAACATTGTGATGAGAGGGTAATATTATTTCAAAATAAAGACTCGTGTTGTACTTCAATACTGGGAATTGCTTATTTTGTATGTGTTTTCTAGAGGATTAACCCTATGTTCTTATTTTTTTTCTCTCATATGTTTGTTTTATGTTTTCTTCTACCATATGTGATTACTTCTGTGGTATTTAATGCTTCTGGAATTTCTATTGATATTTTTTGAAGTTTTTTTTTATTCTCTAAATATATTTTATAATGCTCTAATAGTTCTTTTAATGGTCATATTCTGTTTTAGGAGGACAATGAGTTCCTGATTCTCTCTAATGTATCAGATAAAATATTGGGGGTTTTGGGAGGGGAATCTCTCATTGTTTGAATTAAATTTGTCATTTTTTAAATTTTCACCTCGGACTGCCTGTTGTGAACTAGAGTTTTTTTCCTCCCTTTTAGGGAAATAGTAATCTTCAATCATAACACAACTTTGTTAGTTATCCATAAAGAAAATTTGAAGTGATTCTGGGATTTTTTCTATTATAAAATGGATGTGTTCATGATAGAATATCCCTTAAGGCATCCTGACTTTAATTTAAGGTAGAAGGCAGAAACTTATTCTCAGGCTACATGGCCTCCAAGTCTCAAAGTGTTCCAAATTTTATTCTCTGCTACAAATCTCTATAATGAGCCAATAATTCTTCTAAAATGATTGCTCACTTTCTATAATGAGAGTATTCTGGTATTTTTCTGTGAATAGTTGTTTATGTGAATGATAGTGTCATAAATTAGATGATACTATAGAAACTTGTGGAAAATGTTTTCTGATACGTTACATTATATATAAAAGCACTATTTCAAAATAAATTATTTTTATTTCTATATTATTTTATTTCTGTATTTCCATATTATAGTTATGGATTTAAGTTTATTTTAAAACTATATATGTAGGTGGATGATACTATTTGATTTTCAGTTTGGATAGTAAAAGCAGCTTTGATCTGATATGGTTATGGCCTGGCTGAAAATTCATTTACTTGGCTGCTTCTATTAATGACCTGAAGTCCAGGTGACAACCATGCTCCCTTTGAAACTATCTTCCTCACAAAACTTTGCTATAGCTTCCCCTCTCCATCTTTTCTTACTATTGTGCATTTATTTGTTTGATATATTTTAATCTCAGTTGGGATCTCTGGAGATATTATGCATGAGTCAAAATAACAGCAAGAAAATATTGGCACAATCAGAATGGTTAGTTAAGGAAAGGTTAATAGAGGTGAATTTTGCAATGTTTGCATAAAGCTAAATAACATAATGGAAGATTCAGCACCCCAGACTAGCAGAATTCGAAAACTAAGTACCTGCTCCTTGTGTCATGGACTCAGCGTCAGTGAGTTGATGGATAGGCTAGAATGAAAAGGTCAAGTGGTTTTCATTACTGTTTTTCCACACATCTTGTGCATTTCTGGTTGTATTAATTTCCTAGGATTTCCATAACAGAATGCTACAAACTCTATAACTTAAAACAACAGAAATTTATTGTCCCATAATTTTGGAGACTTGAAGTATTATATCTAGATGTCAGCAGTGCCATGTTCCCTTTCAAACCTGTGAAATCTTTCCACACCTCTTCTAAATTCTGATGCTTGCTGGCCATATTTTGCTCCTGGGTTCACAGGTATGTTACCAACCATACTGACCTTCCATCATCACCTGGTTTTCTTCTGTGTTTTCACATTATATCATTTTCTTATAAGAATATCAGTCATACTGGATTAAGTGCCACCTCTGCGTAGTATGACTTCATGTTAGTTAAACAAATTACATCTGCAGTGTCTCAATTTTTAAAAGAAATTCTTACAGTTTGAAGTACCCAGAATCAGGAATTAATGTTTTTGGAACACAATCAAATCCAAAAAAAGTGAGGATGGTAGAAAGCCTAAAATCAATAATGGACTACTCACACAGTTGTACTCTAAGGTAGCCAGACTTCTTACATTGCAAATGTCTCCCTCCTGAGTGAATGATTCCAAAGACAAAAAATGGAACATAATACATTTTTGAGGTTTGGACTTAGAAACTGGAAACTGTTACAGCTAAACTTTCCTATTCTATTGACCAAAACTGCTACTAGGTCCAACCAATTAAAAAAAAAAGGAAGTTTTTTTATTTGTTTGTTTGTTTATTTTTTTGGTGTGTGTGTGTGTGTGTGTGTGTGTGTGTGTGTGTGAGGAGTTGAACCCTGGGTGTTTACTCACTGTGCTACATTACTACTACTACTACTATTATTATTATTATTATTATTATTATTATTATTTTGAGACAGGGTCTCACTAAGTTGCTTAGGATCTTGCTAAGTTGCTGAGGCTGGTTTTGAACTTGTGTTTCTTTGCCTCAGCCTTCTTAGCTGTGGGGAGTAAAGGCATATGCCACTGCACTCTGCCTTTACTTGGTAGAATTGGCAAGGAATTAGAAGAAGTCATTTTTATTCTACTAAAGGTCTCAAATGAGCTGACCAAAGCCTTAATTCCAAGATTCAATATCCTAGAGATCCTGTCTTTAAATGAGCTTTTGCAGATTTTCATTGACCAGTATTATTGAGAAAAGACATACTAGTAACTGTGAACCTTGTTACTTCAGATGTCATCTTTCTAACTGCACTAAGAAGCAATTCAAGTTCTTCTTCATATTTGGAATCAAATAGCCAGTGCACAATGAACCCTCTTCTCTGAGTATTGGGCAAGTTGCATGAAGACTTCAAAATGACCTTATTTATTCTTAGCTTCCAAATCAATTGAGCCATGACTGTGTTTCTTGCAACGTATTTCTTCCTTGGACACTAGCTCACTGAAACCTACAGACCTCAAGTTCACAGGAATAAGAAAAAAAGTTCTTTAAAAAGCATAAGGCCCAAGTACAAAGGGGGATGCTGCCTTCCCCTTCTTCTTGTCAGAGGAGCTTCTGAGAATGCTACATCTCTATATTGGTCAGTGGTTGAGAGAAAAAGAAGATCAAATACTGCCGAAAATCACCCTAGGTACAAAGTGCTATATCTCACCTAGCAGGTCATTCCATTGTCTAATTGTCAGTTACTTCTTGATGAGGACAATCATATTAATATCTGCGAATTCCTTATAGTTGTATGTTATTGCAATAAATAACTGTACTGGTAAGATTTTTCATTATGTGCTATATCAGCACAAGGAAGGCAATGGACTGCAAGAAAAATTATGCATGAAATGTTCCTTGCACATGAATATATACTGTTTCCGATTACTTTTGCTAACATGAATTGAAAATAACCATTTACTGTAGGGATTCTGACCGTGGAAATATACAGGGAAGCATTCCTCTGGTGAGCAAACTACCGGGGGGTAACTGGCACTCTGTTTCCAACCCTTAGAAAGCCCAGAAGTCTCTCCTAGGAACCAGTAATACAACTAATACATGGGCTATGTCTACTTTGCTGTGGCAATGCCACTAGAGTTTTAACAGCCACGATCTTCATCTCAGGCACACAGCTCCTGGGAATAAAGAAAATCTTTTGTCAGACAACCACAGTGTCTCACAGAGCCTAAACCTGTCTACATAACAGTAACTTTATACAATGGACTTTCTTGAGAGCTGCACAAAACTCTGAACATTGCACACTGCAACTTAGTATGTGACTGAGGAATAAGCTCCATAATGGTGTTAAGTCTGTAACCTGCCTAGTAATACAATGAACAATAAGCACTAATGATGCCAATGACCTTAAGTAACCTGTTGATATAAATAAAACTTGGCAGCTTGGCCTCTCTGCCATTCTGCCATCTTTCTTTCTTGCCTCTGTATGTTGTCTCTGTGTCTCTTTTTTATTTTCCTTACAATTTACCAGGCCAAATGATACATGCTGGATGACTGGTCTATTGTGCTTTGATCCAGTGAATATACCACATATTGATCTATGGATTGCAATACTGTCAACTCAGGTTAATTTTCTAATAATACATATTCTCCTGTAGAGGCAAAATATGAGATAAAAGTATGGGCTATAAATGATCATCTCTGATTTTTTAAAACCATTGATTTTGGCACCTATAGGTCCTTCAGAATAGAACTCCTTCAGAGAAGCTGTATTATTTTTAAATATAAGGCAGAAGTTGAGAGGAATTAAAGAACTAAGAATTGTCAATGGTCTACTTAGACCTACTAGGAAACAGGGTCTGATCAATGCTTACAAATCACAAAACTTCACTTATGGTGATATCTTAATTTACAGGGATATGCACCAATTTTGTTTGCTATCTTATAATTTTATGAAAATTCAAAACATTTCCTCCTTTTTTTTAAGGGGGAGGTCCAGAATCCACTATCCACTCCTTCTACGTATCTTACTGTGATAATAACCAAGCTCTCTCTTCTTATTTTCTGAGGTGTCCCCACTGTCCAAAACCAAGAAGAAGGCAAGGAAATCTGTCTGGTGCAGAATATAGAAACATATTCCTCAATAATATGGAAAGATGGATTATGAAAGTGTAAACATGTCAATCATCCAGGTGTTAAGATTTCATAGCTATATTTTTCATTTTATTTAAACTTGTTATTTTGGTTAACCTGTTATATTTTCTTCACTAGAATGCTTTATTTTTGTGGAAGTAGTGAATATAACTCATTTAGCTTATACCTTATTATTTGAATGTATTTTCAGGTTTGTTTGACAAAAAAAAATGGATATGACATTAAAATACAAATATCACAGCTCTATATTCCCTTTTGAGAATTGCATATAGGAGAATTCAATTGGATTATCTGGATAGTATGGATTACATATTTCAAATTGAAAAAAAGAGTAAAAAATTTGTGAGTTTATTTTACTATATTAATGTTTGTATATGTGTTTAAAAAATCAATCAATAGCTGTAGATATTTCTAAATTTTATTTATTTTTAGAAATTTAAACTTATACAAAATGAGGAGACTTTCACTGGTGATAAAAACATTAGCAATTTGAATCCAAGTGCTGTTGATACTATGACATCTGTCATGTTGAGATGTTGAATTGATACAGTAAATGAACCAAAACAAAAGTGGAAAAGATAAAACCTTTGTTATTTTTTTTTCACACAACTCCCTGTTTCCAGTGATTACTAAAAGTCAAACTACATGCATTCTTTTCCTTAGGATCAGTAAACATTTTAATCAAATGAGCTGCTTACCTAATTTAGCGTAATAAGAATATCTACCACTGATCTATGAAAATTAACACCCTATGGAAAGTGATTTTATATATGTTCCTAATAATAATTGTTCAATATCCTTTCCATAATTCAGAGAACTCACAAATTTTTTATATACCTTCTAATAGATTCCCAGGTAAACGAATGATATAAGCCTTTGTCTGATGGTTGAGTGTTTTTCAAATTTGACTTGGTATATTTTTAAAAATATTCTATATAGTTAAAAGTAAAGATATATCACTTAAATTTTTACTCAATAATCAAAATATGACCAAAGAAAAATTATTTCATCTCCTTGGAACTTTTTTTTTTCTCTTAAAACACAAGAATAAGTATATGAGCATCAGTATCAACAATCTTCACAGAGGGAATACAGGCTTTACAGGAGAAAAAGTATTACTTCCACTGCTTTTGTATGTAGAAGATGATTTGTTTATCTTATTAGTAAAATCAACTAAGTGAAACCAAACTGGATATGCCTGATAGATTCTGTTTTTCCTTTCCTTTTTTTTTCTCAGAAGTGGTACATATGTGGAAGATGCAACAGACTGAAACAACTAAATCTTTTGTTTATGTCAGATTTTCCTACATGCATTGAGACCTGCATATAGATCTAATCTCAAATCACTCATTTGGGCCTCATAGATTCCTTCCCAGACTATAAAAAAATAGAATAGTATGTTACATGACTGTACTAGGAAGCACAAAAATATTCTATCTGCAACAAAAAGGTAGCATGTTTAAACTAAAGTAAGCTGAAAATAAATCTCGAATAATTATAAACTTTGTATATTTTAAATATAATTTAATTTTCTGTGCTTTCCAAACAATAAAGGATTGCAGAAGGACAATATCTCTTTAGTTATTAAATAAGGTTTGATATGTGAATGCATATTATAAATACCAATCAAACAACTATAATCCAATATAAACAAACTCAACTAAATGTGCATTTGTGTGGGCTTATAATATTTTACCAATTGTAATACCACTTAAATTGGATGTATTACTTTCACTTCCGGATGAGTAAGTATACTTTATAGTACAAGTGTTCTGCTGAAAACACCACCATCCAAAGTAAAAACCTACTCTGATCTTTTTTTTATTTCTGATTGATCCATCCTCCCAGATGGCTGTGAGCAGAATATTGCCTGAAGTGCATTACTGCCATATAATGGAGCAAGAGGTGGCATGGCTGTGTGCGAAGGGTCAGGACGTGATGTCTGTCATAATTATTACTATATCACCCCGACTAAATGTTTATAAATTATAAGAATTGTGTAAGCAATTAAAGTCTGACAAAGAAAGGTCATTTATACTTAATGACACTAGATCATGTATCAGAGGATGCAGCTATGACTACATGACGTTGAAAACCTGTGAGGTAGCTAACAGAAATATAAAAAAAAGGTGGAGGAGATATTTGAGGAATTGATAAGAAACAGAAAAAAATCAGTTACTAGAATTTAGATGAATTAATATTGATTGTGAGAACACACTGTGTCATGTTGAAACCAAGATACACCAGAAAACACATTGAAAATAGGAATTGATGTCTGGGGGCAGGGCAAAACTGTCAGACTCCATAAAAAATACAGAGATTATGAATATATAGTTCTAAAAAGTAAAATCAAATGAACAAGACTAAAGGAACATGTGTTAATTGTCCAATACTATCAAAATGTCAAGTAGAGTGAAGAAGAAAAAATGGATAGTGTACTCAGAGGATTGCAAATGAGTGCATATATGAATGTGTCCTGATGAATCCTACTATTATGTATAATTATAATGCACAAATAAAAATTAAGTTTAAAAAGAAGGCTATACATGATTGGAGGAAGTATGTTATTCCTGTAAAATAGTGATGGTTGTAGTTACAGTGTAAAATAGTGACAGTTATAATTATAGCGCAGTGTAAAGAAAATCTTGATTGCAAACATGTTGAGACATGGATGTATAATTTGTGATAAAAAGAAAAAAATCTATGGAAATTTACTTTAAGGTTTTATTTTAAATAAATATGACCTGGTAATATTTAATACACAGAACAAAGGGGGGGAAGTTATTAAATGTAAAAAAGAGGTTGATCAATGACTATTAATTTATAGTTAGGAGCAGGAGCTTCTGGTGTGCTATTTCAGAGTTGGATAGCCACAGAAGAAGATAATGTATTATACATTTAAATAGCTAGAAGAAAGGATTTTGTATATTTCTCCATAAAGAAATAATATCTGTTTGAGAAAAGAATGTTTAATTTGATTTAAAAGTTACATAACGTATAGATTTGTCAAAACATCACATAGTATTTCTTAAATATGCATGAACCAGAAGTTTCTATATATCAGTAAAAATAAATTTAATTAATCTTGAAAACAACAGAGAAAAGACTGAATATGAGATCCCCATCCCAGAGTAATATAAAAAAAATGAAATGTCAAAAATTTTATAGGTGAAATCATACTTTAAATTATCCAACAGATAATTTAAACATGCCAATGGAAAATGTAGGAATATTTGTTTTCAGAAAGTAAGATTATTATTATGAAATCTCTATAATAAAAGCAACTGTGCTAGATATGAAGGATTTGATTTAAGAGACATGTACCTAAAAATCACATGATACTGAGGAACAAATATCATACAATCTATAATAACTACTTAGCCATAATAGCAGACATCTAATTGTTTAGTATGTGCTATAGGAAATACCGTAAATTTAGGGCTACAGGTTAGAACTAAGTTGCAAAAATAAAATGGAAAAAAAAAATTTTGCTCTTGCTATCCCATATTCTTTCATCTATAATTTCATTCCCAGTCTCAAAATCTTCATGTCTATAGGCAGGATTTTTTTTTGTACAACATAGAAGAGGCTGAGTTCATAATCAATATGAAATGACTTAGGAATTAATACAACGACTGTCAAGCACCATTTAATTAATGCTTTAATTTAATCCCCTATCATATTAGAGAAGAGGAACCTGGACCAGCTTTTAGAGAGTTCTTTTGTTACTGTTTTAGAATTTGACATCCGAATTAGCAGGTTATTTATACATTCAAAGAGCTGAAAAGAGTATTTGGGGGAAAAAGCATCCATGGTAATAAAATTTTTGTATTTCTGAGTCCAACATAATAATAGAAAAGCAGTCATGTCACACAAAAAAACAATACAAAACACACAAACAAAAACATTCAGAATAAGAGTAGTTGACATACACTAACAACCATAAAATCAGTACATTTACTGGTAGTGGTGTGAGAAAAAGCAGAGGGGAGTAATGGAACATTGTATGAAAATAGAAAAACCAAACCATAGCTAAAGGATAATCAATCACAAGGCCATGGGTCCAGGAAAATAGCAGCTGAGGTAACATTTTGCCTAACATAATGGTACTTGTCTTGGATAGGTACAGTGAGGAATAAATGGGTTGGAAAGTCCAGCCCCCACAAACTCGCAGGACTCATTTCTCCCATTGAGGAGTGAGATCCACACAAAGAAGAAATTCCTGAAAGTGGAATTAACCTTCTTTGAGTTCTATGCGAGCATACAAATTGAAGAGGATAACAGGTGAAAAACACTAAAAGAAAATAGTCATGAAGTCTCAGGTGACTATGAAGTTAGAAAGGATATTATCTGCCTTAAGTTTTGGGAAACTAAATTCACATTAACATAAGACCATAATATTAGCAAGGTAAAATCAATAAAAATGATTAGTGAGAATAAGAAAGAAGTAAAACAATATCTCCACTTAAAAGGAAAGAATGTCAGAGTCAAATCTTTATGGCAGGTAAAACTGAGAACAGAGAGGTGTTGGACTAAGAAGTTTTATGGAATCTGTAAAAATCATATGTGTGGGAAGATCCATGTGTCAAATATCTACATTGTTTTGCAGATAAAGTTTAAAGAAATAACAAATATGGATAAATGAAGACACTGTTAGGGGAATCATGACCTGAAATTAAATAGATTAAGTAATTTCTTTCTGAAGGATTCTAATCCTTGGTTATTTGGCAGTATTTTTTAAAATATTAGTTCTTTGTTTCCCAGTATTTCATGTGTAAATAATATAAAAGTAGTACTATAACTTTTGAAAAATTAAAATGCATCTAAATATGTAAATCTGTTTAACTAGAATAATGACTGGGTATATATCTGAATGTGATCTTTTGATGGATATTTAAGGGTTAAGACTTTGTTAACAGACATATTTGTCAGGATTATAGCATGTCGGTTGTTTGCTATATTTTTACTCTATATAATCTTTTTATACCTGTGGGATGAAATGAGTAAAATGGAAAATTCAAGATGATTTTTTTAATGTGAATAATTACAACACTACTTTAATTCTCTTAAAAAACTATGCTTTTGACATATTGAAAATTTTATTTGGTACAATATTATAGTGAAAATTGAAAATGCTTCTTTTTTATGTTTATGTTAAACTACAAATTCATAGTGGACATGGTTCATTCTCCATAAGAACAAATCTATAGGACAGTTACAGACATATTGAAAGAGATTTATTATGAGGGACTAGCTCATGCAATTATGATGGGTAAGAAGTCCCATGATCTGCTGTCTGCAACTTGGAGGCCTGAGAACCAAGGAAATCAATGATGTAAATCCTAAAGTCCAAAGACCCCCAAACCAGGAGTGTGGATATTTTAAGACAGTAAAAATTTGAGGATAAAGAGAAAATTCACCTTTTTTTTTTTTTTCTGAATTTTGGTTCTATTCAGACCCTTGGAGAACTATGATGCCCCTCTCACTGGTGAGGGTGATCTTCTTTATTCAGTTCTCTCATTCAAATGCTAATCTCTTCCATAAACATCCTCATAGACACACCCAGTAATAATGTTGCACCAGTGGTCTGGTCTCCCTTCTCCAAATCACACATAAAATGGACCATCACAGATGAAGACATAACAACTTTATTTAAGTGCAAACAACAATAGTCTAAATTACTTGATGAATTAAAGAATAAGAACTATAAAGGTAGCAAGTTCCAAAGTTATTAATCAGGAATACATATAAGAAACTGCAAAGGTTTCAGTGTTTTTAATGAGGGAAGTATATTCTTTATGAGCCTTGATGAACATTAGCAAGTAACAACTCATGTTTAAGGAGGAAAAGTTACAGTCAGATAGAAATCTTTCAGTTATAGATTCTTTAAATTTTGCTGAAATAAGTTGTAAAATGAAATTGTAAATAATATGTAGTATCAGATAATCAGATCTGATTTGATCATAATTGTCCAAAATTCTGAGTTTTGGGGGTTAGAATTCATATGATAATTTGTTATTTTAAAGAGTCTATCATCTGTACTTAAAATTATACTTAGTGTTTTGTCACTGTACTTTCTCATCATTACAATTTACCTCCTTATGTTTGTTAGGATTGGTGATTCTGTGTGTGTGTGCGTGCATGTATGTGTGTGTGTGTGTGTGTGTGTGTGTGTCTATGAATGATGAACAAGTGTCTGTAATTTTCTCTAATTTTGAAGTATTAACGACTTAAAAATAGTATAGATTGTACATGTTGAAGTATAATTTCAAATTCTTACTTTCACACATGAGATGTCTACAATTAAACATTTATATGGACTTTAATTTTTTTTTTAAGAGAAAAACTTCATAGAGATAGATCACTTAGGGATCCACCAGGTATTTGTGTTATTAGAGTGGATTAGAATTATCACTCATGTGAATATAATTTCTTAAAAAAGTGTGTATTGAGTTAAATAGTTTTCAATGATTTAAGAATTCTCAGGAGCCACTAAAGAAAAAGTATAACTTTGAAGAATAGAATAAAATGTCCCTTGCCTTATAGAAGAAAAGAAAAATTGATGTCTACACTGCTGATTTTCTCATACTGCTTCAGAAGCAAACATGTAAAGGAACAAGAAAATTGGGTGGTTTTACAATCTAGTAGACCCAATTCATCAATAAATACCTTGACAAAAGAATAGTTATAGATTTTTTTTGACTCAAAGTCAGTGATTTCCATCCGTTCAGAAAATTTGAGATATCAAAGAAAGCAGTATGTCTACTTTAAGAAAACACTGCTGTAATTCTTTGAAACGAACCAGAGAACAATAACAACAACAAATCCCAAGAATAGTTTGTAATGTTAATAATATTGTACATGTCGAAGGTTTTTACAAAATTGGTGGAATAGGTAAATCGTATAAGAGATGGTTAAACTATTACCTTTGTCAGATTACTTGTTTTCATATTTTGTAAGTATACTTAAGATTTAAAATAATGATATTTTTGTCCATTTTATTATTTTATCCTTGGTCTCTTCTACTAAGTGATTGAATAAATCTATTGTTGTTTCACTGTACCCTCTTTTAGATAATCCTGATGCAACTACTTGTCATCCTAAAATGGTGACAAATTCATTGTGCCCTCCAACTCTATGCTTTATTTCCCATTGTTAATATATTCTATCAAACATATCTGTCATGCATAGGTTGGATACATTCCCATGTGCTATCAATTCAGGTTTGTAATTCCTGCTCAGGCATAATTAATAACAGTGCCATGTTTCATTCTCAAAACTTTCCTACTTTTGCCAATGAATTACACAGTTATTCTAATTCATATGCAATTCTCTTACTCCTTAAAAGGACTTAAAATTCTGCCACACTTTCTCCAAGTACAGAAACCTAAGTTTACTAAACTATTGGTATAATTAAAAAAATTCACATTTCCATCTAGATGTTTTCTCTCTGTACCTTTCATTGCATCAAAGAACTAGACTCGGATTGCTTATTTTTCCATAATCTGGGATTTGTTTTTGTTTACTCCACAAAACTAAATCAGGATTCTGTATACTTAAGGGTATGTTTATTAACTAAATATGCATTCAATATTTTTTCATTGGTAGCTCTTGATTTTAGAGAACAGATGTAATGAAGAGTATGTCAACCAAGTACTCATTTGAATTGATCTCTGCTTTCCACTACTCTAGCGAAGCAATACACACCACTACTACTGTAACACCCACCCATCCTGTATTTCAGATTTCTCTTCTCATAATATTTTTGGAAGTTTTAAAAACTCTATACCATTGAGATGATAAACAAAAATAACTGTATTCTTGACACCCAGAATCAATGATATCAAGAATATCTATGTTTCCTTCAGGCAACTACTTAAATGGATAAAGGAAAATATTACAAATATGTTTGAAAATGTCTTCACTACGTAAAAAATATTTTCACTTAACACACTCTTAAAAAAATTAAAAAATAGAAACAATAGTTTTGGGTATATCTTCCTAATGTAGCATATATTTATGTAAGTAGTTATCAAATGCTGTCAAACTGTACTAGAGTTGTTTTGATTATTTTCAAATAACACTTGAGAAAATGTGCCACTTTCATTTATAATTTAGCTTTTGACCTATACCTTAGTGGTAGGCAGATCTGACTACTATCAAATTGGAGACACTATAAATTAGAATCAAAAATTGATAGACCAGCATACCACCAACTGTATCACCAATCTATCTCATTATTCATTTATCTAATTCTCCTATGAATAACATGCTATATTTTACTTTTCATAATTAAATAGAAAATAATACAGCTATCATCTTCATGGAACTGCATGCTTTCCTCCAACCCCTCCTCCCTCTCTTTCTCTTTCTCATTTGCTATTATAGACAGCACCACCATGTTGTTCTTCCTAGGCACATGTATGGGAGGTGGAACTCTTGAGTCCTAGAATGTTACATCAGGCTTCACCATGAATGTAGTTAAAGTGGCACCAGTTAACTACTTCTCATTTCTCTTTGGAAAATGGAACATTTTTATGCTTGATATATTTTGCTAATCTCATGCATGAAATATGATAGTATTTTGTTTCATTTCTCTTTCTGTGGTTATAATAAGATCTTCTTTTCATTTATTTTAAAATTAGTATTCCCCTATTGCATGTAAAGAAAAAATAATTTTCTCAGCATCAAATTAGCTTTATTCTTTTCAAACATATACAGTCAAGACTGAGAGAATTACTTAAAACCAAGAAACATATTTTAGTTTTGTGTTGTTTTTAATTAGGATCCAGTGTTAATTCCTAAAATATCTCTGCTCTCCTTCACCTCTTTGAAAACACTGTTGGAACTTTGCATATGCTTTCATAGTTCACTTACTTTTATTCAGTTAATGTTTAATGAGCATTTTCTATGTCATTTACCATTCTAGATGTCAGGGATTTGACTAAGACAACAAAATCTCTTACCAAGTAGAGTTTCTAACTTTAAGCTAGAAGTCAGACTATAAATAAGATATGTAAAAATATATTTTTTATTTTAAATACTGGAGGGAACTAAAGGAAAACATAAAACAGAATTAGAATGTCGGGAGGGCTACAATTGTAGTTAAACAGTGGAGATCTGACTGAGGTGACATTCAGTAAAGCCTGGAAGGATGTAAGGGAGCAAAGTACCCATCAGGACATCAGAGTTTAGTAGGAAGATGATCAGGAGATTCAAAGTCACCTTTGTAAAACCCACTTATACAGCTTTCAATCCTGATACTAAAATAGCTGTCTTTCTGAATGAACAGTAAAAATAAAATACTTTAAAAACAAAATTATTCCAGAGAGACATAATTCCTAAAACTAAGTTACAGTTATTTAATAATAATTATTTGTAACATATTTGGAAAAAAATAAACATTTCTCCTGTGCCTGTGTTCATAATCCCACTGCATTTTGTTTTGCCAGATTATTTATTTAAATAGAGGTGTCTATTATAAGAAAAATAATCCCAAATTATACAATTTTTGCCCATCATAGTTAAGGTTAAGAGGAAAATGAATAGTTATTCTTTCAGAAAATGTCACCATGCACCTTTTCAACTATTCCAATCAAACTTTTGGTGATTTCCATAAATTGGCAAAAAGAAGTTTATGTAAAGATAATAAACAAATATGTACAAATAAACTACTTGAGATATTGCTTGGATAAGGGACACTACTTTCTGCCATATGTCAAAAGTTTCCACTAATTTATGATTTCCCAATTTTCCATTAAAATCATTATATTTCCTGTTTCACTGAGACTAATTCTCCTATGAATAACAAATAGAAAAAAAACAGGGACTGTCAATATGGCTTGAGTGTTCAGGAGACTCATAATCAAATCATTCTTGCTCCTCGTTGTGCTTGGAATGCATTTCCCCAACTTCATTTAGGACAGCATTCTTCTGCTCTAAGTGTCTTTCTACAAACTCACTGGTCACTGGGTTTGTGTTTATAAGGTCGGAGTAGAACTTAATATTTTGAGGCATTTAGCATGTTTTCTTGCTTAATTTTGCTTTAACCGCTTATATGATCTTGGTGGAAATAAAGTCACATCAGACACCTTGTTTAAGGCACTGATACCAGTTGCTTGAACTATTTCAGGTACCTATCTTGGTCTGTACCTGCCTTTCTCCTGGCAGAATGAAATGGACAGTTCATAGGGAAGGGGTATATATTCCCCAAAGATAAACTTAAAATAACCCTTTTTACTCTCAACTTTTTAAATTTGGATTCATCAGGACTTAGTGCTGCGGAAAGGTATATGTGTCCAAAAAATGTACATAAGCCCAAAGTACTTTGGAAGGATATTCTAACAGGACAATGGAAAGGTCCTGACCCAGTAATTGTCTGGAGTCGGGGGTCTGTTTGTGTGTTTCCACAGGGAGAACAGCAGCCGATTTGGATTCCAGAAAGATTAACTAAAGCGATTTCTACAGACCAAAAAGAAGATGATTTGGCTCAAATCCATAACAACTGATATCCTTACATCTGCGACAGAACCAGGATGCTTTTTTCAATATCTATTTTATTATTGCCCTTTCCCACATCATGAAGTTCTATTTTGTTTTTTGAGCTCATACAGACCTAGGTTAATGTTTTGCTGATCAGTTCTATTTTTTTGACTATAGAGTTTTTAAACATTGCAATTACATTTCACCTGTAAAAAGTTATAAGGCCTTTACTATTATGTTATGTGTTGTATGTATTATATTATGTGTGCACACTTGTGTTTTGTGTTATATTTTTGAATGTACGTATGTCCATATATCATATATGATGAGCGCTCATGAAAAAATGGATCCAAATATTTTTTTACATGATTTAAATGGTTTAATTTAAATTAGGTAAACAGCTGTTGAGGATTGTTTTAATATATGAACAAAAAAGGAGGTTAACAGATCTGTTTGTTTACTTTCACCTTTCCTTTTCATTATATTTAATAATTCTGTTGAAGATAAGGTATATTGTTAAGAAAATTGTTTTCTAAAAAAATTGTTTTCTTTTAGTGCCTTCTGGAATGTTATATAATTTTTTCTTTAGCCATTATTGCCAGAATTCCTATCTTCATCCCAGTGCCGGTGAAGACAAAAATAAAATCAATCTACAGCTTCTGCAATAGCCATCACTGAACTGCTTGCAGAACTTGCCTGGACTATGAATCACTTGTATGTATTGTGAACTCACCTGTATGCATT
Source organism: Marmota monax (assembly GCF_021218885.2). NCBI lineage: Eukaryota > Metazoa > Chordata > Mammalia > Rodentia > Sciuridae > Marmota > Marmota monax. Next base: position 26,372 of record NW_026693533.1, read on the forward strand.
GTGAACTATCTGTTGGTGCAGCGACTTGTGGTAGTGTTGGGGTATTTTTGCTGATGATGTCATCGGTGGTACAATTTTTCCAAAAGGAGCCTTCAATTGGCTTGGTGTATCTTCCTCCCTTCTGCTTCTCATGGTCGTTCAGCTAAAATTTGGGGGCCAACAGAGGTGAGGCAAAGAACCTCACCCCGCCCCCCCCCATTGATACAAAGACCTATCCACCGGTGTGGCTGTATACTGGACCGGTAGTCAGTGACAGGTAAGATCCAATTGCAATGGTACCAACCTAAGACAGGAGGCTGATGCCTTGAGGTCAGCTCATCCGATAACGGGTAAGGACCATATGTACTATTGGACAACCTAAGGCAGGCGCGGTCCCTAAGCCACATGCTTATTGTTTAAACAGAGAGGGGGAGATGTTGAGAGCCACAGCCAAAGGGGCCCCAGCAAACTTCCAGCTGCCAGCAAATTTCCAGCTGCCAGCTGATGATTGGTTCACAGCGGCCCCAGCAACTTCTAGCTGCCAACTGATTGGCTCCTCTGCGGTGATGCTCATTGGGCTGTTTCCCCGCCCTTTCAGACCATGGAGCTGCTCATTGGGGGACTTTTTTTGGCTCCGCCCGTGCAACCCAGCCAATTGGCCTCAAGAGCAGGAGGAGTGGGGGAGGTTGAGAGGCTTGTGGGAAGCCGGTGGTGGCAGTTGGGCTCTGAAGGTTTTTCCTGAGGATCTGTTTTGTTTGGCGTGTGTGGTTCTAAAAACAAAGTTTGTTTCTTTTGACAAGTGGCTCCTGAATTGTGCCCAGCCAGACTGCGGCAGTTCATAGTTAAATTGATCTTAGAGGTAAAAGATGATGTAAGGAGAGAAATCAAAGAAAATATAAGAAGTGAAATAGCAATTCAATAAGGAGACAGAAATCCTGAAGAAGAATCAGTCAGAAATCCTTGAAATGAAGAAATCAATAAAGCAAATAAAAAACTCAATGGGAAGCATCATCAACAGATAGAGTACTTGAAAGATAGAGTTTCAGGCAATGAGGACAAAATATGTAATCTGGAAAATATAGTTTACCATGGAGAAAAGATATTAGGAGAACACAAACAGAACTCTTGAGAAATACTGGACAACTTGAAAAGACTAAATTCAAGATCTATCTTTGAAGGCTCAAAGATGCAAACCAAATGAATGCATAATCTTTTCAATGAAATAACATAAAAAATTCCCCAAACCTTAAGAATTATATGGAAAGTCAAATACAGGAAACTTACAGAACTCCAAATATAAAAAAATTACAACAGACCCACACCAAGGCACATCATTATAAAAATGCTCAACATACAGAATAAGTATAAGATTTTAAAGGCTGGTAGAGAAAAACAACAGGTCACAATTATAGGAAAATCAATCCAGATCTCAGTTGATTTCTCAACCCAGACCCTGAAAGATAGGAGAGGCTAGAATAATATATACTAAGACCTGACAAAAAACAATGGATGACAACTGAGAATTCAATACTCAGCCAAATTAAGCTTCACATTTGATGATGAAATAAAAATCTTCCATGATAAACAAAAGTTAAAATAATTCACTACTAGAAAGCCTGCACTAAAAATGAACTTCATACAATATTTCATGAAGAAGAAATGAAAAATAAATATGAAAAACAGCAAAGGAAGGAACTAAACTAGAATAGTCGATAAAAGGAGAAACTAATTCAAATTAGAAAACAGAAATAAATGAAAATGAATGGAATAAAAATCATTTCTCAATTATAACACTAAATGTAAGTGGCCTAAATTCCACAATAAAAAAGCACAGACTTGAAGTTGGATTAAAAACCAATTCCAACAATACGTTGTCTCCATAAGACTCAACTCCTAGGGAAAACATCCACAGACTAAAGGATTAAAGAATGTGAAAAAAAACATATTATTTATATGAGTCTCATAAACAAGCAGAGGTTTCTATTCTCATTTCAGATAGAGTGGAATTTAAACCACTCTATCTGAAATGAGAATAGAAGGGACCAAGATGGTTATTCCATATGTACTAAGGGAATTATATATCAATAAATTATAACAATCATAAATATTTATTCTCCAAACAATGGAGCATCTACATATATCCAATAAACCCTTCTCAATTTCAAGAATCAAATAGACCACAACACAATAATACTGGGTGACTTCAACATGCCTCTATCATCATTAGATAGATTGTCAAAACAAAAACTAAAAAAAGAAGCTATAGAACTATAGCTAAGAAAACAATTAATAACTTAGATTTCATAGACATACAGAATATTTCATGTATCAATAACTAAATACACTTTCTTCTAGGCAGCACATAGATGATTTCCTAAAGTAGACCACAACTTAGGCTACAAAGAAATACTTAGCAAATATAAAACATAATAGAAATAATATTTTGCATTCTATCATATCACAATCAAATTAAATTAAAAATAAACCATATAATAAAAAATAGAAGCTTTTCTAAGACCTGGAAACTAAACAATACATACTGAATGATCAATGGATGTCAGAAGAAACCAGGAATAAAATAAAAATACTTAGAGGTAAATGAGAATAGTGACAAAACATATCAAAATTTTGAACACTTTGAATTTAGTTCTAATAGGCAAGTTATTAGGACTGAGCTCATTCATTAAAAGAATAGAAAGTCACCAAATAAATAAACTAACATGACATCTCAAGGCCCTGGAAAAAGAAGAACAATTCAACACTAAAAGCAGAAAACAGGAAATTATTAATTTCACAGCCAAAATCAATTAAATTTAAACAAAAAAATTAAGAAAATAAATGAAATGAAGAGTTGGTTCCTTGAAAAAAATCACTAAAATCAATAAACCCTTAACTATGCTAACTAAAAGAAACAGGGAAAAAACTCAAATTTATAAAGTTCATGTTGAAAAAGAAAATATCACCATGATTATTATCAAAGTACAGACTATAATCAGAAACTATTTTGAAAACTTATACTCCAATAAAATAGAAAATCTTGAAAACATTGACTGAGTAATATAATCTACCCAGATTGAATCAGGAGGACATACACAATGTAAACAAATCAATTACAAAATCAAATTGAAGATACCATCAAAAGACTACCAACAATGAAAAGGCCAGGAACAAATGGAATTTCTGCTGAGTTCTACCAGACCTTAAAATAAGAACTAACAGCAATCCCCTCAAACTATTCCATTAAATAGAAAAGGACAGAACCCTTCCAAACATGTTTTGTGAAGCAATTATCTCCCTGATTCCAAAACCAAACAAAGACCTAGCAAGAAAATAAAACCTCATCCCTGATGAACATAGATGCAAAAATTCTAAATAAAATGCTGGAAATTGCATAGAAAAAACACATATAAAAGATAGTGTATCATGACTGAGTGAATTTCAAGGGCATAAGTTTGGTTTAACACACAGAAATAAATAAATGTGATTTATCACATCAACAGACTTCAAGATATTAATCACAGTATTACCTCAATTGATGCAGAAAAAGCATTTAACAAAATGCAGTATGCATTCATGTTCAAAACACCAGAAAAAGCTCAATATTTTAAAAGCTATATATATATTAAAACCAAGGCCAACATTATTTTAAATGGAGAAAAATTGAACACATTCCCTCTAAAACCTGGAACAAGACAGGGATGCCCTCTTTCACCACTCTATTTAACATAGTCCTTGAAATTCTAGCCAGAGAAATTAAGCAAAGGAATGAAATAAAATGTATATGAATAGGAAAATAAGAGATCAAACTTTCCCTATTTGCAATGGCATGATCCTACATTTAGAAGACACAAAAATCTCCATCAGAAAGTATCCAGAACTCATAAAGAAATTCAGCAAATTAGTAGGATATAAAATTAACACCCATAAATCAATTGTGTTTCTATGCACCAATGATGAATCAGCTAACAAATTAGAAAAAAAAATGGGAATATATCTAGCAAAAGAAGTGAAAGACCTTTACAATGAAAACTACAGAACTCTAAAGAAAGAAATTGAAGAAGACCTTCAAAGATGGAAAGATCTCCCAGATTCCTGGATGGCACAATTAATATCAAAATGGCCATATTACAAAAAGTGTTACACAGATTTAATCAATTCCTTTTAAAATTCCAATTCCAATTTAAAATTCCAATGCTGTTCTTCATGGAAATAGAAATAGCAATCATGAAACTCATTTGGGAAAATGAGAGGCCCAGAATAATCAAAGCAATCCTCACTGAGAAAAGTCAAACAAGTGGCATCACAATACCAGACCTTATTCTACAGTGCCATGGTAACAAAAATGACATGGTATTAACACAAAAATAGACAAGAAGACCAATGGAATACAATAGAAGACAAAGAGACTACCTCCATATAAATACAGTTCTTTCATACTGGATAAGGCACCATAAACATAGATTGGAGAAAAGATCGCCTCTTCAACCAATAGTACTGGGAAAACTGGAAGTCTATATGTAGCAGAATGGAGTTTAACCCCCATTTTTCACCCTGCACAAAACTAAACTCAAAATAGATGAAACACCTAGACAGTAGATCAGAAACTCTACATCTCCTAAAAGAAAATACAGGCCTAACTCTTCATCATGTTAGCTTAGGAAATGATTTCCTCAACAAGATCCCTGAAGCACAAAAAGTAAAATCAAGAATCAATAAATGGGATAGTATCAAGCTAAAAACCTTCTTCACTACAGAGGAAACAATCATGGACATGAGCAGAGAGTCTACAGAATGGGAGAAAATGTTTGCCACCTGCAACTCAGGTAGAGCATTAATCTCCAGAATATATAAAGGACTCAAAGAACTTAATACGCCTCCCCCCCAAAAAAACCCTGCAAATAACCTAATTATTCATTGGTCAAAGAAACTAACCAGAAAGTTCACATAAGAAAAAATACAAATGGTGAACAATGTAAATCACCAACAGTTGCAGCATTTAGAGAAATGCAAATTAGTACTACACTGAGATTTCATTTGACTCCATACAGAATGGCAACCAACAATCAAGAATACAAGTGACAAAAATATTGGGGATGTGTGGAAAAGTGTACCCTCATACATTGCTGGTGGGACTGCAAATTGCTATAAACTATCTGGAAAGCAGTATGGAGATTTCTCAGAAAACTTGGAATGGATCCACCATTTGACCCACTGCTTAGTGTATAGCCAAAACCCTTTTAAAAAGCATACTTCAGTGAAGCAGTCTCATTAATGTTTATAGCAGCTCAATTCACAGTAGCTAAACTATGGAACAACCTAGGTGGCCTTTAATAAATGAATGGATAAAGAAAAAGTGGTATATGTACACAATGGAATTTCCCCTGCCATTAAAAAAAAAAGAATGACTTTATGACACTTGCTGGTAAATGGATGGATCTAGAGAATATTATGCTAAGTGAAATAAGTCAATCCCCAAAAAACAATGTCAAATGTTCTCTCTTATATGTAGATGTTTAACACACAATGAGGGGGGCAGGTGAAGAACAGAAGATTAGACAAAGAGGAATGAAGGGAAGAGAGTTGGGACAGGAATAGAAAACAAATTGGAATGGGGCTGGAATTGTAGCTCAGCGGTAGAGCAATTGCCTAGCATGTGCAAGACCCTGGGTTCAATCCTCAGTACCACATAAAAATAAATAAATAAATAAATAAAGTGAAATGTACTGTGACCACCTACAACTAAAAAAATATTTAAAAAAAAGAAAGAAAAGAAAAGATAGTGGAATGTTTCGGACATAACTTTCCTATGTGCACTTATGAATATTCCACAGTGAATCTCTATATCATGAACAACCACGAGACTGGGATCCTAATCAGAATAATATGTACTCCATGTTTGTATAAATGTGTCAAAATATACTCTACTGTCATATATAACTAAAAGGAACAAATTTTTTTTTAAAAATTAAAAATGCAAATAATGCCAGGTTGGATGGGTGCATATAAGCTCTTTGGAATGAATGCCTTTTTTTTTATCTTCCTGCCTTTTCATGTCTGCTTTTTCCCTTTTCCTTTCTGCATGGATTCCTATATTTAAAAAAAAAAAAAAAAAGGCTGATGAAAGGAGACATCTAATTGTGAGCAACACAGAATAGTTTTCGGAGAAAAGGCAAAACTGCTGTTTAGCCTGCGCCCTTCCCTGGCAAGCACCATTACCAGAAATGGATTAAAATGTGTGCTCATCAAAATAATAATAATAATGGTAATTATTATTAATAATTAATTAATTAAAAAATTAAGTGGTGCTGTAATTTTTTTACATTTTTATGTTCTTTTTTAGTTATACATAACTGCTGTAGAATCCATTTTGATCTAATTATATAGCATGGAGTATATCTTATTCTAATTAGGACTCTGGTCTTGTTGATGTGCATGATGGTGAGATTCACTGTGGTGTATTCATGCATGTACATAGAAAATTTATGTTAGATTCATTCCACTGTCTTTCTCAAGATTTTCCTTTATGAACTACAATACATCCATAAAGTTTTTGCATTTTTATATGCCTAGATTATGGTTTTCTATTATGATTCTTAATTAGAAATTATTTCTGTGCAAAAGGCAGCTAGTATTTATGTATTGATTTTAATAATCAATGACTTTGTAGAAGGTTATTGGTTCTGTTCCTAAATTAGATTTTCTTCACAATCTTACATAGAGCACAATAATCTCTTCAAATATTAATAACATCTTTCATTCTTTTACATTTTAATAATTCTCTTGGTATGTTTTATGTTCTTTTACCAGCTAGAGCTCTGTTGAGGTGCTTCATTGTAGCACTATGTTATTATTGAATTGTATGCTATTATTGTAGCAAAATGTTAATTTACATGTGTTTCAGGCACTTATGTATAATATTTGTAAAGTTAAGATGAAGTAAATAATTTGGATTTTATATTTCAAAGATAGGAATGCTAAATTATCAATGATAAAATGCACATTTAAAGTATTCCCAGTTGTAATAAATGGCACCTATGTATGGAACCAAACAAACATACTCAAGTACAAACTGCCGCAGAATACTCAGGTATTTTATGATTATCATAAATCTTCATATAACCAAATTATTATAGTGTAAAAATAGATCTGTACTCTGTAAAATAGTGCCTAACTTCGGCTAAATCAGATCTTTAGTGAAAAGAGCATTAGATAAATTTGTGGTTCAAAATGGAATCTACATAATTTGGATACTCACTAATTCTCCAAGGGCTAGAAATTATGTTACAAACTAACTCATTTATAACTGATTGTTGTCATTTGCACTTGTTGTAAAGGAATTTTTATATTATATAAAACCTAAACATATTATCAATGGTTCATAAAACACTTAATACTATAACTTGCTTTATCCATTTTGGAACTTCAATAATCAGCCAACTCATGATGATTTGTAGAGTATTGGTTTAAAAGGTAGTGAAAATTTATTTGAGAAGATTAGTTATAGAGTGATTAAAAGTGTATATATTTGAATGTGACTCAAATTATTCAGTTCACAAAAAAAACAGGTTGGGCTTGATTATTGAAAGTTAACTACGCAGATTTAATTCCCACTATTGTTAAGTTGCTGCTCACATTCTGCCTGGTATTGTAGCTATTTTGTACTGATCCCTTTTTTCCCTATGAGATTGATCATACCCCTTGAGTATATTAATAGAAGCCCAATTAATCTTGTCTTTCTGTTGAAAAAAGTAGCCCTTGACAAGTGTTTGCAGAATAAATTCATAAGCATTTACACTCAGTTCTTCGCATAGTTATATTTGATCTTTGCATGGAATGTGAATTATAATACATATTCGTTGTAGAAAATTATTTTAAATATTAGACATACACTTGTCAGATTAATGATTTAATAAGATCTGTTAGTGTCACTTTGAAAAGTGTTCTTATTAAAAGTTTTTAAAATTATCAAGATACCCGAAAACAAGTTCAAGTAACAATAATTAGCTACCTTGCATTAGATAGAACTAGCATTCAATATAATTTTCCTAGTATTTCTCCAGATTAATTTTTCTCATATTGATGCATGTTTGTAATTCAAGTCAGTTTTTTTATTGCTGTCTTGCTTCCAATAAATCTCTAGAGGTCATATGACTATAGATTGACTGAATATAATTTTAAACCATTATGTGCAGTGATGTTAAAAAGTAGGAAATAGAAGGAAAATGTTGATAATTGTACTCCATCAGTTACAAAATTTAAATTGATTTGACTTCAGGGTAAGGGCTAAAAGCATATTCAATATACTCAAAAGCACAAATCTATACTATATTGTTCAGTACACTGTTATTACTACTAGTACTTCATTTTCTCTCCAGACGTCCACTATGGAGAGTTTTAAGAAAATGATTGCAATCAATTTTTTAATAATTTTAGTGTAGTCCTTTAATATCTATAGCTGAAGGACAGAAAAATCTTTGTTTTCCTCATGTAAAAATATATCAGGATTAACTAGATCATTATTTCAACTTTCTTTTTCCCCCAAGAGTTATATGCCCAATCTTATAATCAACAAGTACTAATAGAGAAGGGGAGTCATCTACCACTCTCCTCTCTTGTCCATTTCAAACCTAGATATTCTTAAGTGTTATTTAATTATAAGATTTTTTTTGAAATTAGTAGAAAAGAAAGAAGAAACTGAAGAAAATGATTATAAAAATAAAAAATGCTAAAATAAAATTGATCTCTAATTCCCTGGCAGAGTTAAACCATTCTTTAAGTTATAACAAATGAGGAAATTATTTTTTATTGTTATTTTCCAAATTAAAGATTTAGTTAAGAAATTATTAACATGCCTAATTTAGGATTTGCAGCAACATAAAAATATATTTTATATTTCAGTAATTTTTGCCATTAAAAAAAAAGTAAATCAACACACATTATCTTTATTCTAGGTTTTCTAAAGATTGCCCTGAAATGGTAAATATCTTAGCCAGCATGTCATTGTAATAGAATAACATTTCAGGTTAAATTATAGATTTTATTAGTTTCATATTCCCTCAACTGTGCCTCCTCCTCCTCCTCCTCCTCTTCTTCTTCTTGTACTGGGGATTCAACTCACGGGCACTCGATAACTGAGCCACATTCCCAACCCTACTTTTTTTTTTTTGTATTTTATTTAGAGACCAGAGTCTCACTGAGTTGCGTAGTGCTTGGCCATTGCTGAGGCTGGCTTTGAACTCATGATCTCCTGTATCAGCCTCTGGAGCCTCTGGAGCCTCTGGGATTACAGGCATTCGTTGCCACACCTGGCCCAACTGTGCTTCTTAAAAGTTAATTGTATTTGTAACCCTTTTCATTGCAAACAAACAAACCTTTGCAAACAAACAAATCCCCACATGTTAACACATGCCTCTGTACTTTTCTTTTTCTATTGTGTATATGCTCAAGTTTTTATTTTTAATATTCTGTTGCAGCAGTTGTTATGCAGAAACTGAAGGAAATAAGAATTCTGAGGAGCAAATGCAGCATAGTTCGTGGTTTATCACCCCTGCTTCCTTCTTCTATATGCTCTTTGGTAACTGGCAAAGATGTCCATAGTTGCATATGGCCACAAATTGTTCTAGCTGCATAGTAATTTCTTCCATCCCTGATGTTTGAAAACAGTTTAGAGAGGCCTACCTACATAGGTAAACTTATAGCATTGTGTCTGATTGTCATGGATAAGCAAATTGGAGAATGCAATATATAATCTAAAAGATGAACTAGATTTAAGAAATATATATAATTTTCTACTATGAGGTTAGCTTTGTTTGCTGAGTAAGAAGGAGAAAACCCACCCTCCTTTAAGAGCTAGACCCAGGAATTCTTCCACTTGAGCTTTTCAAGTATCTCTCTCCATCTTGAATCTGAAGAAAGTTACATCCTGGTGTTTCTAATTTTATCTGCTCTCATTTTTAATATAATTTTAATACTATATTTTTTCTTCAATAGTTAGATTTCAAATGATTTTTTAGTCACCTCATTGCTCAATATTATTCATAGTCGTTAATCTCCCTCATGTAAACACTGCTATGATTATTTATTCTACCATGCATTATTAGATGATGATAATTCCTCTATTAAAATATATTTTTCCAGATCACTGATGATTTTTTAAAAAATCTTGTTTCTGAATCCCTCCCATGAGTCAATCCTAAAAGCAGTCAATGGGATTTAGGGTATCAATCCTTTATTGTGCTTATTGTTGAAGTTCTACATTAATGGCAATATTTCTCTGCTATAAATGGTTTTTATCTCTCTTGTATTTGTGAAGTAATCTTTTGTGTGCTTGAGCATAGCATACTCTAATATTCCTCTGATTTTATATCAATTAAATGATATATGCCCCCATCACCACTAACCATTATTTATCTGGTTTTGGTCAATAAACAGAAATTTAAGACTAAAGTAATCTGAGCAAAATTAGTAGAGCAATGACTATTTATCACCTTCAAAATATGATCACAATTGCTTAATGTACTAAGAGGCAGTGAAAGTTCAGAATCTACAAGCTAATAAAAACATACCAAACCACCAAGTCTAGTTTTAAAGGCATTATTCGCCTGTTTTTGGACTTCCCAGAGGTACTGAAGCAACTACCAAAGCCCAGGATTATTTTTTCCTCTAATTTTCATGCCACTGATATAATAAATTGAGTTATTTAAAAAGTAAATGCATTAACTCTGTGTTGCTGTCAACAAAATTCCCAACAAGAACAACTTAGGTGAGGAAGTTTATTTTGGTTCATGATTCCAGAGGTTTAGTCCATGATGAGTGACTCCACATTGCTCTGGGCCAAATGTGAAGCAGAACATTTTGTTAGAGGTGCGAGGCAGAGGAAAGCCTCTAGAAACATTGTGGCTGACAGGGAAGCAGAAAGAAATGAGATGGGGTTGTAGATGTACCTTCCAGGGCATTCCCCCAGTGACCCACCTCATCCAGCCATGGCTCATCTGCCTGCAGTTACCAACCAGATACTCCATTCAAATTGGGAACACTGATTATATCACAGCTCTCATAATGCAGTTGTTTTTCTGTGAATATTTCTACAATAACACAGGAGTCTTTGGAAACACTGCATATTAAAACCATAATATATATCTTGTGGCTTAGCTCTAGAACAGAGAAATTCCCTATGTGTTACATGTAAAATTTCTAATTCACAATTTTGTTCTTCTTTATAGTAAAACCCCATTGTTTATATAAACCACATTTTCTTAATGTGGTTTATATAAACAATGTTGGGGTTTTTAGCTTTTTCTATCCACTCCAAACCGCAGAGAGGCTTAGGAGAGCACACCCCAACCCAGACAGATCAAGAAAGGTGAGGGTTTGCCGTCTGCCCACCCAGCCCTCCCCACTGGAGGACAATCAGACACGCCAGGGAGACGAGGCAAAGCAGGATCTCATTTATTGAGAAAGCACACACAACTTATATAAGGAGCAAAAGCCAATCATTTTAAAACAGGGAAGAGCATGGACCAATCAACAGAAAGGTCAAGTCAGCAGAAGGAATTCACAGGTATACCCATACCATAGTTTCTAATGAAGAGCAGGAGCAAGGAAGAGAAGTAAGCCAATCAGGGAGGTTTCAAAACAACTTCAGTGTCCTCCTACTGGCATTTAGCCAGGCGCCATCTTAGTTTTCGGCCCCACAACATTCATCTATTGACAGGCATCTGGGCATTCTGGCTATTTTGAATTGTTGTGCTATACATATCCATGATCCTGAATCCTTATAGTATGTGATTATAGTTCTTTTGGGTCAATACCAAGGAGCAGGATCTGGGTCATATGGTTGTTTCATTCCTACTTTTCTTGAGAAATGTTCATACTGCTTTCCAAAGTGGTTGTAGGAATTTGCAGTCCCACCAACAATGGATAAGTGTACCTTTTCCCAAAATCCTTGCCAAAATTTATTTTTATTTGTATTCTTGATAATTGGCATTCTCTCTGGAGAGAGATGAAATGTTAGCGTAGTCTTGATTTATTTCCCTGATTTCTAGATATGTTGAATGTTTCTTTTCATATAATTGTTGTCAATTCATGTTTCTTCTTTTGAGAAATATCTGTATTGTTCTTTTGCCTATTTATTGAATGGGTTGTTGTTGTTGTTATGTTGTTGTAGTTGTTGTTATTATTATTATTATTATTATTATTATTATTATTATTATTTGGTGATAAGTTTCTTGAATCCCTCATAAATTCTGTACATTAATCCCCTGTAAGAAGAGTAGCTGGTAAAGATTTTCTCACATTCTGTAGGCTTTAAAAATTGTATAAATAACCTACCTTTGAAAGGCATCTGTAGTAGATGAAAGAGGAGAAAAAAATGATTCATTTCTTTATCTGTAACTAACTTCTCTCTTTGATATCCTTGAAGCACAGTGGTGAAAAGCACTATTAATTGATTTAGAGTAAAGAAAATTACCTTTGGTAATATGGGGGAGCCTCATTCAATCAGTAGAAGGTTTTAACAGCATAAACGAAGGAAGGTTTCCAGGAGAAGAAGTAACTCAGCCTCAATTCTGCAACAAAAATCATGTTTAAGTTGCCAGCTTGTCTCAAGACAGTAGAAATCTTATCTTAGTTTCTAGCCTACCAGACATGCCCAATCTCCACTACCCCTTGCATCAGCTCCCTCTCATAGACCTCTTAAATTGTGTGTGTGTGTGTGTTGGGGGTCTCCTTTGGAGAAATGTGATAGACCAAAAAGAGGAGGTAAAAGAGGCAAACACTGTCAATAGGCACCTTAGAAAAGAAAATCTCATCAGTTATCTGATAAATGCAAATTAAATGGAGGAAAATGTAATTACACACCAACCGGAGCAGGCAAATTTAATACAGCTATATTGAGTGCCACCAAGGTTTTAGATATGAGACTAAAATGCCTTGCTGTTATAATTATTAATTGGTACAAACATGTTAGAAAATGGTTTGATAGTATCTAAACACACACACAGACATATGTATAACTTTAGACCAATTAATTGCATTTTGGATAGAGCTGAAATAAAATAAATGTATATATTCACCAAAAGAAAAAAAAATGTAATTAGGAGTTTGCAAATTATAGGCACAGACATGGCACAACCCAAATGTCAATGTACATTTTTATATACACATACCATTCTTTATATACGTACATATATATGTATATGTATATGCATCTATATGTATATATTCCACATATACACATACACATATATACACTATCAATATCTTTATGTGTACACATACATACACAGTGCAATGCTACATAGTCATGAAAATAGATCACACTCTTGTTAAGTACAACCCCCTGGGAACGGGACAGCAGTTACAAAATAATATAAACTGCATAATTCCAATTGTATGAAGTTCATAACAAGGCAAAAATAATCTATGGTGACAAAGTTTACACTAGTGTTTTCCCATTAGCTTTTGGGGAATGAAGCATAGTTGGGAAAGGAGCATAATTGTGGGGAAAAATAAAGCCTAAAAGAGCTTGACACTGTGGTAGGAATGTTTACAGTTTTATTTGAGTCATTTCTACCCTGAAAATAAATATGTAAAATTCTAAGATTTGTGCACTTTACTTAAAAGATGTAAATTTTGTCTCAATTAAAAATAAAATAAAATTCTGACTTGACTTCTGACTTGCCATGTCTGTTTAGAAAGGTCAGAGCATTAGGAGAAGGGTGCAGAAGAAGGCCAAGCAATTATTTTCCTGCTTCCAGCTGCTGGGTCACTGCAGCTGACAGGGTCTCTTATCCAAAAGTCTCAACTCAGCCAGTTCTCTCTGTTCCTTCCACAGGGCTCTCCCCATCCCTCAACTTTCAGACCTGGGAAACCTCTCCCTGCAGGTACTATTTTGGGAATCCTGGGAAACTATATAGTTTCCTTATACTCGACAAAATTATTTGAAAATAATCAGTTTATTAATCTCTCCTCAAATTAACCAATTTGTTTCTTATTTTTCCTGCCATCAATGTTGACTTTAGCAGAGTATGGGTGGGGTATGTGGCCTGTGAAGACTCAATAAAAATATTCCTTGTACTCCAGACCTGTGTTCAGGTTTAGCAGTACTCTGACTCCTTTCTACACTTCCCAATGCTCCTTCCTTTCATAGCCTCCAAGATTCTTAGAAATAATGAAAATGTGCTTGTTGTATCTGTGTGTGTGTGTGTTTGATTTTGATGTGACTGATTTTTCCCCAATATTTAACAGAAATACAATTTATTTGCTAGACACGCTCATAAATTTTAGGTATATCAAGATGGATGAGAAAAGATGTGCACACTCTACAGGCACATAAGCTTGCTATTCTATAGTAAGGATTTGGAATCTCTAAGGTAAAAGAAAAAAAATATTTTTCATTGAGAAAATATTGCTTTAGAAAGAGAAGAACTGTGGACTAGTAAACCAGATTACATAATAAAACCAAGAACATAGCAAGAAAATTATTTAAAAAGTTAAAGAAATATTATGGAAGATATCATTCTCCATTTTCCTTACACTTGATACTGTGACCTTTATATTTTAATTTTAAGCCTGATAATCATTTATCTGCAGATCTCCTCTTTCATTGCTGTTAAAAAAATCCCTGAAGTTAATTACCTTTACCTAAGTTCTCAAAATTATATTTCATTTTCTTTTGATATTATTAAGAAAAATATTATTTTTAATTTTATTTTTAGCCTTTTAACTGGAGGCATAGACCTCTTGTTGTACTGGTACACAATATCAATATATCTGCTATCTTTTTTGGTTATTGATTTAATGTTTTTTCAAAGCTAGCAAAATTTAATCCATCCACATTACCATATGGGTGCATTCTAACCAACACAATGTGTGATCAGAGAGGTTATGTGCAACTATTTTTTCAAAGCTGCTATCCTTGATTCTTATCCCTAATTTCTATTCCCTGGAATGTAAATTTGACAGCTGGAATGTCAGCAGTTGAGAATGAAAGACACACTTAACTAGCAGCCATATGAAAATATAGGTGTGGATCACTGCATTAGCTACCACTGACAGGAAAATGTAATTGTTTAAAAATGTAAGCTACTCTTATTTTGCTGTGTCATGTTTGTAATTAGGTGGCAAAACTGAAGTCAATAAACGTAGTATCTGGTTCTGTTTTAAAACTAAGTGTATTCGCCTTTTATCAAAGGATTATTTAACTGCAAAAATATGCCTATAGTACTAAATAGATAAAAATATGAAATATGAGTAAGAAATAAATACATAGATATATTCACTCACTACTCAATATAAAACTGAATATATCCTTCACTTTGATACTGTTTGCATAGCTTTCTTGGCCATTCCTTTTTTCTGATGCCCTCAAAAGTCACATTATCTTGAGGTTTGCATCTAAAATTTATTACTTTTAAGTTAAGCTTTATCAAATCAGTTTGGACTGTGTGCTTGTATGTGGTGTATATATGTGTGTGAGTCATGCTCACATAAATGATACAGAGTTTTCAGGCTTACTTTCTTCATGCAACATTATGTATTCTGAAATTCATTCATAACTTCTCTCTAATTGGTGCATTTTTATTAGTAACAGTATATGAATTTATTTGCATTGTACCATTGATGGCCCTTTCCTCTGACTTTGGAAATATCTCCTAGTGTGTATGTGTGGGAGCTGTGCCAACAGCTAATGTTAAAGTAATTATATCATAGTGTGCTATTTTCAATTTTTAAAATTTGGTTGTATTAAATTATTTTTCAAATTTCTAAATATATCATACATACTCAAAAATAGCATTAATTACTCTAATAGTTGTTTCACCTCCCTGCCATAGCTTAGTGTTGTCTGACGTTATTCATTTTCTAAATGTGAAATGCCATCTCTGTAGGCTTTCAATTTGCATTTTCCTTATCATTACTGATGATAAACACTTTTGATTATGATTACAGTTCATTTGTATTTTCTTATCTAAGATTGTGATAAAGTTTCTCCTCTTGTTTTTCTTTTTCTATTTATATATTTATTTTCAGGTTTATAACTTCTGAATATTGAATCTTGGCCAATTACGAAAATTTCAGACATAGTCTCTCATTTTGTGGTTTTTCATTTGTTTATATAAATTTTCATTGTAGTGTGTCAAAACCCTTTATGCTAACTTATTGATGTCAAATTTTTCAAAATCTGTCATCTTTCTATGTGATTTGCATACCCCATGACTTTTTTTTCTTTAATTTCAAAGTAGAAATTATAATCCCTGTATTCCCTAAGTATTTTTAATTTCTCCTTTCAAATTTAAATTTTTATTCAATATAACAATGTTATTATATATACTCTACTCACTATCTATATTTATCTCCAAACATAATATGGGCTAGTCATACATTTAAAGTTTGAATGCTATAAATTTGTGTGTGTGTGTGTGTGTGTGTTGTTGTATGTTTTTTGTTATTGGTGGTGGGGTTTTCTTGTTGGTATTTTACATCAATTGTTGTGGTAATATTTTTGGAAAATCCATACTTTCTTTACTAACTTATGAAGCAATACTTTAAATAAATTATATGTGTGTGTATAAAATATGTGTATATAATATACATTTACATATATATGATACTACCTATAGAAAGTAAAAGGGTTATTATTGTGAAAAAATTTACCACATATTATTTCACATAGTTTCTCATTATTTGTTTTGTTTTTAGGCAAAAGCCACTGAAATGTATGCATTTAACATGAATTCCACTTTCAATAAAATTTTATTACTTCTAGTTTTTATATCTTACTTAGATGTGTAGACTTGATCATCTTACATACCAGCTATTTTGTATCATCTGACTACATCTCCCCATCCTCCATCAGCCTTGGCCCACACCTGGTAACCTCTGTTTTTTCTCTGTGTATTTGAATGTTTTCACATTCCATATCAATGAGAAAATAAAATATTTTCTGTGTATTTCTGGCTTATTAATTTAGCATAATATCCTCTAGTCTTATTCAGGTTTTAGAAAATGGCAAAACCATTCTTTTTAGGGTTAAATAATATTTTACTGTATATTTATGTATCATAGTTTCTTTATCCATTCGCCCATCAATGGACACATAGATTGTGCCCATGTCTTGGCTATTATGAATAATGCTGTATTTACATGGGAATGCAGATGTCCTTATGAGGTGGTGAATTCTTTTCCTTTAAGTATTCAACCACAAAAGGTATTGCTAGGTAATATTGTAAATCTATTTTTAATTCCTTTAGAACCTCCGTATTATTTTTCATACTGGCTGTTCCAGTATCCATTCTCACCAACAGTATACAAGAGTTTTCTTTTCTCCACACATTCACCAATATTTATTTACCTTTTGTCTTTTTATCTTAGCCATCCTAAATAGTATGAGGTAACATCATATATGGCTTTTATTTTTATTTCCCTGATGCAAATTCCCTGATGCATGATACTAAGAATATTTTCATATATATTTTCAGCCTGCTAAGTCTTCTTTGGTAAAAAGTTTATTCAGATATTTGAACATTTTTTAATCAGGATATTTGTTTTTCCATACTGAGTAGTATGATTACTTTATAAATTTTGGATATTAATCCTTTATTGAATATATGGTTTACAAATAGTCTTTCCCAGTCCATAGTTAACCATTTCATTTTGTCAGTTGTTTACTTTTTTGTGCAGAAACTTGGTAGGAAACTTCTTAATATGTATATTTTTCAAGGTGAATTTGTTCTAGGCTTTCTACTTCATTCTTTTTCTCTTATTTGGTCATCCTTATGTCTCATTTTACCTTAATGTCTACCATTTTATCTGAATTATACATATGATGCAGAGCAATCCATGCATCTTGTTTCTTTGGGGGATGGTATTGGTTACACTTCATGTTTGGTCTCCAATATAAACTTTAAAATAGGCTTTTAAGTTTCTCATTTGAGCTATCTATGGATTCTGATTGAAACTTGATAAAATTAAGACTGCATTTTCAAGAGAATTTTTATCTTACTTCTACTCTGTTCTTTAAACTATGAACATGAATTGTTCAATTGTTGGGGTTTCTTCCAATTTCCTTTGACAAATTATTAGAAAATTTCTCCTAACTATCTTGCACATTTTTTCTAGATTTAACTCTAAGTACACTCATGATGTGGTTGTGAATGATACTTCTTATGAGTTGCTTTAATTTGCTTTACTTATAAATACTTTTAAATTATCTTAGAAGAATTCTTACTTTCAAATTTAGTGTTCTATGTTGTAGATTTTACTACTGGTCTAATCAAGAATTTAAAATATATAAATATGAGCTTTCTTTATGTTGCATCATTTTAGATTCATAAAATGTTGACTTCCAACACAGATTTTGAAAATGAAACTTATGTTCTAATTCATCATTAGGACACTTTGCCTGACCAGCCAACTTCTTCAGGACTTTCTGGATAGTGTAACTTCCCTCCAGAGGCAGCAAGTTTCTTTCTTTATAAGGGGAAAATAACACATTATTTACACCTGTGATGGTAAGGTCTCTATTTAGGGAAGCAATGCTTATAAAGTATATAGTAAATTTATTAATATGTAATATTTGTTCAATAACTATCATTTATTACAGTAAGAGATGCAATTTGAACTGTTGTTTGAACTATATCTGAAATTTTATTCCTATTGTGAAGTTATCTTTTGTAGTCTAACCAGATGGAAATAATCCAATATCAAAACTCCAAATTTGTGGTCAATTGTGTAATAATGTCATCCAATGTGTTTACCTATTTTTGTTCTCCTTCTGTTTTATTGCCTAACCAATATTTTTTGGCAAACAATTTCAATACTTCTGTGGCATAAAACAACATTTTGTTTTGTTTTGTTTTACTCACAAATGCATGATCTGACCTAAGCTTAGCATTGGTAATCTTGTTCACAAATCTACAGGAAGAAGTGGGTCACTGTGGTGGCTCCATTGACCTCATGCATTCATTCTTGTATCTGGTGGCTGGCTGCAGTTTTCCTGATGGTGGATGACCTCAAACAGGAAAACTAAAGCAGCACACTTTTCTTGCACATGTTTTATTATTCAGTAGTCCAGTCTGTAGCCTCCTTGCAAGTGGTGAAGAACCAGAGTCATGAATATACTTAATCTAATACATCACGGGACCTAATAGTCAAAAAAATTTATTTCTAATCTTGGTGATCTATTTTGCATCCTGGGTGTACTTTCAGTTTATGGATAAGACACACTTTCTAGTTCACATGCAGATAAACAGATTCCAGTTGATGTGTTCTATTGCCTCATCAGTTGTGAAATTTGAAAAGGTATTATACATTTAGAAAATGATTGATTATTCTGTTATATGAGAACTTGTTGCCTCCATATCATTCAATAGAATAATGACTATATATATGTGTATATGTATATATACACACACACACATATATATATATAATACATATAGTAATTAAATTTATGTGTAAATCAGTGATTTAATGGTAATTTAGTACCATGTAATATAATAGTCTCCAGTATTATTCATTAAAATATACTTTACATATTTAGTTTAAAATTGCATCATGTACTACTTTGCATTGACATGAAAACATTACTCTTGGCAAATTTATTATTCTGTCCCATTGAGTCACCAGTAAGCAAATTATCTGTAGGGGTCCAACATTCTATATCTACTGGAAATTAAGCAAATACATTATTTGACTTCAGTAATACTTTATCTTATCTAGCACTAAGAACCTTATCTAAAATGCCAGCATGAACTTTAAAATGCTTTATTATGAGTGAGAAATGTAGTGTACTCTGATGAAATAGTGATTTGATTTGTTGAAATTTCTAAAAGGAAACCTGCAGTAGTCATTGTCTCACATTTTTTATTAGTAACATTATCTCTTCTAAGTAATATCTGATTGTCATTTCTATGAGTTTAAAATTTTTATCCATATAGACTTGGCCAGTCAAATCTTATCTTCCTGTTTTTTAAAAAAGAAGTTGACTATGTAATGACTTACCTTTGCTTCCTTTCCTCTTCTATCTATCTTTACATCAATTTGCCTAGTTGGTCTTCTTTTAAATCCTACTGCATTCTTGCTGAATGCCCTAGCTGCAGGCCTCACAAAAGTTAAATCCTATTATTATCTAAGACATCCATGAACAGAATTAAGAAGGCAGTTGCAGGTCCTCTCATACAATTAGAAGAACAGACAAATAGAATTATCAGTATAATTCTAATTTGTCTTACACACATAGACTTTTGTGAATAATTTGTAATGTGTAGTAATTTAGAAGAATAAAAAATTAAATATAAAATTGCACAAATCAATTAAAATTCTTATTATGTATGAAAAAATTACAATGATATTTGTCTTTAAGTAAATTCTTTGAATGTCTTGTTAAACTTCAATTCAATTTAAAATTGATTATAATAAGGTTATTATATATATGTAATATGGAGATATTGTGGGAAAAACGCAGATAAACATTATTTATGAAACTTACAGGCATATATTTTGTATCTCTTGTGTTAAGTATTTGAATGTATTATTCTTGGGTCTTGAAACCACTTTTTCAATTAACAATGGACCATATGCTATAGTTTCCTGCAAATTTTTAGAACAAATTTTAGAATATCAATGAAAGTTATTTATCATTAATTTACGGATATACATGTATACTTATAAATATAGATTATATAAGGTATTACCAGATTGTCCAGTGTGACTTCTGCTCTATATTTAAATATGACACTTAAACTTACTTCATTATTTTAGTTTATATTTTTTAAATTATTATACTAATATTTGGAAAAATTTTTTGTGACTAAATGCAAACAACTGGTTATTAATTTGGAGAACTTTTGTATACTGTTTTGGGGTCAGGGAAAAGCAACTGAAAAAACAACTAGCTACCTTTATTTGTGATCCATAATAATGAGTGAGGCAAAGGCCATCTCTTTTGACAAAACTAGAGAAAATATTGTGTCCATTGTCTCAAAAGCAAAGAAAGTGAGTAAACAAAACTAGAGAAAATATTGTGTCCATTGTCTCAAAAGCAAAGAAAGTGAGTAAAGAAAGTGAGTGGAGAAACCAAAATTAGATGCAAAGATTAATTCAGTTAAGAACAATAGGTAACAAAGGCCAAGGTGTAATTTTGTTTTGGCTTGAGAGACGCATAGTGAAGCTTCACACAGGCATCACTTGGTTTACTTTTCTGAAATCAGGAGGCCAAACTGTGCTGTAAGGAACTGATAATTCAGTCAAGAGAAAAATGTTTAACTCTCAGAATGGTAGAAAACAATTTAAAGCATTTTTAAGTTGTGGACAGAAATGAATGAATGAAATAAGTGGTAATTATTTATTTTTATTTTTACTTGTTCTTATTAGTTACCTGAGAGTATATTTTGACACATTTATACAAACATAGAGTACACCTTATTCTAATTAACATTCTAGTCTTGTAGCTATAGGTCATGTGGAGATTCACTGTGGTGTATTTCTATATGAACATAAGAAAGTCATAACAGATTCATTCCATTGTTTTTCCTATTCCTGTCCCACCCCTTTCCCTTCATTCCCTTTGTCTAATCTACTGAACTTTTATTCTTCCCTCCCACCTCTTATTGTGTGTTTGCATCCAATATCAGAGAACATTGAAACATTTTTTTACACTGGCTTATTTCACTTAGTCAATATTATTATTATTATTATTATTATATTATTATAATATTATTAATATTATGGATATTCTTCATATCCATCTACTTACCAGCAAATGTCAGAAAGGCATTGTTTTTTATGGCTGAGTAATATTCCATTGTGTACATGTACCACATTTTCTTTAACCATTCATCCATTGAAGGACACCTATGCTATTTCCATAGCATGGCTATTGTGAGTTGAGCTGCTGTAAAACATGGATGTGCTGCATCACTGTAGTATGCTGTTTTAAAGTCCTTTAGGTATAGACTAAGAATTAGGATAACTGGGTCAAATGGTGGTTCCATTCCAAGTTTTCTAAGGAAGCTCCACATTGCTATACATAGTGGTTACACCAATTTGCAGTCCCATCAACAATGTATAAGAGTACTTATCTCTCCACATTCTTGCCAACATTTGTTGTTACTTTTATTCTTTATAACTGCCATTCTGGCTGATGTAAGATGGAATCTTAGTGTCATTGTAATTTGCATTTCTCTAATTGCTGTTGAACTTTTTTTCATATATTTTGACCATTCAAATTTCTTGTTCTGTGTTTGTTCATTTCCTTTGCACATTATTGAACCAAAAAGCAACATTAGAAAAATATATAGTTCAATCAATAATGTTCCATAGCCAAGCTAATTTAGTACTTTTTATGATTCCACTTTAACTTACTTCTCTGCTTATTATTTATGATTTTTTGTTGTAGTGATTGCAATGTTTAGAATGAATCTGATATATCTCATTTGTTAGGCTGATTCCTTCCTTTTTTTTTTTTTTGAAGCTACCGTAGAGGGGCTAGTTTTCCTAATTTCTCTTTCTCTGATATATCCTTGATGTAGAGATATGCAATTGATTTAGTTGAGGAACTTTCTAGTGGAGTTTTTTGGATCTTCTAAATATAGAATCTTGTCACTGGGTCCCTTGCTTTTTCATGTTGTCTGTATGTCCAACCATTTATAAGTAAGAATCTGAGTACTAGTGTATGAATTCATAGTGTTCCTAAGATTTCTAGTATCTCAAGTTTTAGGGGAAGCCAAATAATAACAACCACCAATGTAAAAATATATATATATATGGTACTATACTAAGTACTTAGTTCTTATTTTGGCATATACATTGTTAATTGGTACTATTAACAAACTGCTAATAGTACAGTTAATTGGTACTAATAGCAAACAAATAGCAAAGTTTGCTATTTCAAAAGGTGAAGAGGGAGAATGCAAAGGAGATGCAGGAAGTAATAATTGAGAAAGAGAATGGGAGAGATTAGAAGTAAAGAGTTTAAGGAAGATTGAAAAAGAGAACAATAGAATTTGGCTGTTAGTGAAAGAAAAAAGAGAGAAAGAGAATCAAGGGAAATAGGAGAAAAATAATATAAAACCAAAAAAATTACAAAACCATGCCTAATAAGCAAAAGACAGAGACAAGAAAATAAGTACCTTCAAGAAATGCTAGAAATGAGAACAGTGAGACAAATGTGTAAATGTACAAATGTCCATGAACCAGGTAGCACAAAAAATTAAAAACAAAAAAGGTGGGGGACATTCTTGATGGAAGGTTAAGGAATTGTTTCCATTGCAACGATCAAAAAAGTTGTCTGTAATATTCATGTTGGTTGTCAGTTCCCAATTGTCTTTCTTTCCATTTTTTTCCTTGAGGTGTGCAAAAGTAGTAGTCAGGGGCTGTCAGTTCCTTCATTGGGGGGAACTTGTCACGTTTCTGGTTCTCAGCTTCCCTTCTCAGCTCTAGGGGCGGGGGGGGGGGGGGTGCAGATTGGAGGGTGTTGTGTACTACACTGACAGCCAGGGGTCACTGCAGAGTTCTGTGAAAGAGGATCCCAGAGGCAGAGCTCCTGGAGGTGGGGCTTGGGTCTAGTTAGAATCTTACCCCCACTCCACCCTCAGTGCTTTGTTTAATTATCTTTAGTCTGAAGCTTTTAAATTTTCACACCTCCCTATCACAGCTTCTTCCGATCTGCGCTGGGTACTGCTGGGAATCTACCCCAGTTTACTTTAGAGCAAAGGAGGAGCCGGGACCTTGCCCCGTGTTGCCTCCCAAGGCTCCCCTGTCTTGGCGTCCTGAGTTCAGCCCCAAAGTGCACGTTCACTCCCTCCGCCACACACATACCCGCCCCATGAAGTCCTAGGTTATCCGCAGCTGTCACTGTGACCCACGGTACTCTCAAAGACTGAGAGGCACCTGGGATCTCCCCTGAGTGTTCCGAATTCCCTGGATACAACACTCTCCATGCCTGAATTTCACCTGGTTTCCAGTCACTCTGGGATGCATGGCAGGCTTCTGCCTGGTCAGGTTTTTGGACCCCGCTGGAATTACACACGTCTGGGCACCTGGGTTTGGACCCAGATCCACCAGCCCCACAGCGGGAAAAGATGGCAGCTGCCTTGGCTCTCAGCCAGCTACCAGGAGGCATGCAGCATCTTTATGCACAGACGTAAAGCTTAAGTAGCTCACCCACTGGATCAGTTTGACAGTGTCCTGAACACTGATTTCTTCCTTTCAAGACACGCCTTCGTGCCACCTGAAAACTTCCTCCCTCCCTTCTTTTTTTTTTTTTTTTAATTTTATTCTATCCAAACTTCTGAAACCCTAGGCTGTTCTGAAAGTCCAGTATTAGATGGAAGTAGGACTTCTCCTTTTCACCCACCTCAAAGTGAAGCGATTTGTCGCTGTCCTGGTCTGGCACCACAGAGCAGCTTGGAAAGCAACCTCCTCTGCTCCGCCATCTTGACCTTATTCAGTGGTAATTATTTTTAAAATGTGATTTCAAAGAATAAGAGAAAGGTGGCTCCCTAAGCGGTAGATAGCACTTCTAGAGAACTCTGTGATGAGGAGTGAAAGATTACTAATACTAATTTCTTCAGTTGTTTAATATTTGATTAAACCTCCTCCAGGGTAGCAGCTTGTGTTTCTATTGTTTATATTATGTAAGGTTTATTTTGTTATATCTTAAGATAAGCTAATGAGTTTTAATTTTAATCAAAGTAACTTTTGGAAAGTAAGTGAACAGATTAAAGACTTTTGAGAGAAAAAATGGACATTGAAAGTCTCAGGCACACAATCTAGTCTTAACAGAGGCACTTAGCCCTAGGATGTTTGGGTAGGACTTTCATTAGAAAATGATAGATTGGGATTACATTTATCATTGTTATCTGTGTCTAGGTTTAATATTGTGAATGAATATCACAATCCCATATTGCATGATATTATTATTTTTGAAAATTTAATGTTTTTGAGCCAGATAATGTGCTATGCATTCTCTATTATTTTATTGAATCCTCACATAAATTCTATGATATTGTTACCAGAATTGTGTGTGTGTGTGTGTGTTTATAGTGAAGAATGAAATGTACAGAAGGGTTGTTTAACATGCCTAAAGTAATATTTTAATCAAATAGAAAAGCAATAATTTGAAACAGTGTAACCTCTGGAATCTCTTTTCTTTTGAAACATTCTAGCATTGTTTAACATAATCACCGATTCTGCACTCTTTTCAATTCAGGATTGGTGCTGTAATTCCACTTGATTAATGAATTTAGGTAAAAATGACTCATGCCTCTTATAATTAAAAGATTTAAGACCTAGCCTATGTAGAACCATGTATCCTTTCTCCTTTCCAAGAAATGGGTGAAATTTCAGATATGGGTCATATTCATTTAACCATGTTTCCAACATGACAATGTGGAACAAAATTAGCATTAATCTGAGATAAATCAAAGAATAAAGACATTCATAGTTATGAACCTGTAGGCCTTTGTTTTTCTTGTGGTTACTGCAATATCACCAAGCTTATACTTTGTGATGCAACTTATTATCATTGTATTATTTGGTTTTCCAAAAAACAGTATGTGGTTACCTAGTGCTAAATCATATTCTAGATTTTATTAGTTTATATCTATATCAAGATAAATAAGAAGTTTGATTATTTTCAAAATTTGAAAAAGTAGTATAACTCATCAAACAATATTAACTAGCATAACCATCAGAGCTTTTATGTTTGATCTACTGATAAAAAGTAGAGGCAAAATAATGCAATATACTAGAAATGAGAATTTCATGTTTCATGAAAAACTAAAAATATTTCAACAAACCAAAGCACTCAGATCAGGCTGATTTTTGGAACAATTGGCTCATTCTTGCATCTCATTTTATATTAACTTAGTTTTCTTTTTTATAGTATTATATTACCTGTATGCATTATGATTTCCATCTCCAGGAAGACACTGACTTGCTTTATCAGTTATAGTTTGAAAAATCCTTGAAAGTCTCTGAATTGGTTCGGATCCATAACTCTGGACAACTTAATTGTGCTATAGATGATGGCGTTTCTAAGGCAACCTGCTTTTGTGAAAATTCTCCTCCTATAAACACACACAGAGCATCTGACTTTGCACACATAGGTGGGTCCACATAAAAACATCGCAGCACTCAGAATAGTCATATAAAGAGTTGTTAAATTCTACTTCACAGGTAAGAAGATCCTAAGGGAAGCAATCGACCAGTGCACAAATACATAAATAAGTAATTTTGAAATGTTTCTTAGTATTTTAAAATTTTTATCATTATGGTAAATAATAGAGAATCTTTTCCATTATTTGTAATTTGATGATTTCAGGTTCTGAATAGACAATTTGGACAGTTATAACTGATGTTCCATTAAATGTTAATTTCCCATTTCCCTGTTGCTAAAATAACCTTGTATTGTGTATTATAATTTTTGCAGTTAACAAATATTTTCCAGACCTTCCTTGCTAAAAAGATGATCATGTGAGATAATTAAAGTTATGTAAGTAACTAGGAGGAACTTGAATAAAGTATTGTAATTATACATACTTGTCATAGAATCTAGTTTGGGGCAATTTCAATTTGTTCTTATCTGAAATAGGAATGCAAAACCTGAAAAATCTAGGGGCTTCTTACTATTTCAAGAATGAGGATTATGCAATATAATTATAGTGGAAATAGAGACCATTCATAACCAATTTTAATCTCAGTACCAATCTTGAAATGCCTACTTATGTACTTGGAGACTTGTAACTGCATAAATGCCAACATATTTGTGTCACTCATTGCTTGCAACCAAATGTGAATTTTAGCTGAAACATGTGCTTACATGGAAATTTTTAAATAAGTTTTGATTATGGTTATACATCTTGCCTCTTTTTATGGTTATGCATACAGGGGCCACTTTTGTTGAATCCACACAATAACACTATAATTTAAGTATTGCTAACTCCATTGTTCAGATGAAGAAATTGAAGGTTAGGATAGTAAAATAAGTTGTCCAGTGTGTTCCATAGTCAGTACATGGAAGGATGTGTCAGATTCAGAACTGTGTATATCTGTGGGTAGAACTAGAAACAAAATAACATACTCTGTGACCTCTTAAGAATTTCACTAATTCTATAAAACATGTCAATGAGTCTTGTAAAGGATCCACAGATAAATTTCTAATACTTTTGCTTACTCTGTAGTTATTTCTCCAAAAGAATAGCACATTACCATTATTATTGTTATTAAGTAATGTGCTAAATCATTTCAATATACTTTGCACATAAATTGATATATGTATGGTAATTATAACCATCATGATTCAGTTATCTGTTGTCACAATGCAGCATAATAACAATAAAAAACTAATAAAATCTCATTGGTGAACTAGCCTAGTTTAAGAAAAACAATTTTTGTATGTAAATGAGACTATTACATTAAACTGGAATTGTGTTTATATTTTTGCAAGACATTTTAAAGTCAAGTTCACATATTAATCTGAAGATAAGTATTTTTCTAAGTTCTTATTCTGTAGATAATATATTCTTTTCTTTAAAGTTATAAGTCCAACTTATATATTTTATAGTCTTTAAACTCTAACACTTAACAAATTCCTATTTATACAACACAAAAACATACAGTGGTTATCAGCTACGCATAAAAAAATTTCCCATTTAGTAAAAAGTAAAGGAAACATAGTGTGGGCACAACTACATAGCATATAAGACCCTGAAATAGAGTAAAATACCAAAGATTTTCATTATGAGGTAAAGTAAAAGACTTCATCAGAAATTTGTTTGTCCTGTGTAATTCAATATGAGTGAATATTTATTTCCTTTCTCTGCATGTTCATGACAAAAGGAGCACTAAAGCAGGAGTCCACTTTTCAGAGTTGTGTAGTATTAAAAATGAGACTTCTGTGGTTATTGTTCAATCATAGAAACTATGCTATATTTATTTATTTTTATTTAATTGATTTTATTTTTTTAGATACACATCAGTGGAATGCATTACAATTCTTATTACACATATAGAGCACAATTTTTCATATATTTGTATATAAGGTATGTTCATGCCAATTCATGTCTTCATACATGTACTTCAGTTTTTTTTTTTTTGCATTACAATTCTTATAACACATATATACCAAATTTTTTCATATCTCTGTTTGTATATAAAGTAAGTTGATTATTGTTTAATCATAACAACTATGCTATATTTAGAGAGAGAAATCATAGAATACTTTTTGCCAGTCTTCTGTGTTGATGATTTTAAAAATTAATTTGTTACTGATAAGATTCATTTTGAAATAATTAATAAGAGGGAATATTTAATGACAATATTTATACATTGATATTTTATATGGGAACCTTTTTAAAAAAATTCACATACTACAAAGCTATAGTAATCAAACAGTATAACATTATCATAAAAACATAGACTAATGGAGCAGAATAGAAAGTATAGAAGACAACCCATGCATCCACAGCCCACTGATTTTTGACAAAGGTACTAAATGCATGCAGTGGAGAAAGGAAATTCTTTTCAATGAATCGTGTTGGGGAAATGGAAATCCCACATGCAGAAGAATGAAACTAGACCTCCATCTCAAAATAGACTTAAAAACCAACCAGTCAACTCAAAATAGACTTAAAAACATAAATATAAGACCTGAAAACCATGAAACTGTTGGAATAAAACAGGAAAAATTTCAGGACACTGGAATTGGTCAGGCTTATTTGGATAAGACATGAAAAGCACAGAAATAGACAAATGGTATTATATAAAACTAAATGCTTCTGCACAGCAAAGAACACAATCAAAGTAAGGAAGAGGAAACCTAAAGAATGGAGAAAATATTTGCAAACTCTATATCTGACAGGTGGTTAATATCCAGAATACATAAGGAAATTAACAGCAAATAACTTGATTCAAAATGGGTAAGAGACTTAAAAAAAAAAAAAAAAACATTTCTCAAAAGGAAAATAGACAAATAGCCAACAGGTATATTAAAAAATACTCCATGTCACTAACCATTGGGGAAATGCAAATCAGAGCAAAAATGAAATATCAACTCATCCTGATAGAAATGATGATTATCAAAAAGACTAAAGATAACAAGTGCTGGTAAAGATGTGTAGAAAAGGGAATCCTTGCTCACTGTCAGTTGGAATAAAAATTACTACAATCATTATGGTAAACAATATGGAGAATACTCAAAAATGGAAGATACAATAATATTTGATGCAGCAATTTGATTCCTTGGTATATTATGAAAGAAAAGAAATCAGTATGTCAATGAGACATCTATAGTCTCATGGTAATGGACACTATTCACAGTAGCTAAGAAGTGTAATCCACTTCGATGGGCATTAACTGATGAATGCATAATGAAAACTTGGTATGAAATATGTCAATAATTGAATGTACACCTTCAAAACCATGTGTGATGGAGGTAAGTCTAGAGTTGGGAGCAGGAGCAAATGTATTAGAGCTCTAGTTCTATATTTTATGATTGTACTTACCAGTTCTTACCTTGAATGTGATTATAACTTGTTTCAAATAGGAGGGAAAGGGGCTTGCCACAAGCATGACCTTCTTCTATATGTAGAATTCCTAATCTAAGACAGACATTAACTTTCACAATGTCCATTCATGAATTCCAAGGAATACTTGAACTATTTTTGCTTTAATTATGTTGATTCTCTTTTCTCTTTCAAGACACTTATAGGTATATAGAAATATTCTGAGACAAGAGGACAGTGAACACAACCATTGTGACCTGAAGCACTAGCACCTGTTGATGAGAAATTACTGTTCTCAAGATGTTGTCTCTCTTTAGTCATTTTCTATTGTCTTGTGCTTTTTGTTTTTAATAATTCTGTTGAGTTTTATATTTGTGTTCTTTGTGAGTCACCTGACTGCCTCAAGCTACCATTGCTAGAAGTATTGCCCATGTTAGATGTTTTTCCTTTTATTTTAACTATATTTATATCAGATATGTATCTTGGCAAATATCAATTTTACCAAATGTAAGAATGTATTAAGGGAACATAATGTCAAATTAAATATCTGTTCATAAGAAGGAAATCTATAACTCAGTGTTGAAAAAACATTTCAGCTTTAGGCCAAAGAATAAAAAATATTATGGTTAGGATTTTCTAGTGTCTCATGTAGTATCTTGTTTTTGAATAAAAACACCTTTTTATTTTCCTGATTATCTTTATCAACCTAAGAACTAGGATTCTGAACTAGTGATAAGCTTTAACATGAAGTGAAATAGCCAAAAATTAGTTGATAAAAAATTATATTCTTATAATAGTAAATTTACCTTTATATATGAGATAAATTGTTAAAAGATACAGGGTGCAATCTGCAATTATTAGAAATGTGGTTTGAAGGCACAAAAATAATCACATATAATTAAGACTGGAGGATAACCATGGCAATTTGTATTACTTGTTCATAATCATTTATTCTGTTTTATTCCTTATCATGCTCCTCTGTAGATACAATGTAGATTCCCAATCTATTGAAATGGAACTTCAGAACATTGGAGATTCTTTGACTAATAGATGCAAAAGGATGAGACATTTTTTACATCTGAGGGGGAAAAAAAAGTAAGATACTTTATTTATTTATTTATTTATTTTGAACCCAGGGGTGTTCAATTACTGAGTCAAATCCTCAGCCCTTTTAAATATTTTATTTAGAGACAGAGTCTCCCTGAGTTACTTGGGGCCTTGCTAAGTTGCTGAGGCTGGCTTTGAACTCATGATCCTCCACCTCAACCTCCTGAGTGGCTGAGATGTCAGGCATGTGCAACCATGCCTGGCCCTTAAGGTACTTTTGTAGATTTCTTTAAATTCTTATTCCTGCCTTTCATCCTATTCCTTCAATGTGAGTTCCAGGTGAGAAAACACATAGAGTTGACTCCATCCATGCCTAAATATGCAGGGAATGACACAATGAGGTTTTGTTGACTCTTGAGCCTTCATGTTCTCTCTCTCTCACACAAACACACACACACACACACACAAACACTGATACAACACACAGGGTGTATAGAAATAACTATTGTAGGCTAATTGTAAAAATTGTAGTGGTATTTTTGATTCTAAGTGAGATAATGGGTGATATTATATATATATATATCCATATATATTATATATTCTTAATAATTCACTTATAAATTGTTTATTCTTATATTTTTGAAAAAGGTCTGACCTATAAAAGACCCATACAATAAATATCTACATATCCATTTTAACAATTTACACATTCTTTAGTTCATCTTCCAGTATTTATTATAAGAAAAAAAGTCTGAGTTTTTTTCAAAATATAGATGCATCTCCTTGGAAGAGCAATAAATACAAAATATTCCATAGTTAATAGAGAAGGAGGGGCTACTCTGAAGTTTATAAACTCAGAAGCTGGAAGAAGTGGCTGGAAGTTGATTTTTCTTTGGTTAAAAGTTAAGATTTCTTTAATCAGAGAGCAGACTCAAAAGACCACAGCCTTGGTGAATACATACTACTCTGAATATGTACCTACCATGAAGCTGTTGCATGAAATATAGTACAAAGAATATGATACAGCAAGGAATTGACCAACCGTCTTTATGCTGTAGAAAGCAACTCTGCAGTCAGTTATGTTGGCACATGTGCATAATTCCAGCTATTCAGGAGGCTGAGAAAATATAATCTCAAGTTTGAGGTCAGCCTTGGTAACATAGTTACATGCTTTGTATCAAAATAAAATGAAAAATTGGCTATGTAGCTCAGTTGTAGAGCACTGTGTAGTATACATGAGGTCCTGCGCTCAATCTCCACTAGAAAGAAAGATATAAAAGGGAGAAAAGAAAGAAAGGAGAGAAGGAAAGGGAAGGGAAGGAGGAAGGCAAGTCTCACTCCAAATCTGGTTTGAACTGGGAGGTCAGTGGGCCAGTTCAAATCAGCAAAACTTAATCATGAAAATAGAAGATTTATAGAGAATACAAAGATAGGTGCATCTAGGGAGAGAGAAGTGGACTGAACAAAAGGTTTTCTGTCTGGAGAACATCATACAAAGTGAAATAAGTCAGAGTGAGAAATGTTTTCTCTCATATGCAGAAGCTAGAGTAAAATGAAGGAAAAGGGGAAGGAAGGGCAGTATAACATCAAGACCCAATCAAATAGAAATTAACAGACTGGCAAAAGGAAGTCAGGAAGGGTAGAGGAAGGAGAATGGGAGAGGTAAGGGAGGATGGGAAAGAAGAGGCAGGCAGGAATCAGGAACCAAAATCAAATTCCATGCCTGTATGAGTGAATGGAACCACCTGGTATGCTAATATTAAAATTTTCTCTCTTCTTGAGTAAACTCAATCCAAACAATTATTGAAAGTCAAAAGAAACCTGAAGGGAATAAAAAAATTTAAGATTAATAAAACTAAAACATCCAATTGTGAATGTATTTCCAATAGGATATTAAATCCAAAGGTATTTTTAGCTTTTGATTTAGACATCATTATATATAGAGAGAGATTATATATAATTGTATATATACTATATATATATATATATATATATTATATATATCTTATTTTCTCTAAAAAGTAGAAAACAAAAATATATAAAAGCAGCACATGATAATTAATCTATTAAATTAGGTAGGAAACAGAAACTTGAAAATAATTCTGAACAGAAATTACCTTGGATTTATCAGTATTGCAGTATTGCAAAAATTTCTGTATTACTTATTGAAAATATTCTATAAAATATTAACAACCTAGGGAGTTATATTTGTTTTCAGTTGAGGAGATGAGGTACATGCATCATAAAGCTATATATTCTACAGAAATTGTATATTTTGAAATAAAATGAGGCCATGATTTCTACTTCAAAATTATGATCAATTTGTCATTTTGTGAAAATTAGAGAGATGTGAATAGCAATCCATCTCAAATTCAATTGAATATGCATGGCACAACATGCAATATTAAAAAGCCACCAGGAATTATACATATGGTAAGTAGTGAAATTCAGTGCATTAAAATATTCTCCATATATTTTGTTGACAAGTAAATGGCACCTATATCAGTAAAATAATCTATGAATAATCCAAATGTTAATGGGCTGTTATATTTGTAAATAAGCCCCCTTATTACATCATGATATATCACTAAAAAAATTATTCTGGAATAGCTTTGCATACCACTAACTAAGCCATCTTTCAATCTTAATTTAGAAAAGCACAAAGTATGCTTTTCTCTTCAAATTAGCATAGCATTTTTTCATAAATAATAAGATGGGTCTAAGATGCATACACATTTTATTAAATACTAATTGATCGATATGATTAAATTTAAAGCAAAATTTGAATTACTGAGAAGAGTCATTACTATATATTCTAGAACATAAAGAAAATAGACTCGGGCATTTGTATGATTAAAAAAATGAGCCTCTTTATTTGATTCTGAGACATTTTCCAGGTAATAGAAGAAAAAAAATTATGATCTATTCGTATGCAGTTCCACAGAAGATGCCATGTTAAATTCTCTAAACACTGAGGACTTAGGACATTGTGGAGAAACACTCTTTCTTGTGAGAATCTGTATCTGATATAATTTTACTTGTACGGTATTATCTCTACAAATGAAAAGAATGCAAGTAGCAGCAAGTATTGCAGTTCCCTCTGTGGGGTGACAAATAGAAGGGTAAGAAAATAAATTGCCTTTACTATGCCATCTTTTGATGTACTGCTAAACTGTAGGTGGCCCGCCTCTGATCATTGGTTGACTGCCTTTAGGAACTGTTCATGGCAGTTCAGAAGAGGGACTCCTAGGAATTCAATAATTGGAGCAGAGTACAAGAGCTCTACTAAGTGTGATACCCTGAGGAAAACTTCAGAAGACTGGAATAGTCGGGAGCTATTTATTACAGAGAAATGAAAAAAAAAATCTGAGACAGAACCCAATGTAATCATTTTCTAAAACATTTCCCCTCAGGTACACTCTATCATTGAGTGTACATAAACTTAAACAGACACTTTTTGTGTCCACGCTGTCATGGTCATTTTATAATTCATTTATTTTAAGCTGCAATCACGTTTACCTGTGGTGTCTTTATTCCTATTAGGTATTTTTGAACAATATATTTTTTTCCTAACCTTCACTTCACATTGTTTTTCCTCCATAATCCCTAACCATCATTTATCAATGGCAGACATGGGAGACTTAATCAGAAAAAGACAATAAATAAATAATGATTAACAGTTTCATTCTTAAGCAACAAATTATTGACTATCAGTTATTTATTAATTTTTGGCTAAGTGTCTTGCTTAGAATTGAGTATATTATTTCACTCACTTTAAACATCCTTTTTTTAATTTCAGAAAATTGAGGCTAACACAAAATTGTCAAAATAATAATGGCTAATGTTAGGTTTTGAACCTTGTTATATCTGACCATATATTAATAACCTTTTCAAATCAAATAAATCATTACAAGATGTCACATTTTAAGATGTATTACTAAACTGGGAGATTCAGATAAAATTTTATATATTTGTAACATATTATTCTCATAAAATTGTTAAAAATTTTCATTCTATTTTAAGAAAAAAGATGATGGACTACTGATAATGTTGTAGTAAATACAATAAATATTGTGGACAGTAAATGCATAAGGAATGATTACTTGTTTCTTGCTCTGAAAAGAATTTAGACTGACAGTTATGATCAATCAAGTAAAGTAAAAGTGAATTGTGATGCGTGCCTTATTTGGTACAGAATAACTAACTTTGCCTTTTAAATTTTTGCAACATTATTGCTTTTCTAGTATTTACCTTCCAAATATGACATCGCTGAATTTTATTTCATCCAATTTTAGAAAATGCATATGAGATTATCTCTGGGATATAGGGGTAGGCATATAATTCTTAGACTTGAAACCCAAAATTCAATTTACAGAAGGAAAATTTATACTTCCAAATGAAAAATATCTGTTCTGTGAAGGAGCTGTTAAGACAATGAAAAGGAAAACCATACATCAGGAAAAAAAATATTTGTAAATCATCGTGCATTTTGATGTGAGTGACAAAGGACACATGCTCAAACTCTTGAAGGTAGAGACTGGAACACTTTGAGATGTGTTAGTCTGGGATGGCAGCATAAGAAAAGTAACAGGGTACTGAAAACCATAACTGCAGGACCCTAGCCACAGGGAGTCCCCTTTGCAGGAGAAGAATAAATGGGAAAGTCCCAGAAGATTACACTGGTGTAGATGCTAGTACTTCTATCTTAAGGGCAATTATAGCTAATGGGTAATACTAGCTGGAGTTACACCTACAGCTCAGTTAGGGGAGCTACTTCGAGTCCGTATAGAAGCTTTGCTTCAGATAAGTAACTCACATCATGTCCTCAATAACTCCCAGAGTCCAAGCTGCTGTAGCTCAGTTCCACCTTAAGAAGGGATTCATACTACTCTAAGCATCAGAAAACCGTGCATATATCCAGCCTTGGTCCCACAAAGACGTTTTACCATACTAACACAGTATCTGCTGCTTTATGAATCCAATATGACCCAGAAGAACAACTGTACATTCAAACCTTCATAGCGCCGCATGTTATCATAGGCATACAGGAGACAAGAAGTTTCTACATGGGAAAAGGGTGTCAGTCTCAAGACTGGAACATGGCCAGATGCTGCAGGGTCCTACATCCAGAAGCACAAAAAAGAGAATGAGCATCATAAAAACATATGACAGTGTAAAATACACTAG
Organism: Marmota monax; assembly: GCF_021218885.2. NCBI lineage: Eukaryota > Metazoa > Chordata > Mammalia > Rodentia > Sciuridae > Marmota > Marmota monax. Next base: position 62,089 of record NW_026693533.1, read on the forward strand.
AAAAACAGATACACAAAAGATAAATGGAAAAGACTCAAGCCTTATCAATGCAATGACCTATCAAGCCATGAAGAAATGAAAGGAAGAGTTGGATTTTGAAAAGATGAATAAAATTAAAAAAAAAAAACCCTTTAGTTAGATTCAGAAAAAAAAAAAAAACTTAAATAAAATTAAAGATTAAAAAAAGAAACATCATAACTGCCAGATGCTACATATAATGGAAATGATCATTATAGGTAATAAAAAAACTATATGACAACAAATTGGAAAACATAGAATAAATGTATAAATTTCTGGACACATGCAATGTATCCAAATTAAGCTGTGCAGACAGAAAACAGGAACAGACAAATAAATGAGTAATGGGGTTGAATCAATAATAAAACCTCCTCCAAATTAGGGGGGAAAATAAAAAACTAGTTGAATAGCTTCATTTCTAAATTTTTGCAAATTTTAAGGAAAACTAATACAATTCTGCTCAAAATACTCAAAAAAAAAAAAAAGAAAGGAAGGAAGGAAGGGAGGGAGGGAGGGAGAGATGGAATTCTCCTAAACTCATTTTATAAGGCCAGCATAACCCTGGTACTGAAATGAAAGGAGGACATGCACACCTGTGTATACACACACACACACACACACACACATATAACTAGAGACCAATATCTCTTAGAAACTGATTCAAAAACTCAAAATAATCTTAACAAATCCATCCAATAGCAAATAATAAGGAGCATTCATTAATATTTATCCCTGGGATGCAAGGATAAGTCGACATATGTAAATCAATAAATGTAATACATCATACAAACAAAATAAAGGACTAAATTTACATGATTATCCCAATACTTGCAAAAAAAAGCATCCAGTAAAATTCAACATCCCTTTATGATAAAAAAAAAACCTGAAAAAAGATACAGAAGGACCATACCTGAGAATAATAGACTGTAATAAACTTACAATCATTTTTTATACTGAATGGATAAAAGCTGAAAGTCTTTCCCTAAAGATCTAAATAAAGACAAGGGTATTCACTCACATCTCTTATGTTCAACACAAATAAGATAAGACTTGAATAGAATTTTAAGAAGTTGAATTAGCCCTGTTTGCTGATGACATAAATCTATATATAGAAAAATCTAAAGACCCCACCAAAAGACTATTAAACCCGATGAACAAATTCAATAAAACAGCAGGATATAAAATCAACACACAAAAATCAGTATCATTTACATATACCAAAAGCAATATGCTGAGAAAATAATCATGTAAGCAATCTGTTTCATGATACCTACACAAGTAAAAAAAACTTATGAATAAATTTAACCAAGAATGAGAAAGACCTTGACAATAAAATAAAAATATAATAAAAAAATCAGGATATGTTTAGACATGAGATTTCCCCCAAAAGCTTGTGTGTGAGGCAATGCAGGAAAGTTTATAGGTAAAATGATTGGGTTAGGAGGACCTTAATCTATTCAGCACATTAATCCACTTGAATGGATTAACTGGGTGGTCACTGAAGACAGGTGGTGTTTAGTTGGAGAAGGTGAGTCACTGAGGACTTGCTTTTGGAGTTTATATATTGTTCCTGGCAAGTAGGACTGCCCCCCACCCCAGCATGTTTTGAGCTGCTGTTTTCTGCCACACCCTTCTGCCATGATGTTCCACCTCATCTTGGACCCAGAGTCATAAAGTTAGCTGTCTACGGATGGAAACCCCTGAAACCATCAACACCAAATAAAATTTTCCTGCTGTATATTGTTCCTGTCAGGTCTTTTGGTCACCATGAGGAAAAGCTTACTAAAACAGAGGACACATACACACACACATAAAAAAAAGAAAAGATCTTCCATGATAACAATTGGAAGATGTAATGTCAAATGTCCACACTGCTCAAAGTAACTTACATTTCAATGCAATTTCCATCAAAGTACCAGTGATGTTCTTCACAAAACTAGAAAAACCTATCCTAAAATTCATATAGATGCATTTGAGATCCTGAATAGGTCAAGAAATTGTTAAAAAAAAAAAAAAAAAGAAGTGGATGCCAAATAGCAAAAGCTAACTTGAGCAATAACAAGGCATGAGGCATTGTAGTACCTAACATCAAAATATGCTACAAAACCATAATAATCAAAACAGCAAGATAGTGACATAAAAATAGACACAGATCAAGGCACAATATAGAGAGCTTAAATATAAATCCATGCATTTACAGAAAATTGTTTTTGACAAAGGTGCTAAGAACATGCCATGGGAAAAGGACAGTCTTTTTAAAAAATGGTGTTGAGAAAATTAGATATTTATAGGTAAAAGAATGCAACTAGAGCCTTGTATCTCACCAGTTACAAAAATCAATTCAAAGTAGACCAAGGACTTAAATGTTATACATGAAACTGTTAAACTACTAGAAGTAATCACAAAGAAAATTTTCAGAAAGTTGAAATGGATACATATTTCTGGATAAGAACCTAAAAGCTAAAAGACTAAAAACAAAAATAGACAAGTGCATTATATCAAAATAAAATATACCTTCTATATAGCAGGGGAAGCAATAGAAAAGACAACGTATGTAAAGAAAGAAAATGTTTGCAAACCATACTTCTAAGAACGGGTTAATTTTCAGAATATCTAAGGAACTCAAAAACTCTATAGCTAAAATAACAGTAATAAAATGATTTAAAAATGGGCAACAGATCTCTGTAGACATTTCCCCAAAATAAGGTATACAAATGTAAAATAGGTTCACAAAAAATGCTCAACTTTACTAATTTTTGGGGGAAACGCAAATTAAAACCACAATGAGATACAATCTCACCCTCGTAAGAATGGATATTATTAAAAAGACTAAAGATAACAAATGTTGGCAATGATGTGGCATAAAGGGAAAGCTTGCACACTGTGGGTGGAAATATAATTAGCATAGCCATATGGAAAACAGCATGGAGGTTCTTCAAAAAACTAAATATAGAACTAACATATGATCCAGCCATCCCACTATTGGATGTATATTCAAATGAATGAAATCAGTGTATCAAAGAGACATCTGCATGCCCTTGTTCATGGCAACATTATTCACAATAGCCAAGAAATAGAAATAGCCTGTGTCCATCAAGTAACTGATGAATGCAGAATAAAACTGTGGTACCTGTACATAATGGGGTACTACTCAGCCATGAAAAAGAATGACATGCTGTTATTTGGGGAAAAAAAAAACATGGGTGGAACTGGAGAATATGTTACAAGAAATAAGCCAGAACAAAAAAAAAAGAGAGAGAGAGAGATAAGTACAAAATTATCTCTATCATATTTGACTGTTAAAAAAATGTCAATCTGACAATAAAGTAATAATTTCTAGAATGTCATAGGGGATGAGTAGAGAGATTGACAGAGGTTGGATAATAGGTACAAAGACACACTTAGAATTTATATGTTCAGTTGTTCTACAGTAGTGGAGTGACTAAAGTCTGCAATAAACTGCATTATATTTTATGAATAGCTAGAAGAGTCCAAAGGCTTAAAATGAAAAATAATGATAAAAGAATGAAAACATTAATTATCCTGATTTGGTCATTGTGCATTGTATTCATGTATAGAAAGATCACACTGTACCTGAGAAACAGTTATAAATAGTACATGATAGTCAAATTTTTAAAGATGCTTAAGAATATTAAAATGTCAACATCCTGATTGGATAATTATATATTTATTCATGCTATGAATTTTCACATTGTGAGTGAATACATGCACCTAAAATAATAATAATTAGTAAAAATAGTATTTGACTCTAAATCTGCAAGTCAGATAAACTATAATATAGGAAAAGGCATTTAGACATGTACTAAGGAAAATTTGAATTTTATTAGCAGAAAACCCCTAAGAGATGACCTTGGACTAAAAATGTTAAGTAGAACCATTTAATGATGATTATGAATTCCAGGTGTTAGAAGAAATGTAGGTTCTTTATGTAACTAGAGAGTATATTCCATGAATTTAGTGACAAAAAAGATAGTTGTGTATATCTACACTCTGGAGATGTTAAAAATAGATTAGAGCATAAATGGATGCTCTAGATGAGCCAATATGGTTATGGGAGAAATGGTTAATTATTCAAAAATTAAATAGATATTACTGATAAGTATATAATTTTATATCTTCCTGTTTGATCCACAAAACAACTTTTTTTGTGTCAAATCCAAGATTTGAAAGGAGAAATGAGTTAGTTATATAATAACCAGAGGTTAGAAATTGGTCCCTTCCCTCCTTTGTTAATTCCACTAAACTTCACCATTTTAACTGTTCTGGATTAAGTGGTTTATGATTTAAATATCGATGTTTAGTGAAAATAAACTTCACTAGATTTTGGAGAAAATTTCAAAGCTTGACCTAAAAATAACTTAGAAATGCTTGTAATTGTTTTGGATTAGAGTGTTTGATGTAATTGAGGCATTAAGATTTTCATATTTATTTATAAATTGTATTAATTTCAATTTCAAAATTAGATTGTGGATATAAACTAATTCTAAAAATCATACGAAAAAGGAATAGACTAAAGCAATAGCTAAATAGTAATTTAAAAGAACAGTTTTGTGGAGGGACTTGCTTTCACTAATTGTAAAAATATAATAAAAGTCATAGTAACTAAGAAGTTATTTATGCAAAAATAGAAAAGTTAATTAATAGAATAGAATATATAGCAGGTAAACACAACTACACTGATATACAACTTGCTTTAGGATATGGAGGATGTTTCTGCTCAATGTGAAATGATTGGTGGAGAGTTTAACAGATTTGCCAGTGCAACTGAGGTTCTGTAAAAAAAAAAAAAAAAAAAAAAAAGATAACACTTATCATACACAATCCATAAACATAATTTTAGGAATTAATGTAAAAGAATAAAAATTCAGGGTAAGAAATCATTTCTTAAATGACACATAAAACATGAAAATTAAGAAGGAAATATTTCACTTTATAAAGTCTATAAAATTAATTCACAATATTAAAGACATACTTAAGACAAACCTAAAACCATATAATCCACTTAGAACACTAATGACTAAGAAGAATTAAATACAAAGAGAACCTCTTTATATAAACATTTTTTTGAATTTTTTAAAAAGATACAAAAGTCTACTTATGACAGGAAAATAAAAGGAATTTTTTAAATGATGAAGCCAATGAGCATTAATTCTGATAAAATTGTATTCATTAGGAAACTGCAAAGCAAAAATGTTTTTATGTGTTAATTATATATATATATATAATTTTTTTTTACTAAATACCAATAATAATTACCCATTAATAAAATCACAAAAGACCATCTAAATTTTCTAACATTGCTTAAGGGGGTGTTATCATCCTTGAAGGAAATCACTGCATTATTGCCAAATAAAATCTGTGTGATTTAGAATTTTTGATGAATGGAATATGGCAATAGTGATCTAGGTAAAGTGAAATAGCGAGAAACTAGCAAAGACTGATTGACATGCTAAACCTAAGACATCCTTCTGGCAATTCTTATTTTGTGGTTGTCATGGAAATAAGAGTGGAAAAGATATTTTAAGTTATACAAAATAGAAGTTTGCCTCTCAGAGACTAATTTGTACTGGACAGTGCTTGGTTCCTTGGGTAGATGGAATGTAGGCAATAATGAATTCTTAGGTTCCTTGAGCCAAATTATATCTGTCTGCTTTATTTTCATCCTGAGGACTTTGGATGCCATGGTTAATGGCAGGATGACTGACTGCTACTTATGGAAGCAGCTGGGATTTCCATTCTCCAGAATTCAGTAACAGTAATTTACTAATTTCTTAGAAATTGTATTTGTTCCCCTTAGCAAAGTTAAAACTAAAAAGAAAACACAATGATAATTACTTTTTTCCCCTTTAAAATTGAAATTGTCTAAAAAATTATAGAAATGAAGGCACAAAATTATAGAAATGAAGACTAGAAAAGGAAAAAATGAAGATAGTTTCATCTTATGGATGGCAGGAGGGCTAATGAGAAAGAACTCTCTTGAGTTAGGCCATATGGCCCCTGGACACTGACTCCTAGACTTTAAATTGAGGGACTTGATCTTCATCTGATTCAGCTTTTGTTTTCTGGCTTATTTTTTATTTGTTCCCAAACATAATTTTAATCAGAATGATTAAGATTAAATTCCAGGCAGCTGGGGTGTGGCTCAGCAGTAGACCACTTGCCTCCCACTTGTGAGGCCCTGGGTTCCATCCTCAGCACCACATAAAAGTAAGTAAACAAAATAAAGATACTGTAAAAAAAATCACATGCCATACCTGGATGCATGTTATTATAAATCTCTTTTACATGTAAGATGTCATAATAAAATGAGAATGCTGACATTGACTTAGTAGTTGACCATCAAGTATGAACAATTTAAATACTACAAGCTAAAAATCAGATGGTAGTCCCTATTGCATTACAGAAAAATATTAAATCAAAGATCTGGTTAGCTCTACATATTTTATTATGAAATGAAATGACGGGAAATTTCAGGTTATTGGTTCTATTTGCCCTACTGTTTCAAAATCTTTGAACTAGTTACTTTGCAAAGAAATATTGTAGAAATACGTCTGTCTGTTCAGGTAATCTGAATTTTGCTGTTTTAAAATAGCCTCTATTCCAAGTAGAAATAACAATCAATGGCTTATAGTAGCATCATTAACATACTGGAGCCCCAGAAATTTTTAAGCATCTTATCTTAGCAAGAATTCTGTACCAGATTGGGAGACAGCATCATAGCAAAGATCAGATTAAAACCATTGTTTGCTTCAGATGGCGTCAAAACAACTATGAGTCAGTTTATGATGGTAAACAGAATACTGAGCCCAAAAGGTAAAATACCAGAGTCTTCAGGCTTTACCTGTGTCTGCGGTTAATTCCTTGCAGGTGCTTGTATATAGAACTGATAAAATGCAACAAAATAAGGAGCCAATTAGTTCAGTGGAAAATGTTTTGATTCAGAGACTGCAAAACGGACCTGAAATATCTTGTTCTTGTTACCTGCTATAACTCTTGGGCCATCAAATATAGCAATGGGATGCATGTTATAAAGACTGTGTAGCCACCAAGACTCCTCAGTGTACACCTCAGATTCTGCTACAGAGGTTACTTGGCAATACTTCCCCAAAAGGCAGAGTCCTGACTCCTGGAAGATGATGATGAAGAGCTGTCTTCCCAGAAACAGAAGCTTAACAAGGAATCCTGGCTCCTGTCATGAAATGGGTTCTTCTCCATTCCTGTGCAATGGGATTTGGTAAATGCTACAGATCACCACTGCAAAGGTTCTCATTTTCTCTTCTCCAAATAGGTGATGGCAGGTGCTGTTACTCCTTTTCTTTAGAGACAAATAACATGCCCTTTATTTTAGAGGTCACAGGACAATATGGAATTATACCTTAGGAGGATGGAGTTTAAATATAATTCAGAGATCATGAGCGTTCAGCTGAAAGCTCTGCTGAATGGTCCTTCATATGCTTCATTAGGGAAATGACAATATTGTTAAGTACATGAGAGAAGGAGGTAGAGGGGCTTATGGGGACTCAATTGCATAGGCTGTGGCAGAGATTGCAAACTTTTCCACAATATCTATTCTCTCCTCGCCCAGAGTTTCATCAAGTTATATAGTGAACCCAAATGAGAATATCTTTTTAGCTTTCTGAGCAGCATGATGTGTGACATTACAAAGTTCTGGCCAACTGTGTGTATGTAGAATCAGGGTGAGTAAATTCTGCAAAGTGTTCTCAAAAAGAAGGTATCTTGGTCAGATCTTTGGTTTCTGTGAATAAAAGATCTGACATGAAAAATGCAGAGGAAAAAAGTTTGGGCTCACAGTTCAATAGGGTGAACTTCATGACAGAAGAGTGAGGTAGAGGAAAGCAGGTCAGGACATGACACTCAGGAAGTAGAGATAGAGCACCAGTCGCCAGGGACCAAACAAAAACTCTAAAGGAAAATCCCCAAACCCTTCATCTAAATGAACCCTATCTGTTTATGGTTACCACCCAGTTCATCCACATCAGTGAATTAATCCACTGATTATTTTGTACCTCTTATAATTAAATCTTTTCACTTCTGAAAATTCCTGCATTATCTCACACATAAGCTTTTAGGAGATACCACACACCTAAACCGTAACAGAAAACAATTGTACTTTTTTTTGTTGTTGTTATCTGCCTTTACTGTGACTGAATGTGGACATGATACCTCTCTGGTCAAAGTCACTGCAAACATGACAACATCACTTCCATAGCTTCATTGTGTCACAATTAAGCCCACATCCAAAGGAAGAACGTTCTCAGGATCTGAAATCCTTATAAAACTGCCATAACCAGATGCAGAAAAGTCATTTCTGGATTTCAATTTGAGGGACTTAAGAACAAAAAATTAAATTTCTAAACACAGACATCTTTTGGTTTCCCATGATGTCAATAGGCCCTGAAGAAACTCTTTTAAGAAATAGCAGCAAGAGGCAGCTACTGAAACATTCTGACATCTGTCCATATTAATATACTTCAGCTTCCATTTGCTTAGAGCACTTACTCAGAATGTATAAATGAGGTATGACGGAAACCCTCTGACTATTATTGATAAACAGTTTTGCAAAGCCTGAATTTTTATTATGTTGCGATACCCTAGCAAAAAGAATCAGTGAATATCTATGAGACAATGTGCCATTGAAAATGGAAGAATAGTGTTTTATTTTGTGGTTTGTGTGTGCATTTATTTTTTCTGATTTAATAAAATTCACAGTGTCTTGTGTCTTGCTATCTGTTTTATATGATGAATTCCCAAAATACTCAAAACAGACAGATACAAAAAAGCAATGGTATCACCATTAAAATATTAATCTATATTCTACTGAAAGCATAGACAGTCCCAACAGACTCACTGCTATATGACTTAACTCTATCATATTTCACTTTTGTTTGACTGTCTGTTTATTTATTTTACTTTTTGCTTTCAAGTCTTTCTTAGATTTCACTCTGTCTTCAGGGTGATAATGAATCTATGGATATATAAATAGTTCAAAAGGAAGAGCTAATAGCAACTATCATATTAAACAACACTAAATATAAAGTACAATATAAGATTTCATAAAAGCTTGGCTATATGTCAACTTTTGATTCAGATAGCTTGATTTTAAGTAAGATGGAGAAGAAGTTTAATGGGCAGTCTTTCGAACAAATACACTATAATTTACTCTTTCATTCACCCAGAAATTTCTTACTATTGCTTTTACAATTTCTTCTGGTGTTCAAATGAACTTGAAAGTTCCGGTGAGTGTCTTTACAACTAAGGCTTAGAAATAATATAGATAAAGCAATGTAGGACAAACAAAACAAAACAAAAACAAAAACAAAAAACATAATATAGATGGTTTATGTTTACTTTGTATCTCCCTGTGCTGATACATACATATAAACAGTTTATAAGATAAACTGTGGCCTGGGAAGTTTTTAGCAGCCAAACTGGATGATTTTTTAAATTTTTTGAATTTTTTTAATTTAATAAGGGTTGTGTTACTGTGGAATGGGACTAGGAATTAGGAATCTATAACTTTTCATTCAGATATCTTTAATATTAAAATTAAAAACAAAAAAATATAATTTTCAGAAAATAATTACCTTGAGAAAACAGAGATTTTAGAGTTTTAAACAGTAATTTGATACATATAAAGAAGGGGAAAAGCTAAAAAACAACTCACCTGAAAATTGAAATGGGAACATTCATCAAAGGGGGCTGAAAATATGTCTTTGTTAGATTTATTATACTGATGTGTCTTTATACCACAGTATTCAGTTATAATTTTGTTAGGAAATTTTTTCCTGAGTCTCTTTTCATTGTTTTTTTTTTTGTTGTTGTTGTTACAAACCACCTGTCATGGAGACTATGACACTTATATATTGTCCTTACAGGAATTTATGTTCCTTATTTATTTTCAAAAAAAAATTATTTTGAGTTTTCTTACTTGCCTTATGAATTTTGACCCATAATAATTAATTCTTGTAGCTTGTAGTAGTTAATTCAACCAGTATTTGTTCACCTTACTCTGGATTTGGGAAAATAACATTCGGACCTTTCATTTTTACTTAGTAAGTGAAGATGGGGGTGATTTTTAAAACAGCTGGCTTTGAAGGGATACAATAGTATTCTGAAGCTAGAGAGAAAAAACAAGAAAGGAAAAGAACCTGATGAAATAACAGAGATTATCAGAGCAGTGAAAGGTGATCAGGAAGGGAGGAGGAGAGTGGAAGGGGAGGTACCCAGAATGAGACAGACCAAACTACTATGTGCGTGTATGGACATGTCACAATGAAGCCCACTATAATGTGCAATTATATGAACATATAAACTAATAATAATTAAATAAACAGTAAAAGAAAAACAGGAAAACTATAGTTAGTTGGAGAGCATGTGAAATTGAGTTTCTTGTGCGACCACCACACTGACCAATTAAAATGTGTATTCCATGTGCCTGAAATCTATATTTGTGCAAGGTCCCAAGTTCATTTGGAGGACCACTGAAACTGAGGTTCAAGAAATTATCATATTAAAATAAAAACACGTCTTATTTTTTTTCTTGGGTTATTTTACTCTCTGTGAACCACAGTCTTTCAATAACAGATCACCCTGTGCTTTTTTTTTTTTTTTTTTTTTGGTGTGTGTGTTATCTCTTCATTTATTTTCAAAAGTTTAGAATTTTTACTTTTTTATTAGCACATTAATTTTATGAATTAATGGAGAAAGAGAGCATGTCATACATGTTATTGTGTGTCTGGCTTATTTCATTTAACATGATGTCTCCCGGGTCCATTCATTTTGTTGCAAATGATACAATTTCACTCTTGTTTATAATTGAAAAATTCTCCCTTGTGCATATATACCATATTTTTCTTTTCCTTTCTGTTGTTGATGGGCACCTAGACTGATCCCATGTCTTAGCGATTGTGAGTGATGCTGCAATAAATGTGGGCATACAGTTATGTTTTTGTATGCTGACTTCATTTCCTTTGGATAGATATCCAGGAATGGGTTAGCTGTATCATGTGGTAGTTCCATTCTTAGTTTTTGAGGAAACTCTGTACCAATAAACATGACCAGGGCTGATCTGTTAAGCCTAACCTAAAAGATTATTAGTGTACAGAATTATTAGTCTATAGAATGATATCAGTACAAACCTGAATCTCACAATGTATAGATACTTAAGCTATTAGTTAAATCAACAATTTGGCATGGCAAATCAGGACTAGACATCAAGATCCAAACATATGACAATGGTGGCAACCTCAAGGAAAGGCACTCACCCCTTATAATATCAGAGAAGCAGCTAGGATTGCCTCAATAAAGATTAAAAGCCTGAGATACTGAGGTGGAAATCTCAGTATTACCTGGAATATAATATAGTACAGGTATTTCTCCTGTTTCTATAATTTTCTCCTAATAAAACTGTACCTGGAATATATAGCACATGATCTTTTACTATTGTTGTCTAGACACAGATGCCCAAATATTCATATACCAACATGTTAATTTAGTCAGAGCTTTTAGCTGTTAAAATCTGATATAAAGATTCAGCATTGAAAATGTAATTTAAGAACTAACTGTGCATTATTTCATTAAAATCCTACAAAGCCATTAAAATGATGTTAAGGATACATACTCATTTGCTTCTAAATATAATAAAATTTTACTAAGGAATGCATTGGATGGAAAAAACATGCATTTTATAAGTCCACATGTATAAAGTAATCACAGAATTACATTCCATAACAACACTTTTCTATGCAAATTTTCATTTAATTTGCATTTTCTAATATGTTATAATGAACACAGGAGAGTGGAGACAGGTAGAGTATATCTTTAATGATAATAAAACTAGTATTCATTTTTTTCTAGGACCACTACTTTCTTCTATTCTTGGGATTGTTCTGGTTTAGCACTGAAAGTCCCAAGAAAACCCTAGTCACAGACAAACCAGAATGGCTGGTCACCTTATCACTGGACAGTTGATATGTATTACAGGCAAAGACAAGAAACTTAATAAATGATTACTGAAAGCTTTACTGCTGAACTAATGAAGGAATTATTTCTTGAAACAAAATAAATAGGAGTGAAGTTGATCCAAAAGATTCTAGTTAAGAATCAGAAATTAGTACAGTGTCTGTGACCTAGACTACTCTGTGTCCATAAGACCTTTATCTTCTTCTCCCAGACACATAGCCATATTATCATTGCCACCCTACCTTGTCATGGGTGCAGGCATGTTACTGAATTTTGAGAAATAGAATATGAACACTATTGATGTGTAGGGAACTGGTCCAACAAAGGCGTTGTAAATTCCACTGTGGTTTTTTGCCCCATCTGGTGGTAAATGCAGTATAACTACCAGACAGTTCTGAGGTCAAATGTAATAGAAAAGCTGCATTCAGGCATAGAAGTGCCTGAAGTACTGTGTAGAATTCCACAAGAAAATTAAAAACAATAATTTTTCTATTTCATGAGGAAGAAATTAACTTAATTTGTTTGTTTGTTTATGCTGGGGACTGAATTCAGGGTCTTATGCTTGCTAAGTACTCTACATTGAGCTAAATCTCCTGAACTTCATTTTACATTCTACGTACAGATTTTAGGGCTTGTTTAACTCAGAGGCTAGAAGTATTTTCTTAACACAGTAAGGAAATTACATATTGTCTCTATCCTAAAGTATGTGGTATATAATTTTTTATAAAAATGTATATTCAACCACTTCTATAGTTCCAATTTTGTTATCTTATTTCAAAAATATTTCCCATGTACTTCACCATAAATACAATTTTTAAATAAAACCTTATTTGAGTCTGTAATAGATTGTTTGGGACAGGAAAGCACCTCTTTTCTCCTTTACAAGTGATGTTTTTTAAGATTTGTCAACATTAGGGTGTGACATAGAATACAAACAGATATGTACATGTGTACTCACACATCTAATCTTTTCCATACTATTTTTTAAAAAATCAAGTTAGTTGAAGCAGAAGCCAGTATCAGAAGATAAAAATCAACAACAGAATTCCCTTAAGTTTTTTCATTCAGATTGCAACCTAAAAGAGATTTTAAACTTTCAATGAATATTTATTTATTTATTTAGATTCACTGGGAATTGTCATTGTCTTTTATTTTATTTTATATTACTATTATGGTCAGGATATTTAAAATAATATTTACCCATTTAACCAATTTCAAATGTAAAATATAGTCTTATTAAGTTTACTTACAGTATTGTACAGCAGATCTCTAAGGCTTATTCATCTTTCTTGGCTGAAACTTCAGGTCCATTGATTAGCAACTCCCAGTTTTCCCTTCTCCCTGTCTCTGGCAACCATGGATCACTCATGAAGAAGTTGGCTGTTAGATATTTATGTAAGTGGAATCATGTTTTATCTTTCTGTGACTCACTTGTTTCACTTAATATAATGTAATGAGTAACAGAATGTGAAAACAAGTGCATCCATTCTGTAGCAGAGTGGATATTCCTTCTGTTATTATAGATAATAATATAGATATTCCTTCTGTTTTAAGCCCAGTAACACCTATTATGATGGCTATTATTCAAAACAAACAAACAAACCAAAAAAATTGCATGTATTGGGAGAATGTAGAGAAAGTAAAGCCCTTGCATGTCCATTGATTCGAATGCAAAGTGGAATAGCTTCTATGAAAAACTGATGTGGGAATTCCTCAAAAAAAAAAAAAAAAAAGATTCAGTCCCACTTCTGAATATTTATCTAAAAGAACTGAAATCAGGATATCAAAGAGATCTAATCATTCCTATATTCACTACATTATCACTCCTGAAAACAACCTAAATTTCCATCAACACAAAAATAAAGAAAATAAAGTGCATAAATACCAGGGAGTTGACATCTTTTAAGAACAAATTGGCTGGAGGGGAAGATGGTGGAGAGCTAGGCAGTGCGTCCTGATCTCCTCACAAGGAAAACAGGAGTCAGTGAAGGAAAAGCAGAATTGAGAGGTGAGTGACAAAATAAATGCTGTACGACTCAATATGACGAAGTCTGAGACCTGGATAGACTGGGAGGTAGGTATCCAGAATAGAAAGCAAACTGAGGCTGGGAGCAATGGCACAAGCCTGTAATGCCAGCAGCTTCAGAGGGTGAGACAGGAGGATTGCAAGTTCAAAGCCAGCCTCAGCAAAAGTGAGGTGCTAAGCAACTCAGTGAGACCCTGTCTCTAAATAAAATACAAAATAGGGCTGGAGATATGGCTCAGTGGTGGAAATATCCCTGAATTCAATCCCTGGTGCCCCCACTCCCCCCAAAATGGAAAACATACTGAGCATCTCCTCACCCCAAACCTGAACCTGGAGATGAGAAGGGGGAAGGGGTAAGAGAAAGAGCTGGGAGGAGAGTAAAAATTCTCTTAAACTCACCCAACTTAAAAACAGTTGGAAAGAACAGACAAAATTTCAAGCATAATGGTGACAGAAACATCCTTAAAACAGTTCAAACAACTGAAAACTAAATTGTGAAAAGAAGGCTGAGCTGGGGTTCCACAACTATCTTGAGGTATCTTAGCCAACTGATTATCTTTTGTAAATCACCACAGCATCCTCCTGCACCCAGATAGCTGCAAACTTAAAAAGAGGAAAGTCCCCTGCAGTGGGACCTCTTAAGAATCTGGTGAGAAAGAATCTCTCAAAGAACCACTACTAGCCCAAAATTGCTGAAACACCCTTACCCTCAATACAAATGAGGGGAACAAACAGGCTGGTGAGGACCAGTGCCACAAAGTACTCTGAGTTCCTCCTTCAGTCTCTGCAACCCAGGCAAGTCTTCACAGCATCTGCTTGCTCAACTCAGAGACCATAACAAACAGATTTGATCCCAAAGAAAAGCAGATTCTCCAGGCCCTAACAACTGAGAGAGGCACCACGGGAAGCCTCAGGATAGTCCTTGGGATTGTGGGGCCATACCAGAGAATGATGTATCCAATGATATAGAGACCCAGTGGGAAATTAGCAGTCTATGCAGCAGGGAGGGACTGATCCTAGCTTTAACAGGCACATAGCCTGAAAGGTTATCACAACTTGCAAGTGAAAGGGCATTGTTTGAATACTTGAGGGGCCTTGCAGCAGATTCAGTAAACAGAGGGAATCAATGCCTACCTTTCAAAACTGGGGCAGTAAAAATGAGAGTCAGAGCTAACCATTTGATACTCTTCATTAATGTACACTGTACTCACAGAGCATCAATGGCTGGAGGAATACTTCTGCATCACCAAACACCTAAAGAAAACTTACAACCAGAATACTGGCACTCACAGACAGTCACCAGGATCATCACTACTGCAAAAAGAATCCTGCAGAAGGGAGGTGGATCTTCACTACTACAGAAAGAATCCTGCAGAGGGGAGGTGGTACAACTCCTTTCTGGAATAGACACAAAAATCACAGGGACACTACATAGCCTACATCCTGAACTACTGCACACAATAGAAACAACCAGCTTATAACACTGCACCCTCCAAGCCTTCAGCTGCAGGCCCCTTGGATGGTAAACCAGAGCTGCTAGTGGGAGGTTCATAGCTACCAGGGAATTGGCTCCCGTGTCCCTGAAACTCAGGAGAGATCCACAGCCAAAACCTGATGAATTTGCTAAGTGTCCAAACTCCAGTGAAACCCAAACCAAGATTCAACAAGAATTTTCTTCACCTTGACATGATATATTATAAATAACTGTAATATCAACTTGATCATATAAATAACTCATTTACTAGAATGATAAATGTTAACCCAATAGCCAATATTGTACCTTCAACCCATTTGAATGTATTTCATCTAATGGTTTAAAGTATTAACTGGAGTCAATATTTTCATCTGTTTTCCTCATTCTAGTTTATACCTACTACTCTTGTCCCCTACTATCCTGTGTTATATGCAACCATCTCAATGTTTGTAGTAGCTCAATTCACAATAGCTAAACTGTGAAAACAGCTTACATGCCCTTCAATAGATGGATAGATAAAGAAACTGTGGTACATACACACAATGGAATATTACTCAGCCTTAAGAAGAATGAAATCATGGCATTTACAGGTAAAATGGACAGAGTTGGAGAATATCATGCTAAGTGAACTAAGCCAATCCCCAAAAACCGAAAGTCGAAATGTTTTCTCTGATAAGTGGATGCTGATTCATAATGAAGGGGTGGGGAAGAATGGAGGAAGTTTGAATTGAGCAGCAGGAAGGGAGAGAAAAGGAGGTAAGGGAGTGTGTGACAGGGTAAAGACGGTGGAAAGAGATGAACATTATTACCTCTATGTATGGGTATGATTGCATGAATGGTGTGACTCTACATCATGTATAACCAGAGAAATTAAAAATCGTGCTCCATTGTGTAAAAAGATAAAATTAAATTAATTAATAAAAAAGAAAAACTAAGTAAAGATTGAAAAGAACTAAAAAAATAGTACAAGTAATAAGATGGACCTATCAGACACCTATAGAATACTTCATCTATTAATGACTGAATTCACTTTCTTCTCAGCAGCACGTGGAACATTTTCTGAAATAGACCATATTAGAAAACCTGTACTACAAAACATACTGAGTCACAAAGAATATTAGAAAATATTTAAAAATACCTTGCATTCTATCAAATAAAAATGGAATGAAATTAGAAATGATTAATAACATAAAAAACAGAACCCTCCCTAACACCTGGAGATTAAATAATATACTTTTGATTGATGAATAGATAGCAGAAGAAATCAGGAGGGAAATAAAATAATTCTTGGAAGTAAGTGAGAATAGTGATGCTAACATATCAAAAACGTTGTGACAGTATAAAGTCAGTTCTAAAAGAAAATTTCATAACATTAAACTCATAAATTCAAAATAAATATAGAAAGATACCAAATAAATACTCTAATATTACCTCCCAAAACCCTAGAAAAATAAAAAAACAACAACAACAAAATGAGTAGAAGATGAGAAATAATTAAAATCAGAGCTGAAAACAATGCAATTGAGATTTAAAAAATAATACAAAAGACCAACAAAAGAAAGATTTGCTTTTTGAGATGATAAACAAAACTGATAGACCCTTAGTGAAACTAACCACAGTAAATAGAGCTAAAACTTAAATAATCAAAATCTCAATATCACCACAGACACTATGAAATCCAGAATAACATCAGAACCTATTTTGAAAATTTATACTGCAATAAGCTAGAAAATCTTGACAATATTGAAATTCCTAGAGAAACATGATCTACCCAAATTGAACCATGAAGATAAAGAAAACTTAAACAGATCAGTTTCAAGTAAGGCAATTGAAGTGGTTATCAAAAGCTTTCCAACAAAAAAAGCCCAGGACCAGATAGATTCTCAGCTGAGTTCACCAAAACTTTAAAGAAGAATTAATACCAATTCACCTTGAATTATTTCATGAAATAGAAGAGAAGGGAACACTGCCAAACTCATTTTTAAAAATGAGTAACATCACCCTTACAACCAAACCAGGCAAAGACACACTGAGGAAAGAAAACTTCAGACCAATATCCTTGATGAACATAGATGTAAAATGTATTAATAAAAAATATGGACAAACTACATATAAAAGCATATTAAAAAGACAATATATCACAATCAAGTTGGTTTTATTTCATGAATAAAAGGTGGATTCGACATATGGAAATCAATAAATGTAATTCACTACATAAATAGAATTAAAAGCAAGAATCACATGATTATCTCAATACATGAAGGAAAAATCATTTAATAAGGTAGAGCACCCACTCATGTTTAAAGCATTAGAAAAACTAGGGTTAGAAGGAAATTACCTCAATGTTGTAAAGGCTATATATGAAAAACCCAAGATCAAAATCATTCTAAATGGAGACAAATTGAAAGTATTTCCTCTAAAAACAGGAACAAGGCAAGGATGCCCACTTTC
This sequence comes from Marmota monax, assembly GCF_021218885.2. Taxonomy (NCBI): domain Eukaryota; kingdom Metazoa; phylum Chordata; class Mammalia; order Rodentia; family Sciuridae; genus Marmota; species Marmota monax. The sequence goes on from NW_026693533.1 coordinate 80,061, forward strand.
ACTAATCCTATGGAACATATTCTTTAAAACAATAGCCAGAGCAATCAGAAAATTAAAGGGATACTAACAGAAAAATAAGAGCTCAAATTATCTCTGTTGATGACATGATCCTATATTTAGAAGATTCCCCCCAAAAAACTCCACCAGAATATTTCTATAGTTCATAAATGAATACAGCAAACTAGCATTCACAAATCAACCACATTCCTGTACCCCAAGGTTGCATTTGTTCCTAAATAAATTAGGAAAACTATTCCATTCATAATATCCTCGAAAAATAAAATATGTGGGGATAAATCTAACAAAACAGAAGAAGGATCTCCACAATGAAAACTATAGAATACTAAATAAAGAAGTTGAAGAAGAAAATGGAAAGAAGAAATAAAGAAATTGAAGAAAATGGAAAGATCTCCCATGTTCTTGGATAGGCAGAATGAATAGTTCAAAATGACCACACTCCCAAAAGCACTATACAAATTTAATGCAATTCTCATCAAAATACCAATGATGTTCTTCACAGAACTAGAAAAAGAAGTTATGAAAATCATTTGGGAAAATAAAGAGACCCAGAAGAGCCAAAGCAATCCTTAGAAAAATGAAGCTGGAGGCATCACAGTTCTGAAACTTAAATTATACCATAAGATATAGTAACAAGTTTTCTGATCTCCCATATGGCGGCAGGAAGGCAGTGAGCCGCCCAGTGCCCTTGGAGCCAGACCCACAGATCTCGCCTAGTCGGAATACTACATCTCTGAGAGTGTTAGAGGACCCCTATCCAGCTGCTCTCCACAGAAATCACCAGTGCTGTGACCCCATACAGGGCTCCGGGCCTCATCATTCTAGTAGGATGCCCGGTTTTAGAGCAGGACCCAAAGCCTCAAGTTCCAGTCCATGCAACACTCAGTGAGCGTCTTAGCAAGAATCACCTATCAACACATATGCAGATGGCCAAGACTTCGCCCCGCTCCCATGCAGGTCACTCAGCTGCTACCAACCCAAGCAAAACACCATCATGGGGCTTCCCCTACCTCACCAGGCTCCCTCCACCTCACCAGACACTATGGTGCTGAAAGTGGACCCCACCATCTTGACTCAACATTCTCGCCATATTAGCTGGGGGCAGTTCCCAGATGGGATCTCCAGTGGCCAGGTACCAGATTTCCAACCTTCCTCTCTCCTCAGTGGCGATAACACAACAAAGTAGTTGCCCAACACAGGTGTGCAAGGGGGCAAGGGAACCGCCCACAGTAGCCCCAGGGTGAGAGTTTTCTCAATTGGAAACTGCTAGGGGAGAGGGAGAGACCAGGAACTGGGAAATCTCCAGGCAAGGGAGGAAGATAGTACCAGGCACTCATGTCATAGGAGCGAGCGGTCCCAAAAAGAGATCCATGAGGTACAGTCTTTCTGCAGGGTACTGGAGGGTGCCACTCCCCAAATCCAGGCACCAGGCGCCAGGACCAGTCTTCCCACCCTGGTTACCTCAACCATCCGGAGGGCAGAGACACCAGCTTACAATAGATGATGCCACCTACTGGATGAGAAGAGAAGCAAAAAAGATATGGATCTCTAAGGCTAGCTACAATCCTGGTTTCTTCCTTTGAGTTGTTTTGTTGGTTGGTTGGTTGGTTGATTTTTTCTCTTCTACCCCTTCATCCTCCAGCCCTCACATCCCCAACACATGTGAAACCAAGAACTTTGCATGAAATAGGACTTTGAGGACTGAGTCATCTGAATAATATAATAGAGAGGAGTTGTATATGCCCCCCCTTTTTTTCTTTTCCTTTTTATTCTTTCATTTTTGTTTCCTCCTCCAAATTTTACTGTTTTAACATCTGTATTTTTCTAACTGTATGTTTGTTTAATGTACTCTACTGTCTTCCCACATACTTGCCTACCCTAAATTACTTCCTGTCTATTCTCTTGCTACTATCCCTCTTCACTAGATTTCTCCTTCATACTTCCTAAGATATATTCACTCTATATTCTCACATCCTACCTCCTCAGCATATCATCCTAAGCCCCAGCCCCAGTTTGTTGTCCACTGCAGAAACTGTAAACCTTTTCACAAAACTACTAATTATATTTTAGGTAATAAATGAATCCAACATTTCTGTACACCGAGACTAAACTGTACACGTCTTAATAACAACAAATTTTTCATAGGTGGTATATTGTTGTTATTGGGACCTGTTAACATTGTCCTTCCCCACAAAGGAGAGCTCTTGGAACCCTACAAGAGCACTACAAACCTATAGGGTAAAAACAATAACAATATAGACCCACAAAGCTGGAAAGGAAGACACAAGCAACATGAAAAGACAAGGGAAGAAAGTTCCCCAAACAAATGAGGACACCACATCATTAGAATCATTGGCAGCCACAGAAGGAGGAATGACAGAGAAGGAATTCAGGATGTACATGGTTAAAATATTGTGGGAACTCAAGGAAGATATAAGAGAGCAAATACAGGCAGTGAAAGATCACATCAACAAGGAGCTACATAAACAAATACAGAGAACAAAAGATTACAGCAACAGGGAGACAGAAGTGCTAAAAAAAAAAAAAAACCCAAAACAAACAGAAATCCTTGAAATGAAAGAAAAAAATAAACCAAATTAAAAGCCCAAATGAAAGCATCACCAACAGAGTAGACAACTTGGAAGATAGGACATCAGACAATGAAGACAAAATATATAATCTTGAAAAAAATATAGGCCACACAATGATAATGGTAAGAAACCATGAGCAGAATATTCAAGAAATATGGGATACCATAAAAAGACCAAATTTAAGAGTTATTGGGATAGAGGAAGGCATAGTTCCAAACCAAAGGAATGAACAATCTATTCAATGAAATAATATAAGAAACTTTCCAAACATGAAGAATGAATTGGAAATCCAAATTCAAGAAGCCTACAGGACTCCGAGGGTACAAAATCACAACAGATCCACACCAAGGCACATTATAGTGAAAATGCCCAACATACAGAATAAGGAGAGAATTTTAAATCCACAAGAAAAAGGAATCAGATTACATATAGGGGAAAAGCAATTAGGATAATGGCAGACTTTTCAACACAGACCCTGAAAGCTAGAAGATCCTGGAAAAACATATATCAAGCTCTGAAAGAAAATGGGGTGCCAACCAAGAATCTTGTATCCAGCAAAATTAAGCTTTAGATTTAAAGATGAAATAAAAAGCTTCCACAATAAACAAAAGTTAAAATAATTTATAGCTAGAAAACCAACACTACAAAACATCCTTAGAAAAATATTTCATGAAGAGGAAACAAAACACACCAATGAAAATCAGCAGAGGGAGGTAGTACCTTAAGGAAAAACTAATCAAAGAAGAAAATCAAGTCAAGTTAAATAACAAAGATAAACAAATATGGCTGGGAATACAAACCATGTCTCAATAGTAACCCTGAATGTTAATGGCTTAAACTCACCAATCAAAAGACATAGACTAGCAGATAAGATTTTTAAAAAGACCCAACAATATGCTGCCTCCAGGAGACTCATCTGATAGGTAAAGACATACACAGACTGAAGGTGAAAGGTTGGGAAAAATCATACCTCTCACTTGGACTGCAGAAGCAAGCAGGGGTCTCCATACTTATATCAAATAAAGTAGACTTCAAGCCAAAGTTAATCAAGAGGGAAAAAGATGAACATTACATACTGCTCAAGGGAATCATACACCAACGAGACATAACAATCATAAATATATATGCCCCAAACAATAGTGCATCTATGTTCATTAAACAAATGTCTTCTCAAGTTCAAGAGTCAAATTGATCACAACACAATAATCTTGGGTGATTTTAACACACCTCTCTCACCACTGGATAGATCTTTGAATCAAAAGTTGAATAAAGAATCTATATAACTCAATAATACAATCAATAACTTAGACTTAACTGACATATATAGAATATTTCAACCTACATCAAGTGGATACACGTTCTTCTCAGCAGCACATGGATCCTTCTCTAAAATAGACCATATATTATGCCACAAAGCAACTCTTAGCAAATACAAAAAAGTAGAGATACTACCATGTATTTTATAAGATCATAATGGAATGAAAGTGGAAATCAATGACAAAATAAAAAATAAAAATTACTCCAACACCTGGAGACTAAACAATATGCTACTGAATGAACAATGGGTTGCAGAAGACATCAAAGAGGAGATTAAAAAATTTTTAAAGATAAATGAGAACATAAACACAATATATCAAAATCTCTAGGGCACTATGAAAGCAGTTCTAAGAGCAAAATTCATTGCATGGAGTTCATTCTTTAAAACAAGAGAAAGTCAACAAATAAATGACCTCACTTTACATCTCAAAGCTCTAGAAAAAGAACAAATTAACAGCAAAAACAGTAGAACACCAGAAATAATTAAAATTAGAGCTGAAATTAATGAAATCAAAACAAAAGAAATAATTGAAAAAAATTGACAAAACAAAAATTTGGTTCTTTGAAAAAATAAATAAAATTTACCGACTTTTAGCTATGATAATGAAGAAGAGAGAGAAATCAAATTACCAGCATACGGGATAAAAAAGGTGATATCACAACAGACACTACAGAAATACAGAGGAAAATTAGATAGTGAATGCACTGATTAATTTCTTAAGTCATACGAGTTGCCCAGACTGAATCAGGAATATATACACAATTTAAACAGACCAATATCAAGTGATAAATAGAAGACGCCATCAAAAGCCTACCAACCAAGAAAAGCCCAGGACCAGACAGTTACACAGCCAAATTCTACAAGACCTTTAAAGAAGAACTAATATCAATACTCTTCAATTTATTTCAGGAAATATAAAAAGAGGCAGCACTTCCTAACTCATTCTATGAGGCCAGTATCACCATGATTCCAAAACAGAGGCAAGGAAAGAAAACTTTAGACCAATATCTCTAATAGATACAAAAATTCTCAATAAAATTCTGGCAAATCGAATACAAAGACATGTCAAAAAGATCGTGCACCATGATCAAGTGGGATTCATCCCAGGTATACAAGGTTGTTCAACATAAGGAAATCAATAAATGTAATTCACCACATCAATGGACTCAAAGATAAGAATCATATGATCATCTCAATAGACACAGAAAAAGCATTTGACAAATTACAGCATCACTTCATGTTCAAAACACTAGAAAAACTAGGGATAACAGGAACATATATCAACATTGTAAAGGCTACCTACAGTAAACCCCAGGCCAACATCATTCTAAATGGAGAAAAATTGAAGGCATTCTCTCTAAAAACTGGAACAAGACAGGGATGCCCTCCTTCACCAATTCTATTTAACATAGTCCTTGAAACATTGGCCAGAGCAATTAGATGAAAGAATTTAAAGGGATACACATAGGAAAAGAAGAACTTAAATTAGCACATTTGCTGACCATATGATTCTATACCTAGAAGAGCCAAAAAGCTCCACCAGAAAACTTCTAGAACTAGTAAACAAATTCAGTAAAGTCACAGGTTATAAAATCAATACCCATAAATCAAAGGCATTTCTATATATCAGTGACAAATCCTCTGAGACGGAATGAGGAAAATTACTCCATTTACAATAGCCTCAAAAAAAATACTTGGGAATCAACTTAAGGAAAGAAGTGAAAGATATATACAATGAAAACTACAGAACCCTAAAGAAAAAAATCAAAGAAGACCTTAGAAGATGGAAAGATCTACCTTGCTCTTGGATAGGCAGAATTAATATTATCAAAATGACCATACTAACAAAAGCACTATATAGATTTAATGCAATTCTGATCAAAATCCCAATGGCATTCCTCATAGAAATAGAAAAAGCAATCATGAAATTCATCTGGAAAAATAAGAGACCTAGAATAGCTAAAGCAATCTTTAGCATGGAGAATGAAACAGGTGGCATTACTATACCAGATCTTAAACCATACTACAGAGCAATAGTATCAAAAACAGCATGGTATTGGCACCAAAACAGACTGGTAGACCAATAGTACAGAATAGAGGACACAGAGAATAACTCACAAAATTATAATCATCGTATATTAGAGAAAGTTGCCAAAAACATGCATTGGAGAAAAGATAGCCTCTTCAACAAATGGTTCTGGGAAAACTGGAAATCCATATGCAACAAAATGAAATTAAACCCCTGACTCTCACCATGCATAAAACTCAACTCAAAATGGATCAAGGACTTCGGAATACAACCAGAGACCCTGCTTCTAATAGAAGAAAAAATAGGCCCTAATCCCCATCATGTGGGATTAGGCCCCAACTTCCTTAATAGGACCCCTATAGCGCAAGAATTAAAACCAAGAATCAATAAATAGGATGGGCTAAAATTAAAAAGTTTCTTTTCAGCAAATGAAACAATCTGTAAGGTGAACAGAGAACCTACATCCTGGGAGCAAATTTTTACCCCTCACACATCAGATAAAACACTTATCTCTAGGGTATATAAAGAAATCAAGAAGCTAAGCACCAAAAAACCAAATAGCCCAATCAATAAATGAGCCAAGGACATGTACAGACACTTCTCAGTCAAGGATATTCAATCAATCAACAAATACATGAAAAAGATGTTCATTATCTCTAGAAATTAGAGAAATGCAAATCAGAACTACTTTAAGATACCATCTCACTCCAGTCAAAATGGCAGCTATTATGAAGACAAACAACAATAAATGTTGGCGAGGATGTGGAAAAAAAGGCATCCTCATACATTGCTGGTGGGACTCTGCTAATTGGTGCAGCCAATATGGAAAGCAGGATGGAGATTGCTTGGAAATCTGGGAATGGAACCACCATTTGACCTAGCTATCTCTCTCTTTGGACTATACCCAAAGGTCTTAAAAACAGCATACTACAGGGATACAGCCACATCAATGTTTATAGCTGCACAATTCTCAATAGCTAAACTGTGGAGTCAACCTAGATGCCCTTCAGTGGATGAATGGATATATACACAATGGAATTTTACTCAGCAATAAAAGATAATAAAATCATGGCATTTGCAGATAAATGAATGGTGTTGGAGAAGATAATGCTAAGTGAAGTTAGCCAATCCCCCAAAAACAAATGCTGCATGTTTTCTCTGATATAAGGAAGCTAACTCATAGTGGGGTAGGGAGGGAGAGTATGGAAGGAATAAATGAATTCTAGATAGGAAAGAGGGGAGGGAGGGATGGGGGCAGGGGATTAGCAAGGGTGGTGAAATGTGACGAATATCATTATCCAAAGTACATGTATGAAGACACAAATTGGGTGTCAACATGCTTTATATATAAACAGAGGTATGAAAAATTGTTCTATATGTGTAATAAGAATGGTGATGCATTCCACTGTCATGTATTTAAAAAATAAAACCAATTTAAAAAAAAGAAGAAGCAAAATTTTCTAATAAATTTGAACACATTGTAATGGATGTGTCAGGACCCCAGGCCCACTGGGTAGGAGATTCAGTAATTTTTCTGGCAACTTCTTACTGATGCTGTTTACAAATAATTTGTTTTCTAGTGACTTTCATTTTTTCTTTAAATATTTGCTTAGCTTATAACAATAAACAATAAATAATAATAAAGTTATTATACCACTTTAAAAAAAAAGAGAGAGAAAGTAACATGCATGGTTTTGGCACCCAAACAGGAGAACAATGGAACAGTATGGAAGCTGCAGAGACTATCCCACGTAAATATATTTATCTAATATTAGACAAAGGTGACAAAAACATACATTGGAGAAAAGATAGCCTCTTCAACAAGTGGTGCCGGAAAAACCGGGAATCCATTTGTAGGAGAATGAAATTGAACTCCTGTCAATCACCCTGCACAAAACTCAACAAAAAATGAATCAAAGACTTCAAAATTATACCAGAAAGCCTGCACTGATAAACGAAAATATAGGCCTAATGCTCCAAAATGTTGGCTCAGAAACTGACTTCCTTAATGCTCCAAAATGTTGGCTCAGAAACTGACTTCCTTAATGAGAATCATAAAGCTGAAGAAGTAAAATAAAAAATCAATAAATGAATCTGGGCATAGTGGTGTTCACCTGTAATCCCAATGGCTCCAGAGGCCAAGGTAGGAGGATTGCAAGTTCAAAGCCTGCCTCAGCAAAAGCAAGGTGCTAAGCAACTCAATGAGACCCTGTTTAAATAAAATACAAACAGGACTGGGGATATGGCTCAGTGGTTGATTACCCCTGAGTTTATTCTCTGGTACCCCTCAAAAAAAAATCAATAAATGAGATGACATCAAATTTAAAATCTTCATAGAAGAGGAAACAATCAAGAACATGAAAGGATAGCTTACAGAATGGGAGAAAATCTTTGTCACCTGCTCCTCAGATAGGGTATTAATATTCAGGATATACAAAAACTCAAAAACTTTAATATGTCCCAACATAAATAAGAACCCAATCAATAAAGAGCAATACAACCATACAGATACTTCTCAAAAAAGAAATTCAGGGGCTGGAGTTGTGGCTCAGTTGTAGAGCGCTTGCCTAGCACTGTGAGACCCTGGGGTTGATCCTCAGCACCACATAAAAATAAATAAATAAAATAAAGGTATTAAAATAAAAATATAAACAGTGAAAACGTTTATTAAAAAATTCTACATCCTTAGCATTAGAGAAATGCAAAATAAAACTATACTGGGATTTTATCTCACTCAATTAGAATGGCAATTATAAAGGATAAAAATAACAATAAATATTTGTGAGGATGTGGAAAAAAAGGTACACTTGTACATTGTTGGTGGGACTGCAAATTAGTGCATTCATTCTGGAAAGCAGTATGGATAATTCTGAAAAATGTAAAAATGAAACCACCATATGACCCAGCTATCCCACTCCTCAGTATGTATCCGAAGGATTTTAAATCAGCATAATACAGTAAAACAGCCACATCAATGTTTATAGAAGCCCAATTCATAATAGCCAAGCTACGGAGCCAGTATAGGTGCCCTTCAACAAATGAAAGAAAATGTGGCATATATGCACAATGGTGTATTACTCAGCCATTAAGAAGAATGACTTTATGGCACTTGCCAGTAAATGGATGGAACTGGATACTATCATGCTATGTGACCTAAGCTAGTCCCCAAGAGTCAAAGGTCAAATGTTTTCTCTCATAGTTGGAATCTAACTCATAATAAAGGGAAGTGGGATAAAAAAATTAGAAAGATCAGAGGAGTATACAAAGGAGAATGCAGGAAATGGAGGAAGGATGGAATAGGGAAAGACAGAGAATTAATCTGCACTAACTTTCCTATGTGCATATATGAACATCCGACAGTCAATGACACCACCATGTATGTATATTTACAAGATATTAATTTAAAAAAAATCAAAATAGCAGAAAAATCAGTAAAGTTGAGAGAAGGGAATGTGAGGAGGGAGGAAGAGAAGGTGAAGGGAAGTACTGGGAACTAAATTAGAACAAATTATATTCCATGCTTTTATTATTATATCAAAATGAATCTATTGTCATGTGAAATTAAAAAGAAACAAATTTGAAAAAGAACAAACTGAGTGTGCTAATTAAACAGGCACATCATTTTAATGGAAACATTTTCATTGGATATCTATAATTGTTTACACTTAGAGTTAACTTTTCCTTTTTTCCTTTACTGCTTTTCACTTTTCACAGAGTTTAAAAATGTTTAGTCCTTTAGTCTTAGTTCTAGTTACCTATGAAATGGACCTTGTAAGCATATTTGTATTTATCAATTATAAAATTCCTTGGAGAGACTGGGGTTGTGACTCAGTGGTAGAGCGCTTCCTCCCACATGTGAGGCCCTGGGTTCGATCCTCAGCACCACATATAAATAAACAGATAAAATAAAGGTATAAAATAAGTTGGAGCTAATTTGTCCACAGCATTTAAATGTAATTATTCAAATTTCATCAATCAGAAGTAGACAGCTAGACTGAAAAATCTGTGTAATTTTTAGCTAAAGTATAGAAGTTCAAATATTCTCAAATCTTTAAGTACTTTCAAAATGACCCATTAGAAAAGGGCAGCTGTATTATTAAGGTCATGATGAATTAATTGAAACCATTTTAAATGTTTTAAATGACCCAATTTGCTGTTCTTATATCCTAATATAGGTGCTGGATGATTACATTTTTGTTGTTGTCTTAATTTAATTTTGAAACTTGATTTTCCATAAAGGCTACTCTTTTTGACCTTTTTCAACTGTCCAACCAAAAGGTTGTCTGTATCATTTCCATTAATAAAAATAACGTACTTTAAAAGTTTCAATTATCTTAAGGGCAAGAACTGAATATGACTGTGATCTGAAGTTTTTCAGTTACCTAGATTTCCAAGACTCAGAATGGTTGATTGTTTTTAACACATAGAAAGATTTTCATACATATGCATGTTATATTACTTTCCTTTTGTTCATTTTTAAGTTTTAATTATCAATATTAAGGAAAATGAATATGTAACCATTTCAAATCTGAGCCCATAGCAATAATCAAATGATTCAGTCATACAAAATAAACACAATGAACTTGACTGACTTCACTTTATAGTTTTACATGCACATACACTATTATATATACATAAATACATTTATTTTTAATTTAACAAAAGAAGTAACAGATATGGGTTTTATTCCAGAGTAACAAAATATAATTTATTGAAAAATGTAAAAATTCCTCTTCAAGAGTTTCCACATAGAAGACAATTTCATAAAATGTATGAGTTTTTACCTCCTTCTCTCAAAACAAATAGAGTGAGTCTAGAACAGTATTTGTGATCACACACTGTAAACACCCACTTATTTTTAATGGTTAACATATGTATCCTTTATTGTGGATGTCCTAGTGTTTAAAACACATTTGTTTAACTGATCATATTTCACATCTTACCTTATTTACATCTGGGATGCCCGTTTCTGTGAGTTGTTCCAATGGAGGTTGAAATTATTTTCATCTTTCTCTTGCTGCATCCCATGGCAGGCATACCTCATTTTACTTTATTTTGTTCTTGGGCACAAGTTTTCTGCCTCTCCAACAAAGATGAAAAATCTCTTCTTGGTTTAGGTGTAAGACTCTTTGCTCAAGGAAATGTAATCCCTTTTCCGGGCGTCATTACATTATCTTTCTCTTCTTTGGCTTCGGAGAAAGTTTGACTTTGTTCTGAGTGCCAGGGAGTTCCCCATCCCCCCAACAAAAATAGACCAATTTTGTTTGTACTCATCTACAAGAATCAATGTTTCCTTTCCCTAAGATCTGAAGCAGGAGGATCTCAAGTTTGAGGCCAGTCCCCGCAACTTAGTGAGACCACGTCTCAAAATGAAAATAAAAAAGATTCGGGGTATAGTTCAGTGGTAAAGCACCCCTTGGTTCAATCCCTGATTAAACACAAACAAACAAACTTGAGAGTGGAAGCTGGAGTCAGAAAAGACAGTATCAGAGTGATAGCAGGTGACAAAGACAATCAACCAGTTCATTACTGTCCTTGAGAACAGGAGAAAGGCACAAGCCAAGGGATGGCAGTAGCCTCTGGAAGCTGCAACAGGCCAGAGAATAGATGATCCTGGAGAATTCGGAAAGGAATGTGATGCTGCTGGCCCTTTGCTGTTAGCACACTTAGACCCGTTTCAGACTCCCTACTTCGAGAACTGTAATAGCATTAATGTGTCATTTTAAGCCACTAAAATTTTAGTAGTTTCTGCACCAATGAAACTCATATAATGGTTTTATATTTGCATCAAAAATATATCCATTTATCTCAGTTAACTCAAAGACAACATCTCAAGTAAATAATAAATATAGTTCTTTAAATAATTCCAGTAAATAATACATGTATTCAAATAAATATACACTATTAATTCAAATGTGTTTTCTACCCTCCTTTCCCCATTCTCTCCTATTCTGCGGTTCCTATTGTATGATGCTAGGTCAGTTGACTAAACCCACAACTCATTAGAGCCCTTAGTTTATCTTTTTCTTCTTTGTAATCTATTACTTGTCTTCCATTGTTCAGGTAGTTTCCTTTGCTATGTGCATTAAGCATAGAGAGTATTTCCCTTCAATTTTCAATCTGCTGTTATCCCATTCCAGAGTATTTTCCCTTGTAGACATCGTGTTATATTTGTCACCACGAGTTTTATTTTTTTCCTCATCACATTCGTGTTTTCTTAAACATTTAGAAAATACTTTTAAAAAAGTATTTTAACACTAACTTTCATATTTGCTTTTTCTATCATCTGAATTATTTCTATATCTGTATTGACAGTTTGACATTTTTTCAAGATTATACAACTACTTTGCTACTTTTTGGGTTGTTGAGTAATTCCTATTAAATACTATGCATTGTGGATTTTACTCTGGAGTTAAATTTTGTTGCTCTTTAAAATATCATTACACTGTATTTAGATGCACTTGGTTTACTTTGAATCCATTTAATTCTTCAGAGGTCTGCATTTAAGCCCTGTTATAGCAGGTCTACAACAGTCTTTAGGGATAAATTTTTAGCCCTAGTAAAATAAAACTATTCTGAGCATTCTATGCAGTGTCCCATGTTTAGCAGGCTTTTCACTCTGTCTTGTTGGATTCTACAATAGGAACTGAGTTAAATGCTTCTAGTTAAACATAGGTATTCTAATTTATGTTGCAGAATGCTTAGTACTAATAAGCCCCCAAAGTGTGTCTTTCTCAGGAGGAACAAAAAAAATGACATATAATAACATTGAAAGAGATTAAATTATGACTATGTTCAAATTTCACTTATTCTTCTAGTATAGCTCCTAATAAGTCATGCATTGGAAATAGAGAAATTCTATTAACATTGATTATTATCTTCAAGTGGACATCTTTTAGATGATAGAATGTAAAAGCCTGAGTATTATATTATACAGTTATGTCAATTATAATGTAAAATATAAAGTTGTCATATTATAATTGCTATTACACATTATAATAATAGTTATCATGAATCAAATCAAGACTACAAATGAAGTCTTTTCAAAGCATCTCATTTTATAGGATATTTTTGTTTGTAAGAAGTCAAGGGAAAAATGACTAAAGAGATATTATTTTGTATTATTTTAATAGTTATTAAAATTAACATTATATTTTCCTGATTCTTTTTTATACATTTATTATATATTTTGACATAGCTAATAGACTTATGAAATAGACTTATGAAAATGACAAAACTCATTTTGTAAAGGTGTCTAATTTTTTCCAAATGAATAAGAATAAAAGTTTATAAAATATCTTTATAAACTCAGCAATTAGGAGTACAGTAAACATAATAGCTGCCTATAAGACACAACTATCATTCATAGATTTGTTTGAATTTTTTGGTAAGTCCCAATTTTTATTATGACTGCATATTAATCAAAATAAGGTGACAAATAAACTCACTTAAATTGAAAATGGCAGACTACTTGCTAGCCATTGGACCTGAGCTATAGCCAACTGATTGATCCATTTGTTTTTAAAGAGTCTTGGAACCAATTCATTTAATTGTGATGCTCCAAAAGAATGAATACTTTCTTTTATCCATAAAGGCTTCCAAGGCTTTGGAAGTATCTAAACCTTTATAAAATATTTTGTGTTGTTATAAACCTAAACAGTCATCTGAATAGGCAGAGGAAAGTATTAATTCTCACTACAGGTCCTAATGGTGAGTATGGGTACCCTCTCACCTTTCCATTCTTTTTCTTTCTGGTGTATACAAAGATCTGTACATTCCCGTAAATTCAAAGTGTATTCATTGAAGACAAATATCTCTGCTTTCAGGCCTCTTGAAATATAATTGGTAAAATTATTCTGCAAATCCTGAACAGGAAGCTCTAGGGGGGATGGAAGGAGAAAAATAAGTTTAAGATTTAAAGAAAATTTAAAAAGGTGTTCTTAAGCCCAGATATTCTCCCAGGAGTCAGATTTGTCAATTCTTTGCAAAGACATACTTTGTGATTCTTTTTTAAATACTTTTCCTTCAAGAAAATCTCATCATTAGTGAAGGTAAAACCTGAATTTATGAGGCAATATTTAAGAGATATTGATAAAACTTTCATAAATGAAAGTACCTTGTTCTCAGAATTACAAAACATTCTATTATTCATAGATGATCTTATTTATATTATCTTGCTTACTGTAAAAGACTGCAGTTTCCATCATGGGTATGATTTAGCCCATATCTCTGATCTTTCCCCCCGAGGGAGGTGAGCATCCACAGGAAAAGAACTTCATGGTGAGAGTTTGAAGTTTCCAGTCAGCACAGGAGAAGATAATAACCCTGTGGACAATAAGGCAAGTTAAGCTGCTCCAGGATTCCTGATACTCAGAAACTGTGAGATTGTAAATGTTTATGTTTTTTAGTCCTGAATGTTGTGATCTCTTTCATGCTTCAAGAGTTGACTAATAAAATCCATTACTAATTTATAAGAGATAGAGACAGAGAGGGATTAAGTGACTTCCAAAAGCTACTCAAGACAATCAATGACTGTTAGACACTCTTATTTACCCCCAAATATCCATCCACTCACCATATACTTTAACTTTAATGATATAAACTCAATTCAGTTGTACTTCACAGAAGAACGAGCTGCTCACCAACCATAGGCAGAGAATCTTGATTGATCTAAATTACCCATGGTAATCCCATTCCCTTTTACATTGATCATTGGAAATTTTAGAGTATAGCATGTGGTGAAATACTAACCAAGGAAGGGAAATATGTTGAAGGGCTTCTAAGTTTACTGTGATAATAAGAAATGTTTGCATAGAAAACTCCTTTCATTTCTGTTTTACAATATTATATCTGAATCTGATAATTGAAATCATGATAGCCATCGTGGGAACACAGAGGAGTAGTGGGCTTTTAATAGACTGTGGGTATCTCTTAAGATTCATGTGTTGACACTTTTACCAGCGCTCTGTTGGTTTTGGAGGTTGGTACACTGGGAGTTATTAGGTTTCCATTAGATCATGATGGCAAGGATGTGCTCATGATGGAATAAGTGCCTTAATAAAAGAAAGAAATTAGTGCTCCTTCTCTTTACCTCCACCCCTCTCTCTCCCTCCTACTATGAAAAGATCATGTGAGGACAGAGTGAGAAGGAAGGGGTCTGCAAACCAGGAAGAGAGTCTTCACCAGGAACCAAATTGAATGGCACCATGATCTCACACCTTCAGGTCTCTAGTACTGTACAAAATAAATGTCTTTTGTTTCTATCACTCAGTCTGTGGTATTTTGTTTAAGTAGCCTTGATTGATTAGGATAAGATTAATTAGAAAAGCAGAGTAAAAATGATGGAAATAATTTAGTATTGATTTAGAATCTGTGATGCTAAATAATCCATAATCCAATCAGGGAGTAACTACATTTGTTACATAATATACTTGGCACATTATTTAAGCCATTTCTGTTTGTTTCCATTATTCACCTGAAAGTATCTCTGTGGATAAACATGTTAGAGTCAAGAGAAGAAGTAATCCTATTTCATATTTTTCAATTATATTTCCTGTGGCCAAGCATTCTTCTGTTGTTGCTATTAATTGAGGATGTTCTGTAAAATAATATCAGTATACACAAGAAAAACATACTGGCAGTTTGTGTCATAGACTGTTTTAGTCAGCTCTTTCATTGCTGTGACTAAAGACCTGACAGGAAGAATAGAGAAGGAAAAGTTTATTTGGGGCTCAAGGTTTCAGAGGCTTTAGTCCAAGGATGAATTATTCCATATCTCTGGGTGGGAGTGAGGCAGAACATCATGACTGAAAGGCATGGTGGAGTAAATCAGCTCAGAACATGGCCACTAGAAAGCAGAGAGAGTATTCCACTTATCAGGAACAAAATGTAAACCCCAAAGGCCTGCCCCCAGTGACTTGTCTCCACCAACCACAATCTACCTGCCTATCTGCACTATTTTGATTCATATGCAGTTTATAGTCTCATAAACCAATCCTTTCACTTCTGAACTTGCTCACATTGTGTCACAAATGAACTTTTGAGGACTACCTCAAATCTAACCATAACATGAACTCATCAGCCAGCTTCTTAAAAATAATCTTTTCATTGTTTTTCCAATGTCTGACATCTTTGTTGTAGCTCTATCTCTGTCTTCTCTCTTGGGTTTTTGTTCTTGTCCATAAACTACATTTTTTTAATATATTTTGGTTATGAGTGAGATTTTTGAGTTTGAGATTGTATGTCTATGATTGCTTTTGTATCTTTATTGCAATGCAATCAAATACTTGTGTGAAATTGAAATGTTTCATCAAATGAAATTTGGGGTATATGATGCTTGTTTTTATTCCTTAAATCATAGATTTTTTTTTGTATCAGGGATTGAACTCAGGGGTGCTTGGCAACTGAGCTATATCCCCAGCTCTATTTTGTATTTTATTTCAAAACAGGGTCTCACTAAATTGCTTAGCATGTCACTTATGCTGAGCCTGGCTTTGAATTCAAGATCCTCCTGCCTCAGTCTTTCAAGCCACTAGAATTACAAGCATGCACCACTACATCTGGTGAAGAAGTCACAGATTCTTATTCAATTTCTTGAAACGGCAATGATAATATTAATAGATATTTGAATTATTACTTTTTAAAAAAATTGTTATGATAAATGTCCCCTCACCATTTATATATAAAAATAGATTTTCATATACACCCAGTAGGAAGAAAACAGTAAAACGGCCAGAAAAACATTTGATGTAATAATGGCTGAAAATATAATATACACATATATTTAAATGTATTATTTTATTTTTATCTATGCTTTCATTAAATTAATATAATGATGATTTATTTTAAATGAGTGTGCAACTCATTTAGCTCTTTATTTTTTCTTATTGTTGATAATAAATCTTAAAACCATGCTTGTTGTTTTCACTTTGAGTGCACGATTTTCTTTCTTTCTTATTTGGAAATATGCTGAGTTTCAACAAATTTTATTTTTATCATTCAATTCCCTATTAAAGGTGTTTATTGGCAACATAATCTACCACTATGCTATTAAAGTCTTTTCCTTTTGAACTTTATATTAGTCATGGTTTCCATAAATAACTTTATTTTTTATTTTTTTAAGAGAGAGAGAGAGAGAGAGAATTTTTTATTATTTATTTTTTAGTTTTCAGCAGACACAAACTCTTTATTTGTATGTGGTGCTGAGGATCGAACCCAGGCCGCATGCATGCCAGGCGAGCACGCTACTGCTTGAGCCACATCTCCAGCCCAATAACTTTATTTTTTAAGGATAAAATAAATTTTAACTATAAGTTCTCTTTATAAACTAAAAGTACAGCTAGAAATGTTGTTTTAATGCATTCTTTATAGTATCACAGTGTTTAGATCCACCCCCGCTCCCAACTACAGATACAAAAGTGGCAACCCCCACTGAGCATAGTTACCAGGATGCTACTCTTCTTTCCTTAACTATTCCCCATTTGGTATTTTAGCATATGCTAGTTTAATGTCTGCTTATTTCAATTCAATTCTAAGTTACAATATGGAGAATTAGTGTTCCTAGTGTTACTAAAATTTTGTATTTTTTTATTAGTTTCTTGGTTACTTTCATAAAGTACTAAGCATAGAAGCAGGGACATTATTTTAGCCCACAAACTTTCTGCTGGTTTACATTTTTTTTTCAGCTGCATTATAATAGACACTATAATATAACTACATCTTAGGAGATTCTAGATCAACTATTTCAGTAATTGCTATTTGAGTCATTGCTGAATAAAACCACTGATATGAAACACAGTGAGTAAAGAGAAAGAAAAAGAGATATGATGGATTTAACTGGAATGGGATTCAAATTCAATTCTTAATTCTGTCATGTTACTAATTGAGCAAAATTCACCAAAAAATTAATACTTCTTTAATTTTTGTATCTGTGGAATGGTATCATAATAGAACTTAAAATATTTAAGATGTTGTAAGAATTGATGAAGTGAAAATATGCTGTAATTATAAAAATGCCTGAAGTGTGATTGACTCTCAACATTATTATTTACTCTTGTTTTATTATTACTAAAACCTTATCAGTCTTCATGAAAAAAAATATACTTTTGGTGAGAAATATATTTCTTCTGTATTCCTATGGCTAAGAAAAAATGCACATTTTTTTTAAATAAGCAGATAGCAATATCATGATTGCCCTATTGATATTTTAAAATAATAATAATTATTATTATTATATGATATATTAAATAATATATATTATTAATAATAATAATATATATATTAAATAATAAATATATATGATATATTAAAATAATAATTTTAATAAACTATAAAATGATTTATAGTTTATAATTTCAAATTTGATATTAACAATTAACTTTGGTAAGTATCATGGCTTGATAAGGTGCAGTGATTGAACTTGATTTATATGTAAAATGTTTTTTGAGTTAATCTAATTAAGCCATTATTCAAACCCTGTTATTTTCTGGAATAGAATAGAGATGCCTTCTTTCACCACTTTTATTTGATGTAGTCTTTGAAAAGCAGGCCAGAGTAATCGGACAGACAAAAGAAATTAAAGGAATATGAATAGGAAAAGAAGAACTCAAACTATTACTATTTGCCCATGACATGATTCTATATTTAGAAGATCCAAAAAATTCAACCAGAAAACTTCTGGAACTAATCAATGAATTCAGCAAAGTAGCAGGATATAAAATCAATAATCATAATTCAATTCATTTCTATACATTAGCAGTGAATCCACTGCAAGAGAAATTAGTAAAACCACCCCATTCACAATAGTCTCAAAAAGGAAAAAAAAAATACTTGGGAATCAATCTAACAAAAAAGTGAAAGACCTCTACAATGAAAACTACAGAACACTAAAGAAGGAAATTGAAGAAGACCTTAGAAAGTGGAAAGATCTTCCATGCTCTTGGATAGGCAGAATTAATATAGTCAACATGGCCATACTACCAAAAGTGTTATGCAGATTTAATGCAATTCCTATTAAAATCCCGATAACCTTCTTCTTAGAAATAGAAAAAAAAGTAATCATGAAATTAATTGAATAAATAAGAGATCCAGAATAGCCAAAGCAATCCTTAGCAAGAAGACTGAAGCAGAAGGCATCACAATACAAGACCTTAAACTATACTATAGAAAAATAGTAACAAAAATGACATGGTATTGGTACCAAAATAGACATGTAGTACAACGGTACAAAATAGGAGACACAGAGACAAATCGGCATAAACACATTTATCTCATACTAGACAAAGGCACTGAAAACACACATTAGAGAAAAGATAGACTCTTTAACAAATGGTACTGGGAAAACTGGGTGTTCATGTGTAGCAAAATGAAATTAAACTTCTCTCACCCTGCACAAAATTCATCTCACACAGGATCTAGACCAGAGATCCTGTGCCTAATAGAAGAAAAAGTAGGCCCACATATTCATCATGTGGGCTTGGCACTTGATTTCCATAACAAGACTCCTACAGCACAAGAAGTAAAATTGAGAATCAATAAATGGAATAAGCTCAAACTAAAAAGCTTCTTCCCAGCAAAGGAAACAATCAATAACATAAAGAGAGAGAGCCTACAGAATGGGAAAAAAATCTTTACTACATGCACCTCAGATAGAGCACTAATCTCCAAGATACATAAAGAACTCAAAAAACACCAATAATAATAATAATAATAACAACAACAACAACAACTACCACCCAATCAATAAATGAACTAAGGAACTGAACTGAAGAAGAAATAAAATTGTTCAACAAATATATGAAAAAATGTTCATCATCTAGAGAAATGCAAATCAAAACTAAGATTTCATCTCACTCCAATCAGAATGGCAATCATCAAGAATATCAGCAATAGTGTTTGTGAGATGTGGGGGAAAATGTACACTCATACATTGCTGGTAGACTGCAAATAGGTGTAACTTCTATGAAAAACAGTATGGAGATTCCTCAGAAAACTTGGAATGGAACCACCATTTGACCCAAGTATCCCACTACTCAGTCACATCAATGTTTATAGCAGCTCAATTCACAATACCAAAACTATGGAACCAACCTAGATGCCCTTCAACAGATTAATAGATTTTCTAATATGTGGTATATATACACAGTGGAATATCATTTAATCTTAAAGAAGAATGAAATTATGACATTTGCAAGTAAGTTGATGAAACTAGAGACTATCATGCTAAGTGAAATAAGTCAGTCCCCAAAACCCAAAGTCCAAATGTTTTCTCTTATAAGTGGATGCTGATCCATAGTGGGGGTGAGTAGGGAAGAATGAAGGAAATTTGGATTGTGCAGAAGAGAGTGAGAGGAGGGGTAGGGCTGTGGGGATGGGAAGGATGGTAGAATGAGATAGATATTATTACCCTATATACATGTATGATTACATTACTGGTGTGACTCCACACCATGTACAGCCAGGGAAACAAGAACTCGTGCTCCATTTTAACACAATGTGTCAAAAGGCATTCTACCGTCATGTATAACTAGTTAGAACAAATTTAGGGGAAAAAAAACAACAACCTGGTTTTGTGATTTCAAACTCCATTCTATTTTCATTGGATCATTGTTTCTTAAATATTATTTAATCAATGTAACCCTTAAAAATGAAATCTTATAGAAATCTTATGTGTGTGAAACATAGTTTGTAATAGTGTACTTTTCAACAATTTAAAACTTAACTACATAATTATTTAATTTTTTAATGTTCTTTGTGTCTGGATACTACCATGAATTCTTAGGAAGCTTGAAGCTCTACAGTACCAATAATTGTACAGAATTTGTATTGCTTTCCTAAAGGATAAGTGTTTGGCCAAGCTAAATATTTAGTATGTGGTTTTGTGGGTATAATAAAGGTCTTATTAAGCTTTGACTAAAGTTACTGAATGAAGAAGAAAAAAACATATTTGGAAAAAAAATAGAATTGGTAGAATGAGTTTTCAAAATATGTGTACTGATTTAATAAATAATATAAGAAACAGATAATACTGAATTAGAAATCTGTTGATAGGTAGTAAGTATGCATTATCCATGTGTATTTTTTCCTAAATGACTAATCTATCATTATAAATGGCAGAAAAGTATTTGTATATGATGTATGCATGCCTTGAGTTGGATGTACTAATAGCAAAAATAAGAGATTTAAATGTACCAATGTACTTCCCACATATTACTATATATATATAGTATGAATATATATGTATAAATGAAACAAAGAATTTAACTTATATAAATAAATAAATAAATAAATATATATATATATATATATATATATATATATATATATATATATATATATATCTTAGAAAATAAGAATATGCATTTCAGTAATTGATACATTCTGTGTGATTATTCCCAAGAAATAACAATGTTCACTGTTTTTGTTCTACCACATAAATATTATATCACAAAAGCATGACTGATAAAAATCAGTATACCCATCTGTATCCTTCAGAAAGTTGTCTTCATGAAGAAACGGGTTTACCAATGTTTGAGTAGTATTTCCTTAACAATTATAATTTTAATTTCAAGTTATAAAACTTGGAATATAATACTAAATGTTGATTTTTATTTTAATTGGTAAAAACAAAACAAAAAAAACTATTACTTTCTTCCAGTTTAAAGTAATATTTTATTTATTTTTTTATGTGGTGCTGAGGATCGAACTCAGTGCCTCACACATGCTAGGCAAGTGCTCTGCTACAAAGCTACAGCCTGAGTCATTGAAGTAATATATATGTGTTTGTATGTGTGTGTATATATGTATATATATACACACATACATATATGTATATATATTCAATTATTAGCTTGCTATATATATTTATTTATGCATATTTCAGTAAGTTTCAATAGTCAATTTGCTTTTCTCACAGTGAGGAAAATGGTCTACAGCAACTGAATATGGCCTACGATATTCAGACTTTGCATGAAAACTGTGTATAGAATAAGATTCTTTAGTGATTAATTTTCTGAATATCCCTTTATGTTACAATTGCAAAACACAACCATAGATATATCCAAATACCAAATGTAGGGTGGTAAAATTCACAGCTTTATAAGATACGTGTTTTATATCTCTCAAAGAAAAGTACTCTCAAAGTTGTAGATTGAATACTAAAATATTTCTAGGTATTGTGTTTATAACTATTGAGTACAGTTTGTATTATCCAAGCAAATAAAAAAACAGCCACTCTATCATGAAGGCAATCTTACAATCTATTTATTCAACCACAAGTATGATTCAAATGCCTTCTTGTTCAGCATATAAATTAAAATAACACATTACAATGTGCAATGCTTTTGGTCATGGCTTGATTTGTCATATTCATGTCATTCCAGCACAACCTGTGCTGAAGAAAATTGAATTTAATGAATAAGAAGATATCTAAATTTCCTGAGATTATATGATATAAGCAGAATTTTAAAAACTTTATTAAACAAACTCATCCTATTTTTATTGCTATATTTTGATAATGATTTCCAGGGATTTTCTTTTGTGTATCTAGACTTAAGAATATATATTTTCCCCTCTTTGTGTGTTACATATGGCTATTTTATAGCAAATAGAATTTAACGTGCCTATTTATGAAATATTAACTTTCTTCTGCTAATTGTTCACTATTTAACTCATGGGTATTCCTGACCCTTACCAAGTGTGCAGTACTATAATTGGTTATTTATCATCTATTCAAAAAACCCTACAAATTAGTAACTAACAATAGATTTATTATGGAAGTAGAAATATGAGAAGGCTTACAGATTTTAAGATTTTAAAAAATTTAAGGTATATCATTACATGATTTAAAAGCAAATTTATACAAACATTGTAATCAACCAAAAACTTGTTTCTCCTTAGTTTCATGTCTTCCCAGATTATCCACCTATAGTTGCCGCAATAAATGTTATTGAAATAAGATTGCAGAAATTTCTTTCTACATACAGAGCTAATGTTTATTAACATGATAAGTCTGGATTTCTTATAGTGTCATATAAAATAAGGTGATTGAAGTGAACATACAAAAATGAGACACTATTTATTTATTAGAAATCAGTACATAATAGATCAAAAAATGTTACTTATTTCTATGAAATGCTTACCTTTGTTTGTTCCAATTTCTGTATTAATACATCATATCTTATTGAGTGGTTCTTGTAAATTCTCAAGAAGGACAAGTCCCTTTCCTCTTCACACATATCCATTACTTTCAAATTTTGACTGTCTCTTCCTAACATCCCATCTGTTTTATAACATAATGACATTGAAGTTATGGTCTTTGAGGAGGAAGCTATATTGCAGATTACCTTGGGCGGGCATCAATCACCTCACCTCTGAGATTGCAGCTTTCTCACCATTTAGTCCTTTTACCAGTGTTTAGCCACTTAGGGCTTGTTCCAATTTTAAAAAGTTGAGGCTATTTGTAAGAATTCAAGGTGTCTTTAAAGTTTAATTGATACCATATATTATAGATATTTATAAGAGAATTATATTGCTCTCTTAGGTTAGGTGATAAACAATAGGATAAATCATATCTTAAGAAATAAAAGCAATATAAGTGTTAGTAACTCAAGTATTTTATTTTTTTTAATTTCATGGAAAACATACATGTAATTCACAATAGCATTTTGTTATTAGCATAGTATGTCTTCACAGAATGTACACATTTTGTACACATCAAATATTAATATTTAAACATTTATTCTGGATAACATGCAAATAAAATGTTCCCTAGAATTTCAGTAAAAAATTTCCTTTTATACTTTTCATTTACTAAATAGATAATGTGACTCCAATTCAAATAGAATATTTATAAAATTATGACTGAAATTCTTCAAACTTTCTCCAAAATCAATGTTTTGTAAAATGGGTGTTTAGATATTTGTTGAGCTTGTTAAATGACACATCAAATTAATTATTCCATTATAATAAAGTAGTGATATGATAAGTTATTATCACATTATCAAAACATGAATTTTAAAGTTTAGACACCTTAAAAAATTAAAGACTATTTAATTATGCAGCAGTTCCATGTGTATACTATGATCAAGCTGTTTTCCCAGATTATCTGTCCTTCCACCTTGAATTCCTAACTATCTGTATCTTTTTTATTTATTTGTTCTTTTTAGTTATACATGACAGTAGAATGTATTTTTACATATCATACATACATGGAGTACAACTTTCCATTTTTGTGGTTGGACATGATGTGGAGTTACACTGGTCGTGTATTCATATATAAATATAAGAAGGTTCAGTCTGATTCATTCTACTGTCTTTCCTATTCCCATCCCCACCTTCTCCCCATTCCACCCTGTCCAATCTAGTGAACCTCTCCTTCTTACTCCCCGCAACCCCCTGGAATCTATTCTAAGTTAGGATCCATGTATCAGAGAGGACATTTGGCCTTTGGTTTTGAAGGTTGGCTTACTTCATTTAGCAAGATAGTATCCAGTTCTATCCATTTCCTGGCAAACAGCTTAATTTCATTTTTCTTTATGGCTGAGTAATATTCTATTGTGTATATGTACTACATTTTCTGTATCCATTCATTTATTTTTTTTCCATCTACAAAAATATTTTATTTTATTTTTTTTTTAATTTTTATTGTTGGTTGTTCAAAACATTACATAGTTCTTGATATATCATATTTCACACTTTGATTCAAGTGGGTTATGAACTCCCATTTTTACCCCATATACAGATTGCAGAATCACATCAGTTACACATCCATTGATTTACATATTGCCATACTAGTGTCGGTTGTATTCTGCTGCTTTTCCTATCCTCTACTATCCCCCACTCCCCTCCCCTCCCCTCCCCTCTTCTCTCTCTACCCCCTCTACTGTAATTCATTTCTCCCCCTTGTATTTTTTTCCCTTTCCCCTCACTTCCTCTTGTATGTAATTTTGTATAAACCTGAGGGTCTCCTTCCATTTCCATGCAATTTCCCTTCTCTCTCCCTTTCCCTCCCACCTCTCATCCCTGTTTAATGTTAATCTTCTTCTCATGCTCTTCGTCCCTACTCTGTTCTTAGTCACTCTTCTTATATCAAAGAAGACATTTGGCATTTGTTTTTTAGGGATTGGCTAGCTTCACTTAGCATAATCTGCTCTAATGCCATCCATTTCCCTGCAAATTCTATGATTTTGTCATTTTTTAATGTAGAGTAATACTCCATTGTGTATAAATGCCACATTTTTTAATCCATTCGTCTATTGAAGGGCATCTAGGTTGGTTCCACAGTCTTGCTATTGTGAATCCTGCTGCTATGAACATCGATGTAGCAGTGTCCCTGTAGCATGATCTTTTTAGGTCTTTAGGGAATAGACCGAGAAGGGGAATAGCTGGGTCAAATGGTGGTTCCATTCCCAGCTTTCCAAGAAATCTCCATACTGCTTTCCAAATTGGCTGCACCAATTTGCAGTCCCACCAGCAATGTACAAGTGTACCCTTTTCCCCACATCCTCACCAGCACTTGTTGTTGTTTGACTTCCTAATGGCTGCCAATCTTACTGGAGTGAGATGGTATCTTAGGGTGGTTTTGATTTGCATTTCTCTGACTGCTAGAGATGGTAAGCATTTTTTCATGTACTTTTTGATTGATTGTATGTCCTCCTCTGAGAAGTGTCTGTTCAGGTCCTTGGCCCATTTGTTGATTGGGTTATTTGTTTTCTTATTGTTTAATTTTTTGAGTTCTTTGTATACTCTGGATATTAGGGCTCTATCTGAAGTGTGAGGAGTAAAGATTTGTTCCCAGGAGGTAGGCTCCCTATTTATTGTTTCTCTCTCTTATTGTTTCTTTTGCTGAGAAAAAAACTTTTTTGTTTGAGTAAGTCCCATTTGTTGATTCGAGTTATTAACTCTTGTGCTATGGGTGTCCTATTGAGGAATTTGGAGCCCGACCCCACAGTATGTAGATCGTAGCCAACTTTTTCTGCTATCAGACGCCGTGTCTGTGATTTGATATCAAGCTCCTTGATCCATTTTGAGTTAACTTTTGTGCATGGCGAGAGAAAGGGATTCAGTTTCATTTTGTTGCACATGGATTTCCAGTTTTCCCAGCACCATTTGTTGAAGATGCTATCCTTCCTCCATTGCATGCTTTTAGCCCCTTTATCAAATATAAGATAGTTGTAGTTTTGTGGATTGGTTTCTGTGTCCTCTATTCTGTACCATTGGTCCACCCGCCTGTTTTGGTACCAGTACCATGCTGTTTTTGTTACTATTGCTCTGTAGTATAGTTTGAAGTCTGGTATCGCAATACCGCCTGATTCACGCTTCCTGCTTAGCCTTGTTTTTGCGATTCTGGGTCTTTTATTTTTCCATATGAATTTCATGATTGCTTTCTCTATTTCTACAAGAAATGCTGTTGGGGTTTTGATTGGCATTGCATTAAACCTATAGAGAACTTTTGGTAATATCGCCATTTTGATGATGTTAGTTCTGCCTATCCATGAACAGGGTATATTTTTCCATCTTCTAAGATCTTCTTCTATTTCTCTCTTTAGGGTTCTGTAGTTTTCATTGTATAAGTCTTTCACCTCTTTTGTTAGGTTGATTCCCAAGTATTTTTTTTTTTTGAGGATATTGTGAATGGAGTGGTTGTCCTCATTTCCATTTCAGAGAATTTGTCGCTGATATACAGGCATGCTTTTGATTTATGGGTGTTGATTTTATATCCTGCCACTTTGCTGAATTCATTTATTAGCTCTAATAGTTTCTTTGTAGACCCTTTTGGGTCTGCTAGGTATAGAATCATGTCACCTGCAAATAGTGATAATTTAAGTTCTTCTTTTCCTATTTTGATGCCTTTAATTTCTTTCGTCTGTCTAATTACTCTGGCCAGTGTTTCGAGAACTATGTTGAACAGAAGTGGCGAGAGAGGGCATCCCTGTCTTGTTCCAGATTTTAGAGGGAATGCCTTCAGTTTTTCTCCATTCAGAATGATGCTAGCCTGAGGCTTAGCATAGATTGCTTTTACAATATTGAGGTATGTTCCTGTTATCCCTAGTTTCTCTAGAGTTTTGAACATAAAGGGATGCTGTACTTTGTCGAATGCTTTTTCCGCATCTATCGAGATGATCATATGGTTCTTATTTTTAAGTCTATTCATGTGGTGAATAACATTTATTGATTTCTGTATATTCAACCAGCCTTGCATCCCAAGGATGAATCCTACTTGATCATGGTGCACAATTTTTTTGATATGTTTTTGTATCCGATTCGCCAGAATTTTATTGAGGATTTTTGCATCTAGGTTCATTAGAGATATTGGTCTGTAGTTTTCTTTCTTTGAAGTGTCTTTGTCTGGTTTAGGAATCAGGGTGATGTTGGCCTCGTAGAATGAATTTGGAAGTTCTCCCTCTTTTTCTATTTCCTGACATAGCTTGAAAAGTATTGGTATTAGTTCCTCTTTAAAGGTTTTGTAAAACTCTGCTGTATACCCATCCGGTCCTGGGCTTTTCTTAGTTGGTAGTCTTTTGATGGTTTCTTCTATTTCCTCAATTGATATTGGTCTGTTTAGGTTGTCTATATCCTCCTGACTCAATCTGGGCAGATCATTTGACTTAAAAAATTTATTGATGCCTTCACTATCTTCTATTTTATTGGAGTATAAGGATTCAAAATAATTTCTGATTATCTTCTGTATTTCTGAAGTGTCTGTTGTGATATGTCTTTTTCATCCCGTATACTAGTAATTTGAGTTCTCTCTATTCTTCTCTTCATTAGCATGGCTAAGTGTCTGTCGATTTTATTTATTTTTTCAAAGAACCAACTTTTAGTTTTGTCAATTTTTTCAATTGTTTCTTTTGTTTCGATTTCATTAATTTCAGCTCTGATTTTAATTATTTCTTGCCTTCTACTTCTTTTGCTGTTGTTTTGCTCTTCTTTTTCTAGGATTTTGAGATGAAGTATGAGATCATTTATTTGTTGGTTTTTTTCTTTTTTTAAGGAATGAACTCCAAGCAATGAATTTTCCTCTTAGAACTGCTTTCAATGTGTCCCATAGATTCCGATATGTTGTGTCTGTGTTTTCATTTATCTCTAAGAATTTTTTAATTTCCTCCTTGATGTCTTCTATAACCCATTGATCATTCAGTAACCTATTGTTCATTCTCCAAGTGATGTATGCTTTTTCCTTCCTTCTTTTATCGTTGATTTTCAGTTTCATTCCATTATGATCAGATAAGATGCATGGTATTATCTCTACTCCTTTATATTGTCTAAGAGTTGCCCTGTGACACAATATGTGATATATTTTTGAGAAGGATCCATGTGCTGCTGAGAAAAAAGTGTAACTACTTGATGTTGGGTGGTATATTCTATGTATGTCAATTAAGTCTAGGTTATTAATTGTGTTATTGAGTTCTATAGTTTCCTTATTCAACTTTTGTTTGGAAGATCTGTCCAGTGGCGAGAGAGGTGTGTTGAAGTCTCCCATGATTATTGTATGGTGGTCTATTAGACTCTTGAACTTGAGAAGAGTTTGTTTGATGAACATAGCTGCATCAATGTTTGGGGCATATATATTTATGATTGTTATGTCTTGTTGGTGTATGGTTCCCTTGAGCAGTATGTAGTGTCCCTCTTTATCCCTTTTGATTAACTTTGGCTTGAAATCTATTTTATGTGATATGAGTATGGACACTCCTGCTTGTTTCCGAAGTCCATATGAGTGATATGATTTTTCCCAACCTTTCACCTTCAGCCTATGTATGTCTTTTCCTATCAAATGTGTCTCCTGTAGGCAGCATATTATTGGGTCTTGTTTTGTGATCCATTCTACTAGTCTGTGTCTCTTAATTGGTGAGTTTAAGCCATTAACATTTAGGGTTATTATTGAGATATGGGTTGTTCTTCCAGCCATATTTGTTTATTTCTGTTACTAAACATGGTTTGTTTTCCTCTTTGATTATTTCCCCCCTTTACTGTACTGCCTCCCACTGTTGGTTTTCATTGCTATTTTCCATTTCCTCTTCCTGTAATGTTTTGCCAAGGATGTTTTGAAGAGATGGTTTTCTAGCTGCAAATTCTTTTAACTTTTGTTTATCATGGAAGGTTTTAATTTCCTCTTCCATCCTGAAGCTTAATTTCGCTGGATACACAACTCTTGGTTGGAACCCATTTTCTTTCAGTGTTTGAAATGTTTTATTCCAGGATCTTCTAGCTTTCAGAGTATGTGTTGAAAGATCAGCTGTTATCCTGATTGGTTTATCCCTAAATGTAATCTGCTTCCTTTCTCTTGTAGCTTTTAAAATTCTCTCCTTATTCTCTATGTTGTGCATCTTCATTATAATGTGTAGGTGTGGATCTCTTATGATTTTGCACATTCAGTGTCCTGTAGGCTTCTAGGATTTGGGATTCTGTCTCATTCTTCAAGTCTGGGAAGTTTTCTCATATTATTTCATTGAATAGATTGCTCATTCCTTTGGTTTGGACCTCTATAACTTCCTGTATCCCAATGACTCTTTAAGTTTGGTCTCTTAATGTTATCCCATATTTCTTGGATGTTCTGCTCATGGTTTCTTAACAGTTTTGCTGAGCTGTCGATGTTCTTTTCAAGTTGAAATACTTTGTCTTCATTGTCTGATGTTCTATCTTCTAAGTTTTCTACTCTGCTGGTAGTATTCTCCATTGAGTTTTTAAGTTGGTTTATTGCTTCCTGCATTTCTAGGATTTCTGTTTGTTTTTTTTAACCTCTATCTCCCTGTATAGTTGATCTTTTGCTTCTTGGATTTGTTTATGTAATTCATTGTTGAAGGGATCTTTCATTGTCTGATTTTGCTGTCTAATTTCTTCCTTGAGACTCCAGATCATCTGAAGCATGTATATCCTGAATTCTTTATCTGACATTCCATCTACTGCAGCTATTACCTCTTCTAAAGTTGAGTTGACCTGCATTGCTTGTGGTCCTTTCTTTCCTTGTCTTTTCATACTGCTCGTGTTTCTTTCTGCTTGGTGAAACTGTTGTGTTATTGAGATTTTCCCCATATATATTTATATTGCTCTTGTATAGTTGAAAATTCTCCCTTGCAGGGGCGGGCGGCCGCTGTGCTCCTCCTCCAATTGGGGTGATCTGTCAACCACGCTAAAGGGCCGCTGGGCCTGTTCTGCTGGTCGGTCGCAGGTCTGCCTACCTTGCAGGCGTGGGCAGCGGCTTTGCTCTGCCCTTACTCCAATTGGGGTGACGTGTCTACCACGCCGGCAGGTCGCTGGGCCTGTTCCGGGCGCGGGCGGCGGCTCTGCCCTGCCCCTCTGGCTTGATGACAAAATGAGAGAGACTCGGGTGTTTGTTACTCACTTTCTTTACCAGGAGACCAACTGTTTCTTTCCCTGCTGGTATCGATGAAGTTATCTCCTCCGCTGCTTTCTGATGACATCAGATCTCTGCCATGTTGGTATCCCATGCGAACGGCAGCATTTTGTTCCCTTTGCCGGGTGACCAAAGCAACGGGTGAGTCCTGACCGGCCCTCATAAGCCCCGTCTCAATCCTGTTGCCACTGCCTATGAAGGTTCGGTTGGTATTTACCTCCACATTATTCAGCAGGACCCGGACCATGAAGCAGTTTCCGCGGGTTCTTTAGCCCTGGGCCAGAGCAGTTCCGGGAGCTGGAATTAGGCTGCTCCGGGCTTGGTGTATGTTCTGATAGGAGCAGGCTCCAAGAAACAGTTTCTGCGGGTTCTTTAGCACTGAACCTGAGTAATTTGTCTGGGAGACGCAGGCGAATAGCAGCCTGAAATTACCTGTTCTATAGCTGAATGAGCTGCGATCAGTCGAAAACAGGGATGGTGACGTCAGCTCTCCAAGATGGTGGCCGCTGGCTTCCTCTGTGGTCTGACCGGTGTGGAGAACCGAATTGGACCATTTCCTTCCCCTGTCTCAAACCCAGAATTCAGCACTGAGCACAGTGATTGCACAGCCGGCAGGAGCCTGCAGAATCCGCAGCGCTGTATCTTTGCGTTGCTATCTCGTCGTTTCCCAGCGTGCGCCGCAGACTCTAGCCGCGGGGCGATTTGCTGAATAAGCAGCGTGACCCTCCGTGCGGACAAATCGCTCGCGTCTGAGCCCCCGTAGCTGATCCTCGTGCAATGGAAATCCTTCCTCTAGGTTTTGGAGCACCCCAATTTTGCTGGAAATTCCTAACAAGATAGCTTTTAGCCGTTCTAACTCGTCATTCTCCCGCACAGTGACGCAGTACATGGGGGTGACTCCCTTTGCTGCCATCTTCCAAGAGACCTGTATCCATTCATTTGTTCAAGGGCACCTCATTTGGTTCTTCAGCTTAGCCATTAGGAATGCAGCTTCTATAAACATTGATTTGGCTATGTCACTATAGTGTGCTGATTTTAGGATGACAAAGCACAACTTGTTCAATTCCTCTGGCAGCAGTTTTTGTCCAAAGTTCAAGCACAAAACCTTGCCTAGTTGCACAAAATATATGGAAAATATATCCTAGCTATATGCTCAGGATGAAGAGAATATAGATTTTAGCACTGGAAATTAATTTTCCTAAACATATGGAAATAGTTAAAAGCTTCTGTGCTAAAAGAGTAGTAGTGGTTTGCACTAAGTTGGAATTGTGAGTGATCCCATTTTATTTCCAGGCTATTTCGGTATTCTTTATATATTTCAAATTATTAAAAGTAAATGACTCACGCCTTCCTTCATCCTCCTCCTTTTCTTCTTACTCCCTTACTTCTCCTCTTGGCAATTTTCCTCCTTCCTCTCCCTAACCCCATTTTTCCCCCTCTAAGCACAAAGATAAGACCCCTTTCATTTTTTTCATCCTATTTTGCTTTGGTATTTTGTGTTAATGCAGGTGGTGAAATGATTAAACTATGAGATCAGTAACCCAATCAATGGATTAATCCATTTGACAGAAAGGACACAGTGGGTATTCTCTTCGGGTTTATATTTTGTCCCTGGTTCCTCATGCTCTCTCTTTTCTTCCCAGTGCCTATGGGCTACACAGCTCTCCTCCACCATACTCTTCCACCAAGTTTTTCTGGTTCATCTGGTGCCCAGTGCCAGGTGATTCTGAATTTAATTTCTGAAACCATAAATGAAGCTTTTCATCCTCTAAATTGCTCTTGTCAGTTATTTTGTTCACAGGGACAAAAAGCTCACTAACAAAGTTGTCCTCACCACCTCTTTTTATTTATTTATTTTAATATTACTAAAATTTTACAAATTCAAGAAAATAACTCTATAGTTTCTTAGTGTTTACTAATTTTTATAGTCTAATTAGATATGCAATGAATTAAATAGCAGGTTTTAAGTTCAAAAAGGGCTTTTGTTTCTGGACACAAGTGGTTAATATTCTGGTACTTTTATCATTTTTTATTTTGCTGTTATAGGAATAATTTTCATTTCACATAACTTAATTAATTCGGAAAATTGTAATTAAATTCCATAAAAATCATAAATATAGGAATAAAAATAGGTTAAAAATACAAACTCCATGATGAGATAATATCGCTATTGTTTATTCAAGTTCATGTGACGACTTCAAGAATTATCTTACTATTGTTTTTCTTTTTGGCAAGTGATACAATTTTTAAAGAAAATTTTGCTTAAGAAGTCAAAATAATATTTACTGACATAATAAATTAAGAAGATGAAAGAATAGGCATCTCAATTTTGTTATTAAAGTAAGAAACAGGTATGCATTGCTTCTCTAATTATCTACTCATATAGAATTATCTATATGCTTACAATTAATATAGTTTTCTGTCTAAATATATATAAGAAAGTTAAATTATTTAAAAAGAAAATAACTTTTGAATGTCATCACTGCTATTATACTGCTTCTGTTACATTGCTTATCAAATACTTCTTTCTCTTTTATTTACCTAATAACACAAAATTGTTTTCAATTTTATCTTCTAGTAAATGTTGTATGTTAAGGATAGGGAAGTGACTCACATCATATATATATCATAGGAATTCAAAAAATTCTCTAAACCACAGAACATGTTTTTGTATGGAGACATATGTTAGGACAAGTTAAACAAAGATCCTTTTAAGAGGATAAACTAGATGGGATCAGTGAGGAATTAGCATTAATTAGCATTAAGATGAAGACACACTACTTCATGATACAAAGTTAGCAAAATGTTAGTGTCATTTAAGAGAAGAAGTCAAATTGATATTGAGAAACCAGTCATTTTACAGAAGTACAGAGCTACAATTCAAGATCAAAAGTAAGTAACAACTTCAGTTAATTTCTCATATACTCCAGACCAAATGAAATTCACCTGTGATAGGCAGGAGCTGAAAAGGTGGTCCTAGATCTTCTTTTATGGTGTCATTATTATTCTAAGATACTGTGCCAAGACTTGAGACAGGTCCATTTCTTTGCATAGGAGTCTTTTAAATAATTGAAAAAAGTTGAATGAGAGTGACTATCTCTACACTTCAGCTTTTTGCCACCACTTAGGAAAATAGTAGTATGAAAAATGTATACACTCATTCATAATTTGGAAAGACTGTTGCAATATGCGTATTTGAGTGTATTTCCACACTCTCCAAGTGTTTTATTTTTGTGGGTTTTTTTCTTCAGATAATACTTTTAATAATTTATATTTAATAAAATATGTTACTATAAATTACTAGTATCATCTTCTTTAAAAATGTTTTTGGTATTAACACATGCACTGTTTTATTAATATTACAAACACTCCAAAATATAAAATATTCTGATATTCCTATTGGTTTTGTAAAATTGTATTTACTTAAGGGTAATTAATGTATTTAGTACTTTTTATTATTGATAAATAACTAAAAACTTTCCATTTATTTTCTTTTGATTTTTCAAAGGATTTCTTGATTTTATTTATTGTTTGCACATTTTTGGTATCATTTTGTTATGCATCGTTCTCTATTCTTGTATTATGTGCTCTAAACTCTTGTTCTTTATAGAGAGAAATGCTATTTATGTTTCTATATTAATGCTCAGAAAGTTTAATAAGTTAACATTCTATTGTATAATAACCCAAGATATACGTGTGTATAATATATATATATATATATATATATATATATATATATATATATATAGATAGATAGATAGATATAGATACAGATATGAGATAATAATTTTTATTTTTTCCCAATATTAAAGTTCTTCAAGTATATCTACTATTAAAATTCACTTGTTTCTAATTCGGTTACCATGTCAAAAATAAAGATAACAGCATGCTATTACAAGAAATTTTGTTTAGGTTTTAGAGCTAGATTGCTTCAGTTGGAACTCTGCAAATATCTTTCCCCTTGATATTACCATCTCAGTAGAAATCTTCTCATTTCACTTTCTCTTTTATCTCTCTCTACTCTCAAATCCCTCTCAGTTGCTGCAGATAATTCGTTCTGAGTAATTACAACCTTTCTGCCTGTATGTTTTAAACATTTTTCCTGCCTATTGTGAGTTTTAAGGAGGGTCTAGCTGTGTAATTTATTTCAATTCCCTCATAACTCCTTGGTGTGTTGTCTTTCCATATTTGGTGAAATTAGTGAGATTCTGTGCAAAGCAAAATCCAGTAATGCATGCAATCGTTCCTGGAAAAGCTTCTCTTATGATTATCTTCCTCTTTTTTGCAACTCTATTGAATTTTCTTAAGGTTTTATAAAGAAATTTGAATTCATTTTATTTCTGTCATTTTTATTTTAGTATCCAGTTTAATTTTGAGGTCATTTTATAAATCCTAGTCTCAGTTTCCACCAAGCAAAGCTAATGATATCCACACCCTGCCCCCACAAATGCATATATATTTGCCTGAATGCATCAGTTAATTAGAGAGGGATCATGAAGTGAAAATTGGTGGTATAAACCGAGGAAAACAGTTTGATTAAAAATAATAACACAATATTCTTATACAGTTAATCCTTTCTTAACTTACTATATTTTACATACTTTCTATTTCAATAAAATTTTGAATGTATAATTTGCTGAGAGAAGATATCACATTGAGGTGAAATTAATATTTCTAGAAGGCTGGTGGGATAATTAAGTTAATGACTTATTTAATTTAAATAATATTATAAGTTATAAATATCCAAATGAGTAGTAAACTATATATACTGTGAGAATACTGAAAGGATTTTCACATGAGAGGGAACATTGCTTTTCAAGTGTAAATAAGGATTTTGCCAATCTCTAAAGACACAATTTTAATATCCAATAGATACTTTGAGGGTATTATCTACTAGATAAGAAAACACAAACTTCCATTGAGAACAAATGTCAATAGAGAAACAATTTACTAAAGGACTTGTCTCAGAGGACAAATGTCAGCAGAGGTACACACAGTAAATATTCTTATCTCAAAACACTCCAGCAGTTTTCTCACTGGATACAATAAAAGCATTTGGGTAAGAAAATGTATATTATATAGAATATCCTGCACAGAATAGAGCATGAAGCATCTGACTGAGTTGAAGAAACTAATATTTGCTTTAGTTACAAGCATGACCTCACGAATGCCTGATTCTACACTGGTAACTCTCCTCATTTCATTCACTTCCTCTTCACAAAATTGTTGATATTTCTTAATCATCAGTGAGAACTCAAACTCTCATTCAGTAATTTACCTTACAAAGTATTATATATTTATCTCACTATCGGGAAGTAAAAATGCATTGTATTTATTCTACTCAACTGAATAAAATTTCAAGAGAAAGGACTTAAAACTTTAAGGAATGTAAAATTTATGATGTTAATAGAAATTTAGTATATAGACAGCTGTACATAAACTCTTCTTTATTTATGTCATAGATATGCAAGTCTGTGTCATGTGAACAAAATACTTCATATCATTTGGATTCATCATCTCAATTCTAATATTATGATCTGAATTAATCTTTAAATTCATATTTTATAAATACAATTTATAAAGTAATACGACAAAATGAAATAGAAACAGAAGCATCTACAAATATTTAAAAGTACTCATAAGATTTTCAGAATAAATATCTGAGAAGATAAAAATACTAAAGGTTATAATTAAAAAATAATAAAGTTTTAATATTGACCAACATATGATCCATAGTGTAATTGCTAATATCAATTGCTAATAATTTGGTCAAGTTATAAATTGTATAATAAGTACAATAAATGTACCTAAGAAAACTAAAATATATGCTAAAATTTAATCTTATGATTCTAATGATCTTTGCTTAACATGCTTGTTTGTGCATTATGTAAATTATTATAGGTTAGATTAAATGTAATTTCAAATATTGTTTTGTTCCTTTTACACTTCTAACTCTCTCTGTTCCAAATGATCACAGTTAATGTGATTTTTAAAATTTTTTCAGAATATTTTGATTCACAAAGATATTTGTACTTGTTATAGATAGTTTCCATCATCCTGTTCTGTGTGTAGCTGCTTCTGCCCACCAATTTATCTGCAATTTTTTCTCACCTTTTTTAGGATGGGAAGACCTTTTTGTTAGCCATACAATTCCAGGTCCTCCATCAGTACTAGATATTGTCTGTTCAAACTAGTGCCTGCTTCATAAAAGTTCTGGAAAAGAGATGCTTCTTGATTCTCTTCTAATTGGTAACAAAGGGCCACAGTTACTTTAGTAAGAACAGTTCAAGAACCCCCAAATTCGACCATTTCACAACTAAAATCTCTCAAAAACTTGTCAGTTATTTCTTAATGATCAGATTGCTTAGTTGCAAACAAAATCCATGTTACTATTTTTTTAAGGACAAAGGGCTTTAGGTATTAGTGGGTATAAGATCCATAGGAGGACCTCAAGATAAAGCTTGACTAAAAAATACCCAGTAATAATGAAAGCAAAATGCCACTGTCACAGCAGTCAAGAAATGTGTGACCCCCTCACCATAGATGTCCCCAAAGAACTAAGAGCTTTCACTATGGACTTGTCAGAAGGTATCACACAAACTCTTCCTTATTAATGTCATAGATGGGCAGTCTGAAGTACTGAACATAGCTTTACCAAGCCATGAAAGTATTTCCTTTTCTCCCAATGTGATTATTTTCTTAAAATTTTATAAATATTTTCACTGAAGTATAATATCCATAGAGAAGACTAATTTATAATATCACAGTTTGAATAATTATTACAAAGTAAATATAAAAAAGTAAATACCACCTTAAGGACATAATATTATTATTTATTCTGAACCACCAATCTATTATTTTCATTACAAATGCATCCTTCTTTGTGATTTCCCTTTTATTTCAAAATGTATTGATACCTGAAGTGGAATTTTATGGAGAAATTTTTTAAATTTTTCAAGAACAAAGACATCCAGGAATAGCAAATAACCCATTGTAATTACCTTAGTAAATCCTAATGCAAAAGTTATATTTTTCATTTATAAATTGAAAACTCTTCAAAGACCATGTAGCATTGGAAAATTTTTAACAAAAAAAGTTTCTAATATTGTATATAAAACAAAGGACATGAAAAAACATACATATACAAAAATGAAAGGTATTTTTCATATTTATGTGCAATAATTTAAGAGAATTAATATAATAAAAAGTTTGCCTTTTAAAGCAAGATGAGAGGGTTAAAATGGTATTTGTAATCAAATGGAATTTTTAATTTACCTTGTAAATGCTCCCATTCTTAAAACTAACAGTTCCACACACTCTTGTATTTTTAAAACATAATTTGAAGATATTTAATCTCATGTATTAATACTCTTAAATAAAATAACCCTCTTTAATCTATTCTTACAAGTGCATTTAAGTACATTGACTATTTTTATAAAAGTTTTATAGTCATTCACACTAATCTTCCTTTATTTTTTTTCTTAGCAGTGTTCCTTCCAAATTTTCTTCTGAGAAAGAATTGAAATTCTAAGAATGGTGATGCCAGTCTCCATAATAAATGTAATGATGACTGTTAAAGATCTTCAGAATCAGCTTGAGGCCCTTGCCATTTATCTCCCCTGGAATTCTTATCAAGAAAAACATTAACATACCAAGATAGTTTCACTGACAGCATGCAAATTCAAGGCACATTTAGGAAGTGAAGGTTTTAGCCTGATGATAGAATATAAACAAGTTTGAAGTATCATGAATACATCCCTTCTTATGCCATGGTTACACAGTGAAACCCTCCTGACCTCTGTCTTACTTAGGAGTTCACTATTTAAGATTTCGGACTGATTCCAGACAGTGAATCTATAAGAATAGCACTCTAATTAGTTGGGAGAGTGCCAGAATATACTGTCTTACTTATATTTTTTTTTTGTTTCTTGTTGGAAGAAAACTGAAAATCATATGAGAAATCATCTTCGTGGCCATATAAACACACTTTGAGTGGAAATATGTAACATAATCTTATAAGCTTACAAACAGAAAGAAAATGGCATAGTTTAGATTATAAGTGTGTTCCAAAGCTCTATGTGGTCAAAGCTTCACCCCCAGTGAGGCACTACTTGTAGTTGGTGGAAATGCTAGTAGATGGGGTCTAGTGAGAAGTCCCCAGTTCATTGAAGATATGGCCCAAAGGCGATGCTAGGACCCTGGTGTCTTCCTTGTTCTTGCTTTTCCCATCTCAGCCATGAGGTGAGCAGTTTCCCTCCACCATGTGTTACTATCATGATCTGCTGAACTCTCATCAAATATTTAAAAGCAGTGGTTCTGACAAAACATGGATTGGAACCTTCAAAATTGTGAGCTGAATATATAAATAAATAAGTTTATTATCTAGGTATTGGCTATAGTAATGGAAATCTGATTTATCTGATTTTGAAATTTTTCTTAAGTTTTTTTTTTAATTTCTAGAGTTTAGAGCAATCTTTAACTTTGCTAAATATGTGTCTTCTCACACATAATATTTTTAAGGAATTAACTCTGACACATGTAATTCATTTGTACACTAATATCATTTTTTTTCATTTTTGCTCTTTTTATTTATATATGACAGTTGAATGCATTACAATTGTTATTACACATATAGAGCACAATTTTTCATATCTCTGGTTGTATACAAAGTATATTCACACCAATTCATGTCTTTATACATATATTTTGGATAATAATAATTATCACATTTCAGCATCATTTATAACCCCATGGCTCCTCCCTTCAAACTAAAAAGTCTCTTCTCAGCAAAAGAAACAATCTGTGAGGTGAATAGAGAGCCTACATCTTGGGAGCAAATCTTTACCCCTCACACATCAGACAGAGCACTAATCTCTAAGATGTATAAATAACTCAAAAAGCTAAACACCAAAAAGTCAAATAACCCAATCAATAAATGGGC
Organism: Marmota monax; assembly: GCF_021218885.2. Classification (NCBI taxonomy): domain Eukaryota; kingdom Metazoa; phylum Chordata; class Mammalia; order Rodentia; family Sciuridae; genus Marmota; species Marmota monax. The sequence continues at coordinate 119,310 of NW_026693533.1, forward strand.
CAAGTACCTGAACAGACACTTCTCAGAAAATGATATACAATCAATCAACAAATACATGAAAAATGTTCATCATCACTAGCAACTAGAGAAATGCAAATCAAATCCACTCTAAGATTTCATCTCGCTCCAGTCAGAATGGCAGCTATTATGAAGACAAACAACAATAAGTATTGGCGAGGATGTAGGGGAAAAGGCACATTCATACACTGCTGTTGGGACTGCAAATTGGTGCAGCCAATATGGAAAGCAGTATGGAGATTCCTTGAAAAATCAGAATCGAACCACCATTTGACCCAATCTATACCCAAAGGACTTAAAAACAGCATACTACAGGGACACAACCACATCAATGTTTATAGCAGCACAATTCACAATAGCTAAACTGTGGAACCAACCTAGATCCCCTTCAATAGATGAATGGATAAAACAATGTGGCATATATACACAATGGAATATTTATCAGCAATAAAAGAGAATAAAATCATGCAGTTGCCCATAAATGGATGAAGTTAGAGAAGAGAATGCTAAGTGAAGTTAGCCAATCCCCCCAAAAACCAAATGTGAGTGTTGTCTTTGCTATAAGAGGCTGATTCTTAATGGGATAGGCAGAGGGAGCATGGGAGGAATAGACACTGTCTAATTTCTAGTAAAGAAGTCACTCAATTGATAGCAACAAAACAAAAACAACCCCATTAAAAAAAAACCTGAGGGAAGGATCTGAATAGACATTTTTTCAAAGAAGACATAAAACTGGTAAATAGGCCTATGAAAAAATGCTGAATGTCATGAATCATTAGGGAATGCATTATGGAAAGCAGTATGGAGATTCCTCAGAAAATTAAAAATAGGACTACTCTCTGCTGAAAATATATCTGAAAGAACTGAGATCAGTGTTTTGGGGAGCTACTGTACTCCCACATTTATTTGTTATTCACAATAACCAAGTTAAGCAAATATCTTAAATGTTAATATGATGAATAGATAAAGAAAATATAGATTGTATATTCCATTATATTCAATATTTTCTGTCACATATATTATACATAGATAACATTATACACATGTGCATATATATAATGTGCATATATTTCATATAAATAATAGAATATTACTTAACCTTTAAAAAGTAGAAATTCATACTATTTATGAAACCTGGATGAAATTACAAAACATTATGTTAAGTGTATCCTAACACGGATACACTAATATACATGAGCTTACTTATACACGGAATGTAAAATAAACTGAATCCATAGAAAACAGAGAGTAGAAGCTGGTGTTCAGGGATGTGTGGGAGTGAGAGAAAAAAATGGAGATGTTGGTTAAACTGTACAAAATTGGAGTTATGTAAGATAAATAAGTCTAGGGAATCTAATGAACTACATAACAGTGTATTTTATATTGTACTAGAGATTTGCTAAAAAAAATGTGCTTTTGCTAAAAAAAAGTAAAGGTATGTGATGTATAAGTTAATTTCCTGGACCATATTATTTACTTATTTTATATGTATATCAAAATATTATGCATAGTTTACATGTGTACAATAAAAATAAAATAAAACAAGTGGGGGTTTAACTGCTGAACAAGTAAATAAATAGTAATTTAAAAAATGTAAATTAACTCTATGACACAGATTGTTAGGAACATTACTGGTTTGTGCAGGTTAATAACTGACATTTAATTATTACTGTGTGAGGTAAAATATGTCTGCTTCACATAACTGTTTCACATGATGTTTAAAACAATATTATGTTCCAGCTTGTGTTATATTCCTATTTAAGTCAGCATAGCATTTTACCCAGATTTTTACACCAAGACCTGTGATTTAAATTTGATTTTGTGACTTCAAATCAAACAACCTTCATCCATTAGTGCAAAATAACTGAAAATGCTTTTAGAACTGATTTTATTTCTGAACCAATATATTTTAAACCTGTACATTCTCATCAAAGGTTAAGAAATCAATATTAGTGCTGAAACTGCATTATTTATTGTAATATTTTCTACATTTATTGCAATCCTTTCTGTATTTAGCCATTTACCTCAACTTATTTACTTTGAAGATAACTCTAGTGTTCAGTAGCTTCAGACATACTGTGTCTTTGAAATAAAACTATAACAGTAAAAGCAGCAGCAACAGTAACATAATTTTAGCAATGAGAAAAAAGGAACACTTTATATTCAGTATTCATGAAAATGCAATTAAAAATATTTTTTAAATGGTGTTTTCTAATGTTGCACGGCATGGAGTATGGGTTCCTCATCTAGTCCTGTTACATTAGAATATCAACCTTTTTTTCTTTTCTTTTCTTTTTTTTAAAGGCAATGCACACAGTAAAAATAATTTCCTCTTCAAAAATCTGCATGGCATAAGTAGTGTAAGTGGATTCCTGGGATTTCCTTTGAACTGTTCTAAATATGCCTGAGGTTCATTCGTCTTTCTAAGAGCAACTACAGTGTTGCATTGGAACCCAGAGACTCTAGTAGCTTACTTGAGGCAAAGTGCTGGTGTAAAGGGGCTTCTCTGCTTTCTAATGAAGTGAAAGAAACTTGCTTAGAGTGAACAATATGTTCATCATGAGCAAAAGAAAAGGAAAACATCTTTCTGAATTTTAGTTTTTTCGATATTGTTTGCATGTTTTGTTAATTATAACTTGGAAATATTGAAATAATATATTAGTTAAAACTGATGTGGATGAAACATGTTTTATCTTATCTTATTCTTAAACAAGATTTATTGAGTCAACAGCATTAGGAGGAGTGAGGATATATGGGAAAGGGGAAGTACTGGGAATGAAATTGATCAAATTATGTTTTGTGTATGTACAGATATACCACAATGATCCCACTATTATGCATAATTATGATATACCAATAAAAACAAAAAATTGAAGTAAGGGACAGACTAGAATATACATACTATTTTCTCAAAATGTAATTTAAAAAATAATTTTCAAATGGCTAAATGGCAATAGTGTTAGGGAAAATTATGCAATCTTATTATTTTAAAATATGCAATATCATAATTTTATAATTAAGGCTTGCTCCTTGAAACTAAACTCTTCCTTTGTTTAAAATTAAAGGAGGAAGAGCATTCTTTTTCAAAGAAAATATTCTTTCATTCTTCTTGCCTGTCTTTAAAGAATTTAACCTTAATTTGCCTTGATATACTTTTAGGAACAAAATATCAGTTTAAATCAAAATGATTTTCATCCTGGACCCACCAAGTGCCCATTGCTGCCCCATGGCTGCCCGTAGAGAGGAACACTGCACCTGGGCAGGGACCACACTGAGGTTCCATATTCAACTCCACCCAAATGGAGTGGCTCCACCCAAACTACCTCCATCTTGGGCTATGCAGCCACCGCCATAGCCTTTCTCACATGGTAATCTCCACCATGGGACATCAGACAGGGCCAGGAGGCAGCTGGCCATTGCAGCACTGCATGACACACTGTGGCATCATCAAAAAGGCTCCCGAATGCTGTGGAACAGCCCATCCTTCCAGCCCCATCTCTGAAAGCAGTTGCCTCCATCTAGGGACATCTCCACCACATCTTAGGTTACCTCCACTGCTGCCTCTACCATCTTTAGTGGGGGAAGCTTCCACCTTTAGATACTGACTGGAGCCTGGAAGCCCAACATTAAGGTACCTACAGGCTTGACACTACTCCTGCCTCCAACTAGGTACACAGCCGCTTCCATCTAGGGACAACAACCAGGACCTGGAAGACTGTTACCTAGGTCTCTGTGGATCCAGTTGCCCCAGAAGTATCTCTCCTAGGTGTGCTAACAGACACCATCCTGTTGCAAAGGCAACAGGGAGCCCTTGCATGGGGTCACCTCACTCTTTTTATTCCTACTAACAGCTAATTTCTTTTGATTACCCTTTCACTAGTTCTATAATATAATACCTCTACATTCTCACATTCTACCTCATAAACATCACAGCCTACCCCCCCACACACACACACCATTAGAAAATGCAAACTTACTGGCTATATGGTAGAAGATAACTGAATTCATCATGTCTGTTTATAGCAACAAAACTGTAAATGTCAAAATAGAAAATCATGGATTTATGGCTGCATATTGATTGCATTTCATGCTGTCAATCTCAATATCGCCCTTAAAGATAAGGTATTGGTAACCTGCAGAGACACTATAAAATTATAGGGTTGAAACTGCAATATCTCAGAGCTGCATTGCAAGACAAGAAGACACATAGGCAATAAGAAAAAAAAATAAAAGTGGGGGAAGGGAGGAAAGGTCCTCAAACAAACCAAGATACTACACCAAGAGAACTCATTGACAGTGCAATACATGAAATGTCAGAGAATGAGTTTAAAATGTACATAATAAAAATAATCTCTGTGAATTAAAGAATTACCTAAGAAAGCAAACACAAGCAAAAATTGATCACTCCAAAAAAGATATAAGAGAGCAAATACAGGTAGCAAAAATTACTTCAAGAAAGAGATAGAGATTCTGAAAAAAAAAAAACAGAAATCCTTGAAATGATGGAAACCAACTAACCAACAAACAAAAAAAACAAATTAAAAATCTCAATAGAAAGCATCATCAACAGACTAGATCACTTGGAAGACAGAACCTCAGACAATGAAGACAAAATATATAATCTTAAAAATAAAGTTGACCACAGAGTGAAGTTGTTAAGAAACCATGAACTGAACATCCAAGAATTATGGGATAGCATTAAAAGACCAAATCTAAGATTTATTTGGACATAGGAAGGCACAGAGATTCAAATCAAAGGAATGTGCAATCTCTTCAATGAAATAATATAAAAAAATTTACCAAAAATTAAGAATGAAGTGGAAAATCTAATACAAAAGGCTTACAGGACCCTGAATGTAAGCCTTTTAAACAAAATTAAAACATATCTACTCCAAGATACATTATAGTGAAAATGCCTGGCATACAGAATAAGGATATAATTTTAAGGGCCTCAAAAGAGAGGAATCAGATTACATAAAAGGGAAGATCAATTCAGATCTCAGCAGATTTTTCAACCCAGACCCTCAAAGCCAAGAGATCAGGGGACAACATATACCAAGCTCTGATGCCAACCAATAATCTTATATCCAGAAAAATTAAGCTTCAGATTTGATGACAAAATAAAAACTTTCCATGATAAACAAAAGCTAAAAGAATTTACAGCAAGAAGGTCTGAACTACAGAACATTCTTAGCAAAATATTTCACGAGAAGAAAATGAAAAATAACAATGAAAATCTGCAAAGGAAGAAAGTACTCCAAAGGAAAGGCCAATCAAAGGAGAAACCAAGTTAAAAAACATAGATTAAAAGACACAGACTGGCGGATTGGATTTTTAAAAAAGACTCAACAATATGCTGCCTTCAAGAGATACATCTCACAGGAAGACATCCACAGATTGAAGGTAAAAGGATGGGAAAAACATATCACTCATATAGACCACATAAACAAGCAGGGGTTTTCATCCTCATATCAGATAAAGTGGACTTCAAACCAAAGCTAGCGAAAAGGGATTAAAAAAATGGTAATTTCATATATTTAAGGGAATCATACATTCACAAGACATAACAATCATGAATATCTATGCCCCAAATAATTGGGCATCTATGTGTTTCAAACCACACTTCTCAACTTCAAGAATCAAATAGACCATAACAAAATATTACTGGGTAATTTATACAAAGAAACTAAAAAACTCAATAAAACAATCAATAACTTACACTTAACACAAATATATCAAATACTGAATCCATCAACAAGTGAAAAGACTTTTTTTCTTAGCAGCACATAGATCCTTCTCCAAAATAGACCATATGTTATGCCACAAAGCAAGTTTTAGCAAATACAAGAAAAATAGAGATACTACCCTCTATTCTACCTGATCATAATGGAATGAAATTAGAAATAAATGATAAAATAAAAAGCAGAAGCTACTCCTGGAGACTAAATAATATGCTATTGAATGATACGTGGATAGCAGAAGATATCATGGAGGAAATTAAAAAAATTCTTAAAGGTAAATGAGAACTCAGATACAATGTATAGAAATCTTTGGGACACTATGAAGGCATTACTAAGAGGAAAGTTCATTTCATTACGCTCATACATTAAAAGAAAAAAAAAGTCAACAAATAAACAAAACCTGGTATTATATCTCAAAGTCCTAGAAAAGAGAAACAAACCACATCCAAAGAAGCAAAAGATAGGAAATAATTAAAATTAGAGCTGAAATCAATGAAATTGGAACAAAAGAAACAATATAAAAAATTGACAAAAGTAAAAGCTGGTTCTTTTAAAAATAAATAAAATTGAGAAACCCTTAGCCACCCCAAGAAAAAGGAGGACAGAGAAAACTGAAATTACTAAAATTTGTGATGAAAAAGGAAATATCATGACAGACACTGTTGAAATACAAAAGATAATTAGAAACTATTTTGAAAATTTATACTCAAGTAAAATAGAAAATTCCAAAGACACCAACAAATTTTTAGAGGCATATTACCTATCCAAACTGAACCAGGAGGACATACACAACTTAAACAGATCAATTTCAACCAAAGGAATAGAAGACACTATCAAAGCCTACCAACCAAGAAAAGCTCAGGACCTGATGGATTCTCAGCCAAGTTCTACAAGACTTACAAAGAGGAATTAATACTAATACTCCTCAAATTATTCCATAAAATAAAAAAGGAGGGAACCCTTCCAAACTCATTCTATGAGGCTAGTATCACCCTGATACCAAAACCAGACAAAGGTACATCAAGAAAAGAAATGTCGCTAATGAACATAGATGCAAAAACTATCAACAAAATTTTGGCAAATTGCACATAAAAATATATTTAAAAAAATAGTGCACCATGATCATGTGGGATTCATTCCAAGGATGCAAGGTTGGTTCAACATACGGAAATCAATAAACGTAATCCATCACATCAATAGTCTTAAAATAAGAATCATGTTATTATATCAATTCATGCAGGAAAAGCATTTGAAAATATACAATACCCTTTCATGTTCAAACCACTAGTAGGGATACCTCAACATTGTAAAAGTTCTCTATGCTAAATCCAATGCCAACATTATCCTAAATGGAGAGAAATTGGAAGCATTCCGTCTAAAACAGGGAAAAAGACAGGAATGCCCTCTTTCAACACTTTTCTTCAACATAGTTCTTGAAACTCTACACAGAGCAATTAGATAAAAAAATTAAGGAGATCAGGGTAGGAAAAGGGAACTTGAACTATCATTAGTTGTCAACAACATGATCAAATACATAGAAGATCCAAAAAATTCAAGCAGAAAGCTTCTAGGATTAATAAATGAATTCAGCAAAGTACCAAATTTAAAATCAATGACCATAAATCAAATGCATTACTATACATTAGTGATGAATCCTCTGAAAGAGAATTTAGTAAAACTACTAAAGTGCTATATAGATTCAATGAAGTTCCAATTAAAATCCCAAAGTCCTTCCTTTTACAAATAGAAAAGGCAATCATAAAATTCATTTGGAAACATAAGAACTCAGAAAGCCAAAGAAATCCTTAGCAAGAGTGAAGTAGGGGGCTTCACAATACCAGACCTTAAACTATACTACAGAACAATAGTAACAAAAACATCATGATATTGGCACCAAAACAGACACATAGACCAATGGTACAGAATAGAAGGTACAGAGACAAACCCACATAAACACAATTATCTCATACTAGACAAAGGAGCCAAAGACATACATTGGAAAAAGAGATAGCATCTTCAAGAAATGGTGCTGAGAAAACTGGAAATCCCTATGCAGCAAAATGAAACTAAACCCCTATCTCTCACCATGCACAAAACTCAAAGTGGATCAAGGACCTACACCTAATAGAAGAAAAAGTAGGCCTAAATCTTCATAATGTCATACTAGGCCCATAATTCTTTAACAAGACTCCTAAAGCACAAGAAATAAAATCAAGAATCAATACATGGGATGGATTCAAATGAAAAAGCTTCTTCTCAAAAAAAGAAACAGTGAGGTGAAGACAGAGCCTACATTTTGGGAGCAAATTTTTGCCACATGCACATCAGGTAGAGCACTAATCTTCAGGATATATAAGAACTCAAAAAACTTAATACCAAAAAAACAGATAACCCAATCAATAAATGGTCTAAGGAACTGAACAGACACTTCTCAGAAAATGAAATATAATCAATCAACAAATATATGAAAAAAATGTTCAACTTCTCTAGTAATTAGAGAAATGCAAATAAAAACTAAGATTTCATCTCAGTGTAGTCAGAATGGCAGTTATCAAGAATACAAACAACATAAGTGTTGGCGAGGATATGGGGTAAAAGGCACACTCACACATTGTTTGTGGGACTGCAAATTATTGCAATCACTCTGGAAAGCAGTATGGAGATTCCTTAGAAAACTGGGAATGGAACCACCATTTGACCCAGCTATTAAAAACAGCATATTACAGGGACACAGCACATGAATGTTTATAATAGCAGCACAATTCACAATAGTTAAATTGTGGAACCAACCTTGATACCCTTCAGTAGATAAATGGATAAAGAAAATGTGGTATATATACACAATGGAATATTACTCAACATTAAAAGGGAATAAAATCATGGCATTTGCAGGTAAATGGATGGAGTTAGAGAAATATTATGCTAAGGGAAATAAGACAATCTCAAAAAACCAGGGGCCTTATGTTTTCTGTGATAAATTGATGCTAATCCATATGGGGAGGCATGTGGTAAATAGAGGACGTTTGCATGGGGCAAAGGGGAGGGGGGAAGGGGCAAAAGGGTGGGAAAGATAGTGGAATGAGACGGACATCATTACCCTAGGTACATGTATGATTGCACGAATGGTGTGGCTCTACTTCATGCACAACCGGAGAAGTGACAAATTCTGCTCCATTTGTGTACAATGAATAGAAGAGTTTTCTACTGTCATGAATAATTGATTAGAACTAATAAATAAATTTTAAAAATGATATTGATTCATAAAAGTATCTTTGAGTCCTAAAAGAAATATACTGCTTCCACTATTTTTGAAAGAAATATCGAAGGTCATATGGTCCCACTCACTTCCTAGTTCATGTTTAATGTTTCCAGAGACTTATTGCTTAACAACTATTTTATGACTTTTATAATGCACCTTTTTACATCACAGCATATTTACATTCTTTAGTGTTTCTTTTTAGAAAACATAATTAAGTGGTAAAATAGTACAAGAAGGTATAGCAATGCTAATACTCTGCCCCAATCCTATAATTTACCAACACTTTTGTGAAAAGATTTTTTTTTCATTTTCACTATGAATAAAAACAAATGTTTTTTTTATTTTAAATACTCAAAACATAGTTTATAATCTGTCAGAAGAAACCCTGTTCAGGAGTCTTGCAGTAAGTGATGTGCCTGTGTATATGCAGGACCAGAGAATTTGTACTTTATTAGGTTGGGGAATTAGTATATGGGAAAGACATATATTCATACCACAAATAAATGACTTTAAGGAACTCTAAATTATTATTATTATTATTATTATTATTATTATTATTATTATTATTATTTTGGTGGTGCCAGAGATTGAACCCAGGGTTTTGTGCAAGCACTCTACCAACTGAGCTATATCTGGAGCCCCCAGTAACTCTGAAATTTAAAGCATTCACTAGATTAAAGGGTAAAAAAAAATAAAATATATGTTTGTAAATCCTGGGAGTAAATTTGTTCTCAGTAGCATTTAGAAATACCCTTAAAAGTAAAAATACATGAAAAATGCTACATGAAAATTCAGTGCAAAGAGCCACATGATTTGAACAAATCCTTTATAATGCAGAAAAAGGATTTGTGGACTGAATCAGTAAAAAACACATCATGCACCTAATATACACAAGGATCTCAATACAATTATCTTTCAAAGTCTGCACAATAAACCTACTAAATAGGGATGGCTTCTCAGAAACTGGAAGGTTAATAGCTGCCTAGGCAACGACAACTAGGAACAGCACAGGCATAATTCTGAATTTCATGAGGTAATCTAGGGAGGCTCCAAAGTGGAAATTAATTTCTAACAGTGGTCAGGATTAAGGTATGTATAGAGAGAATGGGAGCATACTATTTTATTTAATGTTGTAGTAATTTGCCAGTAATCATCTAAACCCTTACTATTTAATCATAATAGTACAGAATTATTGAGCAAAACCTGTTCTAAAATCTGCTATACTAAAATTTTGGTAGAAGCTGAGACTGACCAGAGGTGAGGGAGAGTCCAAGACTGAGACTCCAGAGTCCCAGAGTTAGTCATCTTCACATGCCTAGTTCAATCAGAGAACGTTGCCATTAACTACTTGCTGCCTTACTGCTCCTGTACTCATTTTACTAAGTAGAGGGAGACAGATATGGACACAAATAAGTTGAATAAGATGTTATACAGGTAGAATGTTCACATTATAGTGAAGTCACAAAGGACATATTAATTATTTATGAAGGATTGTTTGATGGGTAAGTAGTTTCTAGCCAGTGAATAAAGTCATTTCAGAAATTAAGCAAAAAATCAAAAAAGCACCTAAATTATGAAATAATGGTACCCTGCTGAGCTACAAATATGTTGGCAAGAGTAGGAGTTCAGGTGAAGAAAGAAAAACCTTGGTTACCTTGAGCATCCAGATCATGAGTTTCCTGAATGATTTCCTAAGAAGTTTGAGCTTTATCCTGTGAAATTTGTGATCTATTGAAGAGTTTTTAGCAATGAGTAATATCACAAATCTTGCATTTCAACAGTGATCATTCTTGTAACAATGGAAGAGGAAAACGGAGAGATGCAATTCAGAAGATAGAATTATCTTTGGAGACTATGACATTCAATGGTGAAGATATGAAGAGGTGAGTCTGAATTAAGGCTTTAACTGAAGGTCTAAAGCAGAACAAATGAACTAGGCTAAAAAAAATACAAATTTTGAAATTTGTGTGAATAGAGGTAAAAACAAAGTTAAAAGATATTTCCCAGGCTGGGCGCAGAGGCATAGGACTGTGATCCCAGTGGCTCGACAGGAGGATCACAAGTTCGAAGCCAGCCTCAGCAAAAGCGAGGCTCTAAGCAATTCAGTGAGCCCCTGTCTCCGAATAAAATACAAAATAGGGCCGGAGATGTTGCTCAGTGATGGAGCACCCCTGAGTTCAATCACCAGTACTCCTGCAAAAAAAAAAAAAAAAAGAGATCTCACAGATGTATCTTTGAGTGATTGAATAGGGTAAACTATTTAATTAGGAAACAAGATAGAGGAACAATACATAAATACCTATGGATTTTGTAGTGTCATTGTCAAATAAGCAGTATGACACAGCAAACAAAACTGTTGAGATACTAAGGCTGAAAGAAATAATCTTTAAAATCATCTATAAGGTGACATTGAAAATATGGAGAGAGAATGTTCAAAGTTGGGAGGATGTTGCAGCAGAAAAGGATGAAAAAAAATACTGATGAACAATATGGGGTGCAGCAATACATAACAAGAAAGCAAAGAAAGAATAGCTAGTGGATGAAGCTGAAAATTAATGATAAGAGATAAGGAAATAAGTCAGAAAATTTCATGAAGCTAAGCCTGATTATCACTATGGGAGGATGAATTTATAATCTCTCCATAATAATCTTATAATCTGTTAACCAAACCGTAGGTACTGATGAAGAAGTCCTTTGAAAAGTAAATGCTAAATAAAATACTTGAGAATGTTAATTTTTAGGGTTGAATTCAATAATGTGTCATTGATTTGCTAAAGCCTTCTTGGATTAAATGGAAGGCTTTCACCATCATTAAAGTGAGATGGAACTAGAAGAGACCCCAGCACACAGATATCTAATTAGTCATTTCATTAGGCAACATTATTATCAATTGCTAACATTTGAAACAATAGGGTGATGATTATGAATAAACAGCAAGGTATATTATACAGCCAGGTTGTATAGAACTCCCAGGAGCTGAAAAGTCAATATAAAGTATTTCAGTCGGCTGTTTCATCACTGTGACACAACCCAACAAGAAAACTTAGAGAAGGAAAAGTTTATTTGGGGCTCACGTTTTTAGAGGCGCTGGTCCATAAATGGCTAACTCCATTGCTCTAGGCCCAAACAGAGGAAGCACATCATGGGGGAAGGGCCTATGAGAGCAAAGCTGCTCAAATTATAAGGGGGGGGAGCGGGAGGGGGGGCGAGGGTGTGGGGGGGCGGTGGAGGGTATTGAAGAAACAATAACCCTTCCAGGTTGTACTAGTGATCCACTTCCTCCATCCAAGCCTTACCTGCCTGTATGGTTACCACCCACTCAGTTCATTCAAAATAGGATAGGCTGATTAGATTAGAGCTCTTACAATTTAATCACTTCAGTTCTGAGAACCCCTGCATGATCACAGGAGCATTGCAGGGAATCTCACATATAAACCTAAACATCCATTGAACTAAATGAGACAAAATCCAGGAGTGAATACCATGATTGTCTCATGGCTCAGTGTAACTGAGTGGTTAGAAGCCTGGTATTAGTGGGAGGAATAATGAATATGAGCTTATAGAGTAGATATGTGGAATTGATACTGCATTTTGAATTATCTTGGTGATGAAATAAAGAAGAAAGATGAAGAGTACCTAGAGGCAAATGCAAAACTAAGTTATATTTTTAGAGAAATCTGATAGGCATCAGTGACCTGAACAGACTAAGATAATGGAAAATAAGAAAGCACAGAGCAAAAAATTCAAAGTAAGGTAAAAATCTGGCTGCAAAGTGATAGTTATGTCTCCTTAAATGTTTTCTACTTAAAAATAAGCCACGACTTGTACAAAAGGTGAAGTAAGGGAAAATCTTCATCAGTGATTAGAACTAGATACATTTTGCATAATATACATCAAACAAACAAAATGATACCAAGGCTGACTCACAAATAGCTTTTATGAGATAGAGCAGGGTCCCAGAAAAGAAGTTGGGAAACACTCCCAATAATTCCATTATGCTTTGGGATTCATAGGTGGGGAGCCTGTGAACAGCCAACCAACAGGCAGGTGAAATGAAAACAATAATCCAATTTTGTGAAACTGTAGAGCAGTAGTAATCAATTGTCTTGCCTGTACTAGTGTTCACTCAGTTACTTTCACAATCATAAAGTAAACAGAGGATCATTGGAATAGTTTTCTTTCCATAACAGAGTGAGGAAATGAACTAAAGGAGATCTGGATTGTCATTTAGTTTAGACCTGGCAGGGAAAAAAGTTCTGACATTCAGCTGTATAGAGAAACTGGCCCCAGCATAGACTTTTGCAAAAGAAAAAAAAAATGCAATACAAATTTTACCAAAAATTTTTAAATTTTCTGTGCACTACAATTTTTATGGAGATTACTTAAGACCCTGTCAAACAATGAAAAAAATTACAAATCTATCCAGAAACTATAATGTTATACTTAATTTTTTTCTAATAAACCACAACAGATGATTGTGGTTCTATGATCTAAATATATCCTCTGCCACTCAGAGATAGGAAAAAAATAGTTGTCTGGTAATTCAATAAATTTTATGCAGAACAATTTTATAAAATTCTGTTTCCAGTCTCATAGCTCTACAGTTCATTGATCATATAAACAAAGGAAAGTTCTAAAAGTATAATAAAAAGATTATTGGTTTGCTTAAAATCTTTCAGTGACTTCTTGATGCTCTCAAAGTTAAACCCAGAAAGCTTAATCATGTTGGTAAACCACCATCTGATTTTGTCCAAGTATCTATGCAGTCTCATTCTTAATAACTACGCCCTTTGAATTCCCTCTGCTAATCACATACAAATCACCTCATGTATCCATAAGGAAGTCCTGCCCCTGGCTGTGGCAAAATGGAATTGTTTGAGAATGGAAGATTCTGGAACACCAGATCCAGTGTCAATTTCTAGATCTTCCATTTATTTATTTATTTTTTTTGGACACAGCATCAATCTGTTTTATGGTGAGGATTAAAATTGATTTTACTGAATAAAAAAGTCAGGTTTTTTAGTACAAAGCAATTCCTCAGAAAGTATTTTCATTACTCATAATATATCTAACACTACATTGTTTATTGTTTGTTTGTTTTTAAATATGCTGATTTTTATTGGAGTACAACAATGCATTACATGTTGATTTGGGTTGCCAGTTGTGAGAACTGGAGATATTAGGTAGTTCGGCTAAACGTGTTTTAAGAAATAATTTAGATATTCATCAACTGTCCTAGTCTCACACTTCCTTTGGTAATTTAAATGTAGGAAGTAAAAGAGAAATCCTTATCAGTTATTGTCAATCAGTTATAATCAGTTGTTATTAACTCTATAGTACAAGATTGGTATTCTAAGCCATTAAGATATAATTATCTTGACTCACAGGGAAACTGTTTGTGACTCCATAAACTAGTCTCATCAGTAAGGAAATAACAAGACTGTTGGACAGGAAAAGTAGGAGAAGTAATTTTTTTAACTCTATTAATAATATTATTTATATCAAGTTGTTCTCTCTGGAGAGAAGAATTTTTATACTGTAGATTTTTCCCTCATTGCTTGTCCCAGGTAGAGTGTTCCAGTTATGAAAAGACAGAGATATGTGTGTTTGTGAACCATAATGATAGCCTATTTCACAGAGAAGAAATAATGATGGGTCCCGACGATCCAGTGCCGCTGGTCCAAACTGCTACCTCAAAGCTATCATTATTAAGTGATTATCAAAAGGCTCACAGCTTGCCACCACTACCAATCAAGAGACACTTGCTTAAGCCACATTTCCTCAGAGGAAAACTAAAATTCATTTTTTAAAGGAATCTACATCATCTTCACCATAATAAAAGTTAATGGATAAAGAGGAGGGGAATTTTTTTCCCTAACGCTTGTGAAGCAATTTATTTTGAAAATATAGATGAGTGTAATATAATAAAATTTTAGGTGTCTAATACTGATGGTAGGTAACATGTACTCATGTGTATACACACACACATACAATAGAGAGAAAGAAGGTAGCTACCTTAAAATACTAAATTGATAAATAATTTTCCCCAGAGTTCATTTTGTTTACATAAGGTAATTAATTCAGTGGGCCAAAAGTCAAATAAATTAACAATTGCTACATTTTGCAATGGTTAAAATAAGGTTGAGAACAAGCAAATCTAAATTATCTGATACTTACATACTGAATTTCAATAATTGTAATATTCTTGTTCATTTAAATCAGTCATATTAACAGGAGGCATTGCTGCCACTAACAGACATTTAAAATTTTCTGAGGGAAATTTGTTTGCAAAATGATTGTGATCAACTATTGAGTGGGCAGAAGATCCAGACGCTAGACATCTTCCAAAGAATAAAACCATTCTACAAAACAAAGAGTTGATTCACCATTTAGCAATGTTTTCATCTAACAGGATATAGATCATTGCTGATTCATCTTATTGTTTTAAAAAACTAAAAGTTTCTCAAACTATGCTCTCTGATGAAAAAATTAAATGACCATAAAATAAATATCAAAAGGCTATTTGATACATTTAAAACATTTTATAGACATCCATTTTATAAACATCCATTGCTATAATAAATAAGCCACAGATCAAAGCAGAAGTCTCAAGGGAAAGCTAGAAAATATTTTGAAGTAGATGAAAATGTAAATATAGTATATCAAATTTTGAAAAACACAGTAAGGAAAAATTAGAGGGAAAATTATAGCATGATACGCTTATATTAGAAAAGTATAAAGTTCACAGGTTTATAATTTAAGTATCCACCTCTTGAAACTAAAAAGAATTAACAGGAAACCAAACCAAAACAAACAGAAGGAAGGGAGTAAAAAACTCTTAGTTATTTTGACCAGGAAATAAAAAAAAAAGACATAAATCACCCAGGAAAGAAAGAGAAGTTGTCATCACAGATCACATAGAAATTTTAAGGTCAATGAGGGAATATTAAAAGGAGCTCTATGACAAGATTTGACAAATTATAAGAAATTGATTAGTTCATTTAAAGATGCAAACTACCAAAATGTTCCCAAGAAGAAATAGATAACTATTGCTAATTACATAGGTAAAATCTTTCAGAAAAAGAAAAAAAAAAGCAGATGGCCAAATTTTTCAATAAAACTAAGCATTGGAGCAGAAATAAATGACAGTTCCTAGCAAGATCTTTTAAAAAATTTAAGAGGAGGCAACATTTCTAGTAACTTTATGAGGCCAGCATATACAGACACATAAGGCAGAGAAAGTTATTTTTAAAGAAGCCAATATTAGGGGCTGGGACTGTGGCTCAGTGGTTCAGCGTAGTATATGCAAGGTACTGGGTTCGATCCTCAAAACCACATAAACAAATAAATAAAATAAAGGTATTATGTCCAACCACAACTAATATGTTTTTTTTTTTTTTACAAAGAGGCCAATATTACTCCTCAAAATAGATATAAAATTCTCCTGTGAGGTATATCTAAAAATAACAAATAAGAAAAAGTTAAATTCCCAACAAAGTGGTAGTCAAATTGAAACAACATAATAAACCAATAATATATCACAATCAAGAAGTTTTGTAGGAATACAAGGCTAGCTCAACATTTGAAAACCATTCAGTGCAATCCATCATATTTATAGACTACATAGGAAAAAGAAAACATACTGTCTAAACAGGAGCGGACTATTTTGACAATTCCTGGGAACATGAGTCTGTCCTGGAGCTCATAATGAAAAGAGTCCGTGCAGTGGAGCTGTTGCTACTTTTATGTAGCAAGGCAGAGTATAAGATGCCTTCCAGGCCTCAATTTTGCAGGTGGTAAACTCCACCTCTACTCTGTGCCAAGGGAGCTGGTGTCCTCACCAGACCAGGTCTGCTGATCTGCTGATCTGCTGTTGTTGTTGGGGTGTTTCCCTGATTGTAATGCTTAAGGTCTCATTCTGAATTCTTCTAACTATTTTAGAAATTACCTAGTATCCTTTCAATAAACTTCTATTCTGCTCCAGTAATATCCCTGACCAACTTATTCTAACTGGAAGTTTTTAAAGCCTCTGTGTGTGTGTTTATTTGTGGTAATGGCAGCCAAACCCAGTGGTGGGACTCTACCACTAAATTACATCCCAGCCTTTCATGTGTGTGTGTGTGTGTGTGTGTGTGTGTGTGTGTGTGTATATATATATATATATATATATATATATATATTTTTTTTTTTTTAATTTGAGACAGGGTCTCACTAACTCGCGGAGGTTGGCCTTGAACTTGCTTGCAGTCCTTCTACCTTTCCCTTGTCCCATCCTCACATATGTGCACTCTCTCTCCCACTTCCCCCAACAGGCCCCACGTATCTCTCTCTCTCTCTCTCTCTCTCTCTTTTTCTGTTTTTGGCCAATATGAGGTGAGCAGATTTTCTATAATACACCATTCCATGGCCATGTTCAGCTTCACCTCAGGCCCAAAGAAGGGAGCCAGCTGACCATGGACAGAAACCTCTGAACCCATGAGCCAAAATAAATTTTTACTCCTTTAAGTTGTTTTCTTTTGATATTTCTTAACATAAGATAACATTCAAACTAAAGTGATAAACAATGATAATTTTTTTTTACATTTTATTATGTTTGAGACAATTCTGAATAAAGAGAGCTTTGTTTGGAAATAAACGATACTGTGATACATTGCTACATCCCAGACTATTTGACCAGTTTTACAGATAAAAGAAAATGCAGAGGATAATCAGCACACTGCAAAAATGCAGTCAATAATTCATTTTTAAGACTACCTCAAATTCATCTGTACTAAAGAAAATTCCAGTTAGTTTTTAGAAATCATGTTTTAAAAGAAAACAGGGCTTCTGAGCTTGAGACCACCACTTGCATACTGCATCATAAAGCATTGCAGATGTCATTAACACATGTTTCCACTCTTGGGACAAACTTGGAAGGAAGTAGCTCAAAATTATAATTAATTTTAGGAGGTGAAAATTATGAAGAATGGAATAAACAAATAGTGCTAACTGTATTTTTAAACACTGGTGTGCTATGTTTTACTGGGAAGACAAAGAGTAAGTTCAGAGGAAAAAAATTGAAGTACTTCTCATGTAAAATGTATCCAGTTTTATTAGAAATTGTTTCTCAACTAAAAATAGTATCAGTGTCTCCAGGATTAGGGAGGAAATTTTGGAGAAAATATTATTCCAATCATTCATAAATATGGAAAAAACTTATCCATTTTATTAACATCAAAGTAGCAGAATGGAAATTAATGATTGTGTTAGACAGTTTCATCTATTGAAAACTAAAATGAAATTAGTCCTTCTACAAGGTTCAATACAAGTATTCACATAAAATTGGCCTACTTTGTCTATGGAAACTTAAAATACATAAACCAAGCAAATCACTAAATAAAAGTTTTATTCTTCTACCTTAGAAATTTTACTTCCATAGCAACCTGGAATGTCACCTTAGGGTCTAAGAAATTATTTACTTCCAGAATTTTTACACTTGCATTAGAGGTCAAAGAGAACTAACCATGGTCACTATGCATATTTAGACTCACGGATTCATTGTCCATAAGAAGTGGTGTTAGAGGCAGGGCAGAAAGAACTCCATTAATGCTACAGTAATAATTCATATTATTAAAAAGACAAATGATAACAAGTGCTGATGAGGATGTGGAGAACAGAGGACACTTATTCACTATGGAAGAAAATGTAAATCAAGACAGCTATTATGTGAAATAGTATGGAAACTGCCCAAATAAATTAAAACTAGAACTATCATATGATCCAGTAAACCTGTTACTGGATGTGTTCTTCAAAGGAAATAAAAATTAGTAGTAGACAAGGTAGCCAAAATTCCATGTTTATTGCAATACTGGTCACCATAGCCAAGAAATGGAAATACCCAAAGGGTCCCTCAACTGATGCATGAAGAAATTGTGGTACATATGCATAATGGAATATCAAGCCACAAATAAATGAAAACTTTTCATTCGTGATAACAGACATGGAAATGGAAATCATTATATTAATGAAATAGACTAGGCACAGAGGGCAAATATTGCATGATCTTATTCAAAATTTGATCCCATGGAAGGTGAGAGAGAGTACAATGGTGGTTACCAGAGGGTGGGGATTGGAAGGGTGGAGTATGTGGAGAGGTTGACCAATGGGTACAAATTTACAGTTAAATAGGATTAAGACCTTCTGGTGTGCTACTTCCCAATAGCGTTATCATAGGAAGTAGTAATGTACTGTTTTTTCAAAATTCTGGAAGAAAGTATTTTGAAAATTTTTGTCTTAAACAAATGAATAATGTTTGAAGAAATTGATACATACCCTAATTTAAACATTAGATAATATAGACATGTATCAAAACAGTATGTAATACCCCATAAATATGCAAAATTTTTATATTTTTATGAATTAGCTAAAAAATTTAATTGCATTTTTAAAATACAGGAATATTGACTTTGTGCATGCATGTTAGAAATATTTAATTTCTCTCATATATTTTTTACATTTGCAGAAAGTAATT
This sequence comes from Marmota monax, assembly GCF_021218885.2. Lineage (NCBI taxonomy): Eukaryota > Metazoa > Chordata > Mammalia > Rodentia > Sciuridae > Marmota > Marmota monax. Next base: position 138,838 of record NW_026693533.1, read on the forward strand.
ATTAAATTTCTTAATTAAATTTCATAAAATGAATCATAAACAGAAAATATGTTAAGTAGCAACAAAACATTCTTATATAGTTTAATTGACAGCACATATTTTTTATAGTGTACATGAAATAAGGCCTCATCCTATAATTAGTAGTGGCTTAGAATAAATTAAGTGCAATATTGTTGAGAGCCACAGCCCAGTCGGAATGGCCCCTGGCATTTTGCCAGAAGATATGGTTGAGAGGTGAGCCATTAAGACGATGCTGGATTGATTCAACTGTATATAGACCCCTGCTGTCCGCCTCCACCTGCTACTTTGGAGTTCTTGCGGGGATTTCCTGGGGAGTTTGAGTTGGTTGGTGAAGTTCCAGTGGAGGGAGTTCCGGTTGGTGTGGTGTGCTGGAGAGGGGCCGCGTGGGTGGCATTGGGGAGAGTTCCTGGGGAGTGTGCGTGGAGTGCTGTTGGAGTTCAGGCAATAAAGTTTCCTGTTTGAACATACAAGTGCTTTGTGGCAGCTCGGTGATTTGTGCCCAGCCAGACTGCGGCACAATATTTATTCACAAGCACTGTTTAAATACCATACAATTTACAGAGTGTAATGTGTTGTTGCTTCTCAAATACTCTAGTAATACTTAGATAAAAATGCTACCTGCTTATGTGAATAGGCCATAAGTCTTCAGTACTATGCAAGTCTGTGTAATTTTTCTGCTCCCTTTAAAATCTTGATGCATTTTAACTCACTGTATGGGCTGCTTAAGTCAGTCAGGTGTATAGAAAGATTGACAAGATTATAGTCAATGAACAGTTGTTACAGATGGAATTTAAACTGCCATATTTGAAAAATCAAAATCAACTTATAGACACATGAGAATTATTTGAAATTAGCTTCACTTTCAAATTAGGAAAAAATGAATAATGTAATTGTTATCAATAAATACCTGAAAGTATATCTCACATTGTTAAGACCATGTTTTCATATGGTTAAATTATTTTGTTTTTCACAAGGAAAAACATCTATGATTATTTTAGTGGAAAGCTGTTTATTTTCAATGGAAATAAGTAAAGAATGCTACCATTTAAGAACATTTCTACTGCTTTATTAACTACATTTGTAAAGCCACTTAAAAATTTAAAAATTACATATGTATTCATTTGTCCACATAGCATATTATTATTCTAAGACAGAATAATTTTAGCTCTTGATGTGTTTATTTATGTGAAAGTCTTACACTTTTTTAGAATGTAGTTTTTAATGACCTGTTTTAAAAGCATGGAAATTTTCCACAGTGATACATTAATCTGCAAACAAATCACTCAGAACAAAAGGAACATATTTTAATTCTCCATGTAGTTGAACTTTTTGTGTAGTTAAGAATATAAAGTATTTAGAATTAGAACAAATAGAAAAATCATTCCAAAGTGATCAAACAGTTTAAGGTGTGTTTTAATTGACAGGTTTATCTTGATATGGGGTTGTTGTGGTAGAGTGACACATTTCATAATGGTTTCCTGGAATCACTTAGTGTTAGCCAGCAGTCCACTGCAATATTGATGGAAGTTTTTGTGGTTAATGTGGAAAATCATAGGGAAATGTATTTTAACTTGACTCATTGCTGTATACCTATTGCCATGTCTATATTACCTTGATCAATTTTGAATACCAAGATGGGAATAGAGACTGTGATCAGAAGTGGTAATTATATTATAGCATTTTATTCCTTTTGTTTTTTGCCAGATTTTACCATATGCCAAACTCAGTAATTAAATACGGAGGTAATGAAAATAATAATACTCATATCCAAAACAGATCAAAATTAATGCATGATGTGTTTCATTGAAACTATATGTAATCTTTAATTTGAGTTTTAATTTGTACAGTGAAATCTTCAGTGCTTCCATTTGCATCTACGTATTATGATGGTTCCTTTCTCTGAATTATAAATTCATTGAGTAGTTTTATGTGTTTTAGATATATCTATATAGGTATATTCCTTCAGCAGCAAAAAGTTTGTTTAAAAATAAGCTTCTGATTTAACAATGCGAGTTCTAAAACATAGGCCCCAAATTCCTTGACATCTCTCTCATTCAGGTGTTACTATCCCATACCTTTGAACGTGTTCAAGTTTACAGTTGCTTCACCCAGTACAAGAGAGCAGGGGAGAAGCCATGACAACCTCTGAGGCCACTGGTACAGGCAAATATTACAGGACAGATCAATGTCATCCCTATAAATATCATCCCTATAAATTCTTAAGCTTTGTTCTTGTTTATACTTATTTGAAAAGTAAGTTCATTTTGAATCTTGATTGGTTTTTCTTTTTTTTTGTTGTTGTTGTTGTTTTTGTTTGTTTTTTTCTGAGGCAGAACCAGAGAAGTATACAGTCTGGGACTAATTATTCTTCATAACTGAAGCTAGATTTTCTTGAACACTCTCACCAACACTCTGTGAGCTGAGTTTTTTTAGTAAGAGAGGAAGAAACAGGCACTACTGCCTGGTCCTATGGAAGTGCTGGTCATGCTCCATCTAATCCTTTCAGGTCATTCCTTTCCTGTCTCTTCATCGTATGTTCATGCTCTATGGTGGCTTTACATGTGGTATATCTGAGAAGTGACTTCTTCAGACCTCTGGAGTTCTGTCTCTGAACATCCCTCCTCTCTCCATTGTTTTGTCTGGCTAACTCTGGCCCTTTGATCTCCTGGATTCTGCTCTGTCACTTCAGCTCCAAGAAACCAGCTGTGGACCCCACTTTCTTTCTACCCTCCCTAAGCTGAATCCTGGAAACATTCTCATAACAATAGTCAAAATAATTGTATTCTGTAAACTTGCAAGTTTCCCTTCCCTCCTGTTTCTTGTTGTCTGATCCAGTTTACAAAGTATCATTGTTTCATTGATTTTACTGCTTTATCTGGTTTCAAGTGGGAAGGTAAATCTTATCCCTGTCACTCTATCTTGGCCATTCTCAGAAATAATCAGTTAGTTCTTGATTTAAACTCTCTGCTGATATATATCAAAGAGAAGAAATAGAATTGTGAAAAACAATAATAATATTTTAGAAAAAGTTGGACACACTACACTAAAAGTATTCGACAATAAATCCATCTTTTGATGCTATGAAAAAAGTATTTTCTTACAAAGGTAAAACTTCACACATTTAAAAATATTTCAAAAATATGAATATATTTATCTATGCATTCATCAAATGTATCCGATGAAAATATAGCTACTAACATTTTAGTGAATGTGTAGACATTTTTTTTCTTAAACTATTCTTGATGTTTCCTGATAAAGACGACGATTAAAGAACAGAGAGTGATGGTGATTAAATTTTAAAATGTGTATGTGTGATGTTAATTATTTTGCATAGAATCTGCCAGGAGGGGGTGGCTGCTCTGGAGTATAGGGTATGATTTTTGAAAATAAGGTACCTAGAAAACTAAAAATCCAGAAGAATGGAAAGATTATTTTTTTTTAAGTCACCAAAAGTAAGGGCTCCAGGCACCCAAGAAAACTGTGTGTAAGAGATATGAAAATGATATGAAATGAATAGTCCATGTGATCTTTATGGGGAGGTGGAAAGTAAGTTTCAAATGATTCTCTACTTTGGAACTAAATTTCAAAAGCTCACTTGTATTTGTTGCCTGGAAGTTACTGGTGCAAACAAACAAACAAACAAACAAACTATAATGTCCTAAGGAGAATCTGGAATCCACAGTCTGTCAGTTCTGTTGTGTGTTTTAGGGTCAGAGTCTATGTACCAAGTATACTGGTATACAATTTTCTTGTTTGATATTTGAAATTTATTTAAAACTGAACATGAAAATAGCAGAACTTAAATTTTTCAGTTATTTCTTTCTTTTTATTTAAATTTTTAAATAATTGCAAATAATATCACAGATTTTCATCATTATAGAACAATATGATAGTAACCTCTGTGACATTAATTTGAATGCAAGTGATAATAGTTTCATCATGAGCAAAGACCAGGAAGGTCAAGAGTTATATATTAGCCATTGTCAAGATGCTGGAAATCTAGAAGTTCTCAATCGTGTGAAGGTCAACAAGATGCTTTCTGAACCCCAGACTCAGAGATTGTGATGTGTTATAAAATAGAATCCAAAAGTTTGCATTTAAACATTCTTTCTAGGAAGTTTTGATGCAATTGTTCAGTAAAGCGGAAAACCCCTAAGCACTGTGAGCCTACAATAGAATGAGACGAAGACAGTACGTGCCAGGCTCCAAAGAAAAGTGTAATCTTATTTGAAGAATTAAACTTTCATCCCAAAGAGTGAGACACCAACCTATGACAAAATAACAATTTCTGAAGAAAAACGACCTTGCTCTAGTCTCTGTCTCAGTATAACCTTCCAGAGTTTCCAAAGGTGTACAGCCCTCCATAGGTTCCTATTACCAATATTTCTCTATTTTTTATGATCTTCCACGAAAAAGAGAAAATGGGGAAGGACTGAAATCCTGAAACAAATGAAGAAATAGAAAAAATGTATACAACAATTCTATGATAAATGTGTCCTTGGTACTTGTTTAAAAACCAAGACCATCACACTAAAAATTTGTAATTGAGAAATCACCCTCTGTGCAGTGGTACCTATAACACAGGACAAAACAACACAGACATGATAAGCACATTTACATAGAGCATTTGTAGAAAACTGTAGGTCATATCAAAGTCACTAAAAAGCTATTGAAATCATATTTTGTATGCGGCCCTCAAGGCATTCAGCCACCAATAAAGATCCTTTTGCTCTGGAGTTTCTCTACATATTTATTTGAGAAATACTGCCAAAAGAAATCATAGTGGATTTGTTTCATTGTCCTTGCAATGTCCCAGCTTAATATTTCAAAATATTCCTATAAGATATTTCTTTCAATCCCTTAAAAATACACTACAATATTGAAAATTATTAAAAAAAATTTATATTGTAACATTTCAACAAAAAAGGAATCATACAATAAAGAATTTTACTTTCTTATTTTTGTCAAGTTTACTGCAAGAATATCATAAGATTTATAAATAATTGTAGTGTTATGAAGGAACTTCTCAAAAGAAAAAATCACTAATTTTTTAGCTATTTATACTTTGTATTTTCACTTTTTTTAAGTGTTGCAACTTATGATTGCATAATTAATGATGGATAGCTCCTACTTTGAATTTTTGCAGTCAAGTCAGAGATATAGGTTAGTAGCCACATGATAAACATCTAAGTTAAAAATTGCATGGTAGATATTAACTACAGGGTATAATGGGATCAAGTCAACAATTTGGCACTCAGGAAAAATGGAACTTAGGAGGATATTTGAATTCAGTCTGGAAAGGCATAGGAAGAGATCAAATGGAAATTTCAGGAAGTGTTAGCTTCTTCAATGAGCTTATAGAAGCTTATTCTATGTCATAGATGCATAATAGAAAAAGGCTCATTCTCATAATCATGTCACAAAATGCCTAGAATTTGATGTAAAAGGTAAAACAATGAAAAGGAAATTGGAATTTAAGTACAGCCTGGATTATGAATCACCAAGTATTGGCAAGACTTATAGGCTGGACATTTCCCTCAAGTTGACACTCAACCTTTTCCAGCCCCAGGGTTACCTGGGTCTCCTGTTCCCTTTTCTCCACTCATGTTTTCTGTTTTATGCTTGATTACCTCATATCAATAACTCTGCCTTCACTGGTTATCATAAGAACTGCTGGGAGCCATTAGCCAAGTAGATATGACAATTTCCTTGCCAGCGTACCCCATGTTGCAGTGACATTGAATGTAGGTGACCTTGCTCAAGGACCAGGGCGGATTAGGGTGTTCCCGGTTTAACATAATCGTGTTTAGGGCGTTCCCAGTTTAGGTTCCAGGTTTAAGGTTTAAGATTATTCCTGCTGGGAATAGGGCGTATCCTGCTGCCTGAGTTCCCCTTGAGTTCTCACGGGACTCAGACAGTATATTTTGGAGATAGAAGCCCAGTGGGAGTGGATTTGGGAAGAGAACGTGGATTTCCCCAGAACGTGATTGTAGACGGCTGGTGTGAGTTCGGGAATAAAGAGTTGCTGTTTGAATCTACAAGCTGTGTGGTGGCTCCTGATTGTGTGCCCAGCCAGACTGCGGCATTTGTGCCCAGCCAGACTGCGGCAAAGAACTCCATATATGTAAAATGTATTTCATATTTTACTGAAAACTTGGAAGAAACAGGATGGGGTAATTTTACCTTTTTATCAGCATTCTCCTATTTGCACCTTTTTTTTTCTCTCTTCCTTTCCAAATTTGTATCCTTCTATTATACAAATTATTTTCCCTTAAAAACTTTGTGCAAGTCTCCCTAAATTCAGAAACTTGATAACTAGGAGAGTTACCAAAGTATTTTCCCTCAAAGATGGTCCAGTAGTTAAAAGAAATATTTGAAACCAGGCATGGTGGTATACACCTGTAATCTCAGTAACCCAAGGAAGCTGAGGCAGGAGGGTCACAAGTTCAAGGACAGCCTCAGCAACTTAGCGAGATCCTGGCTCAAAATAATAAATGAAAAAGGGGTTAGAGATATAGCTTAGTGGAAAAGTGTTCCTGTGTTCAATTCCGTGTTAAAAAAAAAAAAAGAAAAAGAAAAAGAAATATTTGAGACACCCGCTCCGCTCATAGCATACTTTCTAATCCAAGTTATCGTGTAATGGCAGATGAGAACATAATATTTCCCCAATCATTGTGGAAAACTTATAATTCTCCTGACTGTAACTGTTACATATGTACATTAGGGTTTGATATGATTAAAAATTGCATAACTAAATGACAGTGATTACCTATTAAATCAAAGTAAGCTTTTCAAATGAAAATTTGTATTGTAGAAATTTAATTATTTTATGTGATAAAACATACTCTTGCTAAACTCACAAAAATTATGACAATGAAACATTTAGTAAAGTGTTCTATTAATAAAAAACAGACTTCTATACAAACAGATATGGGTCTTACGACTCTGGCATATGATTTATGTTTACATAATTTCAGAACCTTGATCTTCATATTTGTAATATTACTGGATAACTACAGGAATTATAATAAGGTATACCTAGAGTCCAAAAGAACACTCAAAAATGGAACCAATATCATGCTATATCACTAATATCTCAAACACATGCATTCAAATACACAGATATCACTTTTAACACCCACATTTTTGTGATAAATAAAAACAAACACGTAATTAAACATGTGTCCATAGAAAAGTCATTAATTTCAAAATATATTTCCTCAAATTAAACATGGTTGTTTTCTAATTTATAGTTTTTTTTTTTTTTTTTTTTTTTTTTTTATTTTTGGTATGCATGGTACTGGGATCTTTTTTTTTTAAATTTTTTATTGTGGGTTGTTCAAAACATTACAAATTTCTTGACATATCATATTCCACACTTTGATTCAAGTGGGTTATGAACTCCCACCTTCACCCCATACACAGATTGCAGATTCACATCAGTTACACATCCATTGATTTACAAATTGCCATACTAGTGTCTGTTGTGCTCCGCTGCCTTTCCCATCCTCCACCCTCCCCCCTCCCCACCTCTCCCCTCCCCTCCCCTCCTCTCTCTCTACCCCCTCCACTGTATAACCCTGAGGGTCTCCTTCCATTACCGTGCAATTTCCCTTCTCTCTCCCTTTCCCTCCCACCTCTCATCCCTGTTAAATGTTAATCTTCTTCTCCTGCTCTTCGTTCCTACTCTGTTCTTAGTTACTTTCCTTATATCAAAGAACACATTTGGCATTTATTTTTTAGGGATTGGCTAGCTTCACTTAGCATAATCTGCTCTAATGCCATCCATTTCCCTGTAAATTCTATGATTTTGTCATTTTTTAATGCAGAGTAATACTCCATTGTGTATAAATGCCACATTTTTTTTATCCATTCATCTACTGAAGGGCATCTAGGTTGGTTCCACAGTCTTGGTATTGTGAACTGTGCTGCTATGAACATCGATGTAGCAGTGTCCCTGTAGCATGATCTTTTTAGGTCTTTAGGGAATAGACCAAGAAGGGGAATAGCTGGGTCAAATGGTGGCTCCATTCCCAGCTTTCCAAGAAATCTCCATACTGCTTTCCAAATTGGCTGCACCAATCTGCAGTCCCACCAGCAATGTACAAGTGTACCCTTTTCCCCACATCCTCGCCAGCACTTGTTGTTGTTTGACTTCATAATGGCTGCCAATCTTACTGGAGTGAGATGGTATCTTAGGGTGGTTTTGATTTGCATTTATCTGACTGCTAGAGATGGTGAGCATTTTTTCATGTACTTGTTGATTGATTGTATGTCCTCCTCTGAGAAGTGTCTGTTCAGGTCCTTGGCCCATTTGTTGATTGGGTTGTTTGTTCTCTTATTGTCTAATTTTTTGAGTTCTTTGTATACTCTGGATATTAGGGCTCTATCTGAAGTGTGAGGAGTAAAGATTTGTTCCCAGGGTGTAGGCTCCCTATTTACCTCTCTTATTGTTTCTTTTGCTGAGAAAAAACTTTTTAGTTTGAGTAAGTCCCATTTGTTGATTCTAGTTATTAACTTTTGTGCTATGGGTGTCCTATTGAGGAATTTGGAGCCCGACCCCACCGACTGTAGATCGTAGCCAACTTTTTCTTCTATCAGACGGCGCATCTCTGATTTGATATCAAGCTCCTTGATCCATTTTGAATTCACTTTTGTGCATGGTGAGAGAAAGGGATTCAGTTTCATTTTGTTGCATATGGATTTCCAGTTTTCCCAGCACCATTTGTTGAAGATGCTATCCTTCCTCCATTGCATGCTTTTAGCCCCTTTATCAAATATAAGATAGTTGTAGTTTTGTGGATTGGTTTCTGTGTCCTCTATTCTGTACCATTGGTCCACCCGCCTGTTTTGGTACCAGTACCATGCTGTTTTTGTTACTATTGCTCTGTAGTATAGTTTGAAGTCTGGTATCGCTATACCGCCTGATTCACACTTCTTGCTTAGCATTGTTTTTGCTATTCTGGGTCTTTTATTTTTCCATATGAATTTCATGATTGCTTTCTCTATTTCTACAAGAAATGCCGTTGGGATTTTGATTGGCATTGCATTAAACCTATAGAGAACTTGTGGTAATATCGCCATTTTGATGATGTTAGTTCTGCCTATCCATGAACAGGGTATATTTTTCCGTCTTCTAAGATCTTCTTCTATTTCTCTCTTTAGGGTTCTGTAGTTTTCATTGTATAAGTCTTTCACCTCTTTTGTTACGTTGATTCCCAAGTATTTTATTTTTTTTGAAGATATTTTGAATGGAGTGGTTGTCCTCATTTCCATTTCAGAGGATTTGTCGCTGATATACAGGAATGCCTTTGATTTATGTGTGTTGATTTTAAATCCTGCCACTTTGCTGAATTCATTTATTAGCTCTAATAGTTTCTTTGTAGACCCTTTTGGGTCTGCTAGGTATAGAATCATATCATCTGCAAATAGTGATAATTTAAGTTCTTCTTTTCCTATTTTTATGCCTTTAATTTCTTTCGTCTGTCTAATTGCTCTGGCCAGTGTTTCGAGAACTATGTTGAACAGAAGTGGAGAGAGAGGGCATCCCTGTCTTGTTCCAGATTTTAGAGGGAATGCCTTCAGTTTTTCTCCATTCAGAATGATGCTAGCCTGAGGCTTAGCATAGATTGCTTTTACAATATTGAGGTATGTTCCTGTTATCCCTAGTTTTTCCTGAGTTTTGAACATAAAGGGATGCTGTACTTTGCCGAATGCTTTTTCCGCATCTATCGAGATGATCATATGGTTCTTATTTTTAAGTCTATTGATGTGATGAATAACATTTATTGATTTCCGTATATTGAACCAGCCTTGCATCCCAGGGATGAATCCTACTTGATCATGGTGTACAATTTTTTTGATATGTTTTTGTATCCGATTCGCCAGAATTTTATTGAGGATTTTTGCATCTAGGTTCATTAGAGATATTGGTCTGTAGTTTTCTTTCTTTGAAGTGTCTTTGTCTGGTTTAGGTATCAGGGTGATGTTGGCCTCATAGAATGAATTTGGAAGTTCTCCCTCCTTTTCTATTTCCTGAAGTAGCTTGAAAAGTATTGGTATTAGTTCTTCTTTAAAGGTTTTGTAAAATTCTGCTGTATACCCATCCGGACCTGGGCTTTTCTTAGTTGGTAGTCTTTTGATGGTTTCTTCTATTTCCTCAATTGATATTGGTCTGTTTAGGTTTTCTATATCCTCCTGACTCAATCTGGGCAGATCATATGACTTAAGAAATTTATCTATGCCTTCACTATCTTCTAATTTATTGGAGTATAAGGATTCAAAATAGTTTTTGATTATCTTCTGTATTTCTGAAGTGTCTGTTGTGATATTGCCTTTTTCATCCCGTATGCTAGTAATTTGAGTTCTCTCTCTTCTTCTCTTCGCTAGCATCGCTAAGGGTCTGTCGATTTTGTTTATTTTTTCAAAGAACCAACTTTTAGTTTTGTCAATTTTTTCAATTGTTTCTTTTGTTTCCATTTCATTAATTTCAGCTCTGATTTTAATTATTTCTTGGCCTTCTACTTCTTTTGCTGTTGTTTTGCTCTTCTTTTTCTAGGATTTTGAGATGAAGTATGAGATCATTTATTTGTTGGTTTTTTCTTTTTTTAAGGAATGAACTCCAAGCAATGAATTTTCCTCTTAGAACTGCTTTCAATGTGTCCCATAGATTCCGATATGTTGTGTCTGTGTTTTCATTTATCTCTAAGAATTTTTTAATTTCCTCCTTGATGTCTTCTATAACCCATTGATCATTCAGTAACCTATTGTTCATTCTCCAAGTGATGTATGCTTTTTCCTTCCTTCTTTTATCGTTGATTTTCAGTTTCATTCCATTATGATCAGATAAGATGCATGGTATGATCTCTACTCCTTTACATTGTCTAAGAGTTGCCCTGTGACATAATATATGATCTATTTTTGAGAAGGATCCATGTGCTGCTGAGAAAAAAGTGTAACTGCTTGATGTTGGGTGGTATACTCTATATATGTCAATTAGGTCTAGGTTATTAATAGTGTTATTGAGTTCTATAGTTTCCTTATTCAACTTTTGTTTGGAAGATCTGTCCAGTGGCGAGAGAGGTGTGTTGAAGTCTCCCATGATTATGGTGTGGTGGTCTATTAGACTCTTGAACTTGAGAAGAGTTTGTTTGACGAACATAGCTGCACCATTGTTTGGGGCATAAATATTTATGGTTCTTATGTCTTGTTGGTGTATGGTTCCCTTAAGCAGTATGTAGTGTCCCTCTTTATCTCTTTTGATTAACTTTGGCTTGAAATCTATTTTATTTGATATGAGTATGGACACGCCTGCTTGTTTCCGAAGTCCATGTGAGTGATATGATTTTTCCCAACCTTTCACCTTCAGCCTATGTATGTCTTTTCCTATCAAATGCGTCTCCTGTAGGCAGCATATTGTTGGGTCTTGTTTTGTGATCCATTCTACTAGCCTGTGTCTCTTAATTGGTGAGTTTAAGCCATTAACATTTAGGGTTATTATTGAGATATGGGTTGTTCTTCCAGCCATATTTGTTTATTTCTGTTACTAAACATTGTTTGTTTTCCTCTTTGATTATTCCCCCCCCCTTTACTGTCCTACCTCCCACTGTTGGTTTTCATTGTTATTTTCCATTTCCTCTTCCTGTAATGCTTTGGCGAGGATGTTTTGAAGAGATGGTTTTCTAGCTGCAAATTCTTTTAACTTTTGTTTATCGTGGAAGGTTTTAATTTCATCCTCCATCCTGAAGCTTAATTTTGCTGGATACACAATTCTTGGTTGGAACCCATTTTCTTTCAGTGTTTGAAATATGTTATTCCAGGATCTTCTAGCTTTCAGAGTCTGTGTTGAAAGATCAGCTGTTATCCTGATTGGCTTACCCCTAAATGTAATCTGCTTCCTTTCTCTTGTAGCTTTTAAAATTCTCTCCTTATTCTGTATGTTGGGCATCTTCATTATAATGTGTCTAGGTGTGGATCTCTTATGATTTTGCACATTCGGCGTCCTGTAGGCTTCTAGGATTTGGGATTCTGTCTCATTCTTCAAGTCTGGGAAGTTTTCTTGTATTATTTCATTGAATAGACTGCTCATTCCTTTGGTTTGGAGCTCTGTACCTTCCTGTATCCCAATGACTCTTAAGTTTGGTCTCTTAATGTTATCCCATATTTCTTGGATGTTCTGCTCATGGTTTCTTAACAGTCTTGCTGAGCTGTCTATGTTCTTTTCCAGTTGAAATACTTTGTCTTCATTGTCTGATGTTCTATCTTCTAAGTGTTCTCATATCTCAAACACATGCATTCAAATACACAGATATCACTTTTAACACCCACATTTTTGTGATAAATAAAAACAAACACGTAATTAAACATGTGTCCATAGAAAAGTCATTAATTTCAAAATATATTTCCTCAAATTAAACATGGTTGTTTTCTAATTTATAGTTTTAATATGAGCCAATCAGTCTAATATATAGAAGCACACACTATCTTTTTCCACATATTTCAATTCTGCGTGGGTCTTTAGCTGTTAATAAAACAAAAGATTAAAGTTGTGACTCTTCAAACTGTTAGAGTCATTCTTTAGGAGGTGAATTATTTTAATTCTATGCTTCAGATGTGCCTGTCTAAAGTGAATTGCTTTCCCTTATTATAGCAGTTTCACTTCCATGTTGGACCAGCCGCCAACCATTTTCTGTTTCACCCCCTGAACAGAGCTCTTTGAGAGTATGTAGTTCAATTGACTTTGCATGAGCTCCAGGTGTCTGTTTCTGCCTTAGCTCTGCTTCACTGCGTACAGATGAAGCTCTGCTTAAGCACTGTGTAATTTCCATCATCATCTGTGACTTGCATATAGTTTTTAAATGGGCCACTGCAGAACACACAATGCAATGATGCATCATATTAAAGATCTGTTCTGATTGGAATTAGATTAGTATTTCCAGAAAGCAAAGAAAGGACTAAATTACAGGCACTCAACCTCTTTAGGCCTTGTAAATCTCTGGACATTGTTCTTAGAGGTGATTCTGGAGCAGATTCTTATTGTCACAAAATAGCTAAAATTCTGCAGAGCCATCCTCTTTAAAATACTAATCAATTAATTGAATTCTTACCAATGAAAGCACAGTCAATTAAAAAAAGATTCATTTCACTGAAAATATGGCCTTTGCTAAGTGATTTTTTTTGCATCAAAAAATTGTTTACAGTAAAAACCAGTAAAAATGAGAATCAAAAATACCTTCCATTACCGTTTCATGTACTCTCATTCTCTATCATTTTGTGTAGTTTTAACATTCTGAGGTTGCATTTTGTGATTATTTTTTTTTTTCATTTTCTTATAGTCAATGGAATTTCACTGATATTATAAGCTCTTCATTATTGTAACAATTTTAAATTTTATATCAAAATAGATATGCATTTTATTTTTTTCTTAACATAAAATAAGCATAAAGCAGCATATTTGTTTCATATTTCCTGGCGCCAATCCCAAGGATCCAATTTCATCTGCCTACCATCAAGAAGCAACACTGGGCAAAAGTTGAAAAAGACTCAAGGACACATTGGAAAAGAATCCTCCTGCTTTTCCTTTTCTTTCTCAAGAGTGGTGCTCTGGCAGTGGTTCTCTCTTTTGTGGGTTCAGTTACTGCTCAACAGGCCATGCTGCTAGTTTTTTTGGTGATCCTTGCTCTTAGGTTCTTATATAACCCATTGTGATAAATTGAGTAATACACTTCCTGTTCTAAGGTCTTTCTGACTCTTAATCCCTGCCAGTCTGTGAATTTGTTAATTTTCATTGTGAAAGAAAATGTATAGATATTATTGTGTTAGAGATGTTTAAAGAGATTATCTTGGATTAAATGGGTGGGCTCAATGTAGTCACAAGATCATTGTAAGATGAAGGTAAAAGGGTCAGAATTGCATGACAGAATGTGGCCACTGGAGCAGAAGTAGAAAAGGTGATGTGACCACAAATGCAGAGGTTTGGAGAGATGAAAGACTGTGAGTCAAGGAGTGTGTAAAGCCTCTGGAATCTGAAAAAGAAGCTAAGTGGATTCCGCCCTGAAGATTCCAGGAGGAACACATCTCTGAGGACATATTTTGAACTTTTGGCACCCAGAGCAGTAAGATAGTACATTTGTGATGTTTTAAGGCACTAAGTATGAGGTAAACACGCCCATTTCTTTTCTTTGTTCCCAATCCACTTCTAACCATGGCTTCTTCCTGTGCTTGCTATTTTTACTTTGGGCCTTTTAATTCCTTGATGAGAAGATAACTAAACACCTACATTAAATTTCCTCTATGATCCATTTCAAATTCTACCTATGATTAAATAGCTTGTACCTATGATTAAGTAGCTTCTATCACTGTAAAACTCTCACAGTGATGCAAAAAGCCAGCTAAACAAAAGATTGCATAACTTTGAGATGATCAAAACATAGCATTCCAAGTGTGCAGACTTCATTTGAAAAAACCGGTCCTCTTACAAAGAAATGAAGAAATTTTATTTTAAATAAAAAAGGACAATCAATAGAAGCCAACTCCAGGTATGCAAGGAAATTAGAATTATTTGACAATGATTTGTAGCTGCCATGAGAAAAATGATTCACTGACCAATTAAAGTCTACTTGAGGAAAATAAAATATCATTTCAGCAAAGAAAGTATCAACAAACAAGTGAAGAATCAAACAGTAACCAATTGAACTTGAAAAGATACTTTAAAAGTGAAAATTACAATAGTCAAAATATGAGCATATTAGACTCCTGAAGGAGAGGAGAAAGCACATTAAATTTGACAGTATTCAAGAATGGGATAACTGAATTGTCCCAAATTTGGTAAACTGAAATATTCAAGAAACTCAATAACCCCCAAACACAATAAACTTAAAGATATCCACATGGAGAAAAAATGAAGTCAAACTTGTGAAAGATAAAAGCAAAGGGATACACGGAAAGCTATTCTAAAGACATTCAATTCCTCCTTGAAAGGTACAAAGGTTAAAGGAAATAGCACAGCGTTTTCCAAGGACTGAAAGAGATGATCTGTGAAGGTAAGGATCTATAGCCAGCAAAAATTTTTTTTAGCAAACAGACTAGAGAGCCCAGAAATAAACCCTGGTACATAAGGTCAGGTTTTTTTCAACACAGGGACAAGATTATTCAATGGAGGAAAGGACAGTGTTTTCAACAGTGTAAATATTGAATATTCACATGCAAAAGTTGGACCCTTACTTGTGCCCTACAGAAACATTAATTCAAAATGGATGAAACAACTATACTTATAGCTAAAACTGTAAACTACCTTAGAAGTAAATATAGAAAAAAGCATCAAGTCACTGAATTTGGAAATGGTTTCTGGGGTGTACTTCTAAAGCACAAGCAAAAAACCCAGATAAATTGGAGTTGATCAAAATTGAAAATGGTGTGCTTCAAAAGAGAGAGTTGGGTCATATGTTTTAATCCACTACATCAATACCTATTATTAATTGGTGTCCTTAGATTATTTACACAGAATGTATCCATCGATACGCTAGTGTTTGATTCTGCCATTTAATTTTGCCATTTAATCTTGTATTTTCACTTGTTTATATTTTTGTCTTTTCTCTGTTTTTTTTTTTTCTTCTACCTTCTTGTATGTTATTTGACTCAATTTTGTTTCACTTGTAGTATTTCTGAATGTCGGTCTTTGTATCTCTGCATCCATGATGTCTCTAGTTACTGCATTATACATTATTATATGACCTGTGACAGTCTATTGTTCTGTGAAGTCTGTTCCCCCTTAATGTAGTATTATTCTTTACTATTTATAATAGAATGTTTTAAAATATATACTACGCAGAAATTTAGAATCACATGGGACAATGCTGTTGCCAAAAGCTCCAGTCCTTGTCCCCAGTGCCAATCCAATAATAAGAATACAGTTTTGAACAAAAACGAAGAAGAAGGTTCATTGCTTTGCTAGCAAAAGAGAAACATAGGGGACTCCTGTCCCAAAGGCTGTGATTCTGTCCATCAACAGGAACAGAGGGCTTTTATAGAGGTGATGCAAAAGCTACGTTCCACATGTTCTCTGTCAGGGTTGTAATTTATTTGTTAATTTGGGAGATAGTTATTTCTGAGATATTCTGGCACCATCCCCAAAGTCTGGATTACTTCATTCCTATGGTAGTTATACTGCTGGTTACCGGTGATGAGTCCTGCTTCTTCACATGTTGAAGTTTGAACATTAGAGAAGCACACCAAGGCAAGCCTATAAAACAAGGTTTATTTTCAAAGGGGTAACAGACTTCTCCCAGGAGGGAGAAGGGGGCCGTAGCTGGTATCCTGGTATTCCAAGAAGTGAGGGTGTTTTGCCTTTATATAGGTCCTAGTTTTCTTTGTTCTCCTGCCCTCTTCCCCTTATCGCTCTCCTTCCTGCATACATGACTAGGTGGCATGACCAAAAGGTGGAAAGCAGGTGGGCTGGAGGGGAAAGGGCAGAATGGAGCAGCCAGGACACATTAAATAACAACTTTATAAGTCCTTGTAGGGAGGGGCAATTCCTTAGCAACAGGTTGGAGCCAGGGCAGGTTCTTGATAAGGTTGGAAGAAGGGCTCTGAAGGAATTAACATTTCAATCCCTGGGGGGTGCCAGTCTCCAACTTCCAGGACTCACCAAAACTGGCCTCCTTGATCCAACCTGACTTGATGTTCTTATCTATACTGACTGCCTGTCTCATTCTGGCTTCAGTAGGTAAGTACTCAAGGGCAGATTGGGATTACTTTGTCTATGATGGGGAAGAAAGATCTTCCTGTTTTCCTGAGATTAAGGGGGTGAAGGGAGATTAGGCAAGAGCAGAAAGAGAAAATAAAAAGAAACATGTCCTTTTTTTAAAAAAAAAATATTTTTATAGTTGTAGATGGACACAATACCTTCATTTTATTTGTTTATTGTATGTGGTGCCAGGGAGCGAACCCAGTGCCTCACGCCTGCTAGGCAAGTGCTCTACCACTGAGCCACAACCCTGGCCCCAAGAAACATGTCCTTTTTAAAAATAAGTAGCAGTTGCAGTGGCAGAGCATCAAGGGCTATATTCAATGTATAAAGTGGACCCCTGTTACAGTGCTATATATTTTGCTTCAATCCTTACACATAATTTATAAAACTCAAGCTGAAGGGGACTATGTTTTATTTATCTACACTTGTACTTTTTAAACTATTCTTTCTTTTTTCCTGATATTCACATATTTTTTCTTTTATAATTTCCTTTCTGTTTATATATTGTCTTCTTTTCAAGTAGAACTGCTTGCAAGACATTTGTCTTAGTTTTCCTACATCTAAAGTTATTTTTATTTTCCTTCCATTCTTAAGATAATTTTTCATTGTGATAAAGTACACATTATTTAAATTAGAGAAGCCTAAATATTTTAGGTGTACAGTTTGGTGACATCCATTATGTTCACATTGTAGTACAAGTGAAGCTAGAACTAGATAAGCAGATAGGCAAGAGAGTGGATCCAGAGAATGGAGGGATTGAAATGTTAATTCCTTCAGAGCTCTTCTTCCACTCTTACCAAGATAACCTGCCCCTGCTCCAATTGTTGCTAAGGTTGTGCCAGGGGTTAGAGTTAGAGTTAGGGTTAATTTTACCCCCTTCCTGCCCAGATCATTCTACCCTGGCCACTCCATCCCATCTGCTTCACCTTTTGGCCATCCCACTGAGCATCTCTTGGGCCTAGTCACATATGCAGGAAGGAGAGAGATAAGGGGGAAGAGAGCAGGAGAACAGAGGAAGCCTAGGACATATAAAAAGGCAGACCACCCTCACTTCTTGGGATACCAGGATACCAGCTATGGCCCCCTTCTCCCTACCAGGAGTAGTCTATGTTACCCCTTTTTTAAAAAAAAAACCTTGGTTTATATGCTTGCCTCAGTGTGCTTCTCTAATGTTATACTTCAACATGTGAGGGAGCAGAACTCATCACCAATAACCAGTGGTATCACAACCATCATCACCATCCAACTCCAGAACATACCCCTATTTCCCAACTGGTGCTCCATACTTATTCAACAACAGCTCTTGATGCTCCTCTCCCTGGAGACCCTGAAATCACCATTCTATTTCTGTCTCAATGAATTTGACATCACTAGCTACCCTATAGTAGTGGAATCATACACTGTTTATACTTTTGTGATGAATTATCTCACATATTATAATGTCTTCAAGGTCGATCCATTTTGAAGACTGAATCTGAATAATATTCCACCTAAGTATATACTACATTGTTTTTTATCCATCCATCTTACTATTGACCTTTGTTTTCCCCAAATTTTGGCTATGAATATTAATGGCAAAATACATGTCAGAGTATCTATTTGCACTTTTCTAAAATGTCTATCAAGCGCAGAATTAATACATTATAGTAATTACATGATAATCCTTTTTTTGTTGTTGTTTTTTGAAAAACTGCCATATTGTGTTTTTTTTTTTTTTGTACCCTATAGAAACATTAATTCAAAATGGATGAAACAACTACTCTACACTTAAGGGCTAACCTATAAACCAGCTTAGAATAAATATAGGAAAAAGCTTCAAGGCATTGGATTTGGAAAAGGTTTATGTACAATTTACATCTTATTAGCATTAGATCTGCCATTTTAGGTCAGGTGCCATTTTTTCTAGGAACTCCTAAGTTTCTATTCTGAGGCAATGCTTCTCAGTTTCCCATAAATCATGTAAATGCTAAAAGGTCAACCCTACTCCAGCCCATGTTGCAAACCCTAAGCACGCATGTAAAATTCCTCTTGCTGTCTATAAAGCTGCTCTGTGAGTGTCAACATGCTACTGCTCTCCTCAGAGGGACAGCTTTGTCAGCTTGCTCCATGCTATTGACAATAAATCTCTTGTGTGAGATTCCAGCACGTGGTAGGGTCTTTGGATTCTGCATGGAATTTGCGAGTGTCCTTTCACATCTTTCACCAAAATTCACAAGCTTTTCAATTTTTCAACGTACTCATCCAAATAATTGAAGACCTGAGTAGAGCAAAAAAGGATAGAAGGAGCTCTCCCTGAAAGACAACTTGGGTTGTTGAGTTGGGTCATTGGTTGTTTCCTATTTTTAGTTTTGAACTGAAAAAAAAACACACTCTCATTAGGTTTTGAGGGCCAGATTTCAAACTAGAATTTGTATAACCATCTCTCAGTTCTGAAATCTTCAGTCTTCGATTAGAACTACATGTCTGATATCCTGGGTATCTAAGGCTCCAATAGCAGATTTGGGGATTTCTCAACCTCTATTGTAATGCCAGATTCATGGGACCCCAATAGACCTCCAGGAGCCAAATCCCGTGTAATCACACAAGAGTATTTATTGCAAGCTCGAGCCTGGACTCACAATCATTTCCGACGCAGCAGTCCCAGGGAGTGAGTCCCAGTCTTTTGTTCAGTGAGATATTACAGGTTTTGGGGGGATATTCTATGCATCACAACATCACACAGCAAATCATTCCATACTGCAGGAAAATCAAACAACTACTCTTAACATTGATTAGCACATTCACTGGCGGGAACAAGTTGGGTAGGGGTGATTGGTTAGTACAAGAGGTATATGTGCTAAACTACATGGTTTCCCAACATATTATCAACCACCATAAACTCCTGGGGGGTTATCTGGCAACCCAGATATTTTCCCTGTCTCATGCTGATTGGTGGTTGCTAGAGGGTTACTATGGGTCCTCACCTAGCCTAACTGAGTCAGGGACAGCAGATCTCTCCTGTTATTTCTAGACAACTCAGCAGGGTGGGTATGTGCTTAGGAGTGCTCTGTGGATTTTTCCAAGGACAAGGGTCATGCCCTCTTCCTTGGACAGGCTTTGCTCTGAGGTAGAGGCTGGTTTCTCAAAAATGGAGTCACATCAGTTTCTCACTATAATGTGACTCAATTCAATTCCTTAAACTAATATTCTCTCTCTCTCTCTCTCTCTCTCTCTCTCTCTCTCTCTCTCTCTCAATATATATATAAGCAAGTGTGTGTGTATGTGTGTGTATGTGTGTGTGTGTATTTCTTTAACACACACACACTAATGTGACACATGACTAACTAATTCAATATTGGAAAAAAATATATCAACTCAAAAAAAAGCTGCTATCTAGAATACATAAAGAACTCTGAATACTCAACAATAAAATCAAAACAGAACAAAACAAAATAATGCACTTAGAAAAGGTGCAAAACAAAATAAGAAACATTTTAGTGAAGAGGATATGCAGGAAGCAAAAATACTAATGAGAAAAATGTGAATAAAAACTACAATGATCAAAAATTCATTGAACACACACATACTCTGAGATATCACTTTACTTATCAGAATGTGTATATGTAATAAAATTTTAAAAGTATCAAATGCTTTTAAAAATGCAAAGTAACTGGATCACTAATAGAAAACTTCTGGCATTATTTTAAAAATTCATAATTTCCTCAACAAACCTAAACATTCAATTATCATATATCCATCAGTGAAACTCCTGGGCATTTGGCCCAAAGAAATGAAAACTAATTCTCACTTATTTTCACACAAAATCTGTCTGTAATTGCATGTAACAGCTTTCTTCATAATAACTCAAAACTAGAAATAACCCAGATGTCCTTCAACAGATAAATGGTAAAACAACTCTTGGTTCATGTCAGGGAGTACTACATAAACTACTGATTTATATAACAACTTGAGTAAATCTCCAAAGTATTATTTTGGAAAAAGAAAAAAAAAACACGGATTCCCAAATTACTCTATGATTACATCATACCATTCTTCAAGAGGGAAAACTGCAGATAGGTGAGAGGGAAGTGAGTGTAGTGATAAAGGAGAGCATGAGAGACACTTGTGTTGATGGACATGTTCTAAGCCTTCTATGTATCATGTAGATTTACAATAGTTTTGCTAGATGTTTATAGTCCAAAAATTTGTAAAGGGTTATGTTGGGAGCACTTTGCATTGTATCTTAAAAGGGAATGTGAATTTAAAATTACCTCAAGTGAAAAATTTTATTAAAAATGATTAGATACAAAAACAATATCTGAGAAAATAATGGAAACATTTAAATATTTGCAGAAAAACAAAACTTAACAAACTGATGACTAACAATCTGCATGGAAAGAAGTGTTAATGAATATTCTTCATGCATAACTTGAAGAATTCCAGATTCAGATTCTAGAATTCAATTTGGTGGTGGTGCAGGAAATTGGATTCACACCACTGTTCATTTATTTAATGATTACAGTCTATTTATATAATGTCTCCTATGTTTTTCTTCTATTTATTTTAAACACTGAATTTTATTATAATTATTTTAGCTAAAATATTTACTACATTTACATGTGGTGATATGTTTTAATATAATGTTACCATAACTGTATTTACTCTATTTCACAATCTTAAATATATTTTGCCCTTCTCACATGGTTTTCTGTGTTCTTTTAATGCCACTATAAATACCAAAATACCTTTATTATTTTAATATGTAACTATCTTAGTTATATATATATATATATATATATATATATATATATATATATATATTATTTATTTAAGATTATTTTTATTACTGGTAATAACAGGCTATATCTCGAGACTCTAAATGAGCTACTGCATTGAGTGGACGTGCTGACATCTGCAATACAGTTCAAATGATTAAAAGAAAGGTGAAGAGGACAAATGTAGGTCATAAAAAGACAAGACAACTTGTGGAACTAACAACAAGGAACTAATGAAAACAACAGCAAAGAAATTGATGTGCAATCTGGGATTTGGAAGGATGGTAGCAAAGGAGCTACATTAAGAGCCAAAACCTGACTGAACTGAACATGTTATGCAAATACTCTAGATATGTTGTATCCAATGATAATATTTTCACCACAGCACTGTTTGCATGTTTACAGAAGAAATTTTATTAGAAGCGCAAATGGGAAATATTGTGATTGAAAACAGATCAGAAAACTAAAAATTGGGCTTTGTTGATTTAAATTATACAATCAGAGCCATCATCTCTGATTTTGGTTTATCATTGAAGTATAATGGCTTCAGAAATCTGAATTGTAATTGAAAATTGTTTAAAAGTACTGATTAATGTTTTAAGCAAACATTTATCTACAAAAAGCATAATTTATAAGACATTTGCAATTAAAATTTTTATGGCTTTTAAGAATGTTTTTGAAATTCTTGATAGAGACTTGAAGGTTAAAAGAAAATGGTTTTGAACATCCATTTTCTCATAAGCTTTATAAAATATTGCATTCCCTGGAATTCTCATATACTAGCAAACCCCTGTGGAGTACAATGAAAAAATTTATATGTGGTTCTTATGTCTTTTTTTCTGACTAATGGAAAACAAATGAAATGATAAAAAAGTCGCATTAGAGTCAGTCACACATCATAAATTGCCTTTCTTAGTGTGTCATTGTATAAAATGACTTGATGTGCCCCAGGGGAGAATTCCATTAGAACACATACTCTTTCCATTCAGA
Organism: Marmota monax; assembly: GCF_021218885.2. Lineage (NCBI taxonomy): Eukaryota > Metazoa > Chordata > Mammalia > Rodentia > Sciuridae > Marmota > Marmota monax. The sequence continues at coordinate 161,350 of NW_026693533.1, forward strand.
ACCTCGGCTTCATAAAACAGAGAAGATAGAAAGTATAGGAGCCCCATCTGAACACTTGATTTTATGTAGGCAACTATGGCTGAAAATCAGAGCAAAAAGTTAGAAAGAATGGAAAATGTCTATTTTATAGCAATCTCTGTGTATCAAGATGATTGACAGATTTCTAAATACCTATTTTCCTTTTTTCATTCACTTCAAAACTCCTGCCAGTTACTATAAGACACACACAAAAAAACTGTTGATAAGTAAATGGTAGCAATATTTGGGCATACTGGTCATAGAAGGTTACAGTTTCTCTTTTTATAAACTCATCTTATGAATAGTTTCAAGTGATGGGTTCAGTGTAACTACATTTCTTAATGGTCCCTCAAGAACCATTCTAAATACCAAATTAATACTGCATTAAGTCCTATATTTGACTGATTCTAAATGAGTCCCTGTCTTATACAAAAAAAAAAAAAAAAATACCTCTCCCCAATTTAAAAATCCTCTCTAAAGAAATCCAATGGGAAAAATGAAAATTATTTTTGAATTTATGTCATCTGCTACATAATAACAATAACTCATTTAATGTCACCTACCCCTCAGCTTTGCAAAATAAAATGACACATACTAGTTTATATACCGCCCAAATATGGAAGGTACTATTCAAATTGACTATAACTTGTATAGCTACAGGTCATGGGCTTGTTGTTTTCCCATTTACTTATTTTTTTATTATATCAACAAAGAATTAATATTGATAGTGACAGACACAGGTAAGATTAAGTTTTAAAAATGGTGTCAATACTAATGTGACTAAAACAAGAAGATGCTGGCTGAGCATTGCATTTGTCTTAGAGTGATTATTTTATTGAAAACATGTAACATTTCTCCTTACTTTGAAGCTACTTTACAGAAAGTGTTTAGAAACAAGTGTTGTACTAAAAGACAAAATAATAAATACTATATTAACAGGATGAACAAACACTGTTACTATCATAATTTCTACTCCCACACAATTTGTATTCCTCGATTTTTAAAGGACTTCATGTCTGTTAAAGAATGTCTTCTCATTTTCCCCACTGTTCATTTATTTTGCCTTTTTTCTGTTGATGTGACAGCAATCATAACTCAAATATCTGATTTGCTATCTTCTTGTCCACCACTGTCACCATGATTTTATTTCACAAACTTATTTCCCACACAGTTATTTTCCCAGCATTTCCTAAACTCCACAGCTGGAAGAATTTTTTCTTCGGCTTTTTATAGCTTCCATACTCATCAACAGACTCTGGCCAGGCACTGTTCAATAGAAATGTAATATAGTCATACAAAAACTAGTGCATATCATGCAAACACTCACACAGTAAAAAGGAAACAAAAGAAATTCATTTTGGTAAGGATTTTATTTACATCAATACGTTCAAAGTATTTTAGAATTTGTCAAAATGTTGTCTATTTATAAAATGCTTCATTCATAGCTAAGATAGTAATGAGAAAGTTTATAGAATGGGAAGCATCCTGGGCCTTAGCAAAATCTGAGAAAACTACAAGTAGATGAAAATCATTTTCAGCCACTGTATTAAAAAGGTTCTTTTTTTAATCAACTGAGTTGTAGCAAAACAAAGAATGACACTTTTCTTGCACAAAGTAACATTAATACCTAATACATTATTAAATACAAAAGACATTTTAAGTTTTCTCTTTTATTGTAATATAATTATATTTGATGAAATAAAATGTATTTTCTTTGAAATAATTTTAATAAAAAAAATTTAATAAAATAATTATAGAATATGGCTCTTAATAAAATTACTTGCAACACAAAAAGGAACAATACTTAACTTTCTTTCATATGGTATACTCTTTTTATTACACCTTCATATTTTTCATATACATTGTCCATATTTAAATGATATTCTGGAAAGCTGCAATATTGCCTACTAAGTCTCTTAATTGACAACATTCTCTTTGTTTTTCTGCTTTGAAAAATTCCCAAACTTCATATTTCAAGTATAATTTCCACAGGTCCATTAGAAGTTACCTTTCATAAAAACATTTTATGCTTTATCAAAGTTGTATTCCCTTTACTATCAAAAATGTTTCCATAGGTTGAAGCAACATTATGTTTAAAAGAAACACAAGTATAAAAGAGATTCAAAAACTAAAGTTTGTGATTACCTCGCAGCTGTTGAGTCCCTATCTTATACAAACTTCAAAGAAATTTGTGAAATTAAAATAAATGTAAACCTAGAAATATGGTATTCATTTTTGTAATGCTTTTAGCAAGACATATCTGCTGCTGCGTCATTGCAACTTAAAACCTAGAAGGTACTGTTTTATAGGCAATAACCAGTGGTATGCTGGAACTAGTGCAAACCAGTTATTAAGCACTAGTGAACATCTCTCTCTCTCTCCTCCCCTTGCCGTCCCCCAATCCAATGACATGATACTGACAGTAGAAATACTATATGGCCAGGCATGGCCAACCATGAGGATACACAGCTCTCTTCTCTGGCTGCAGATGGCTGAATTTAGTTGGAGCACAGTATAGAAGTATCTTTAAAAACTTATCAAAGACCACAATACATAAAAATCCAACAAGTCTCAACATCTAGAAAACCAACTCACATTTTCAGAGTTCCAAATTTGGTTTCCCCAACCTGAATCCTCCAGGAACCTCTCATCCCTGCTATTCTCTGCCATGTTCCTAAATGCAAAATGCATCTATAACCTCAAACCCACCTGATCTGTGCTTTCTCTCCCCAAGTGTTATTTTTGACTGCTCACTTTATACTTTCTGACCAATAATTAATAGTCACTCTGCCTTAATTTAGTTACATTGGGAAGACTCCCTCCCCATTCTCATTATCTGCAACACAACCAAAAAACCTATTTATTGATTCATTTTCTTATCTAGTTGTTTTGGAGCCTGTTGATTAGTTTATGAAAGATACTACATAACCACAATATAACCATAATATAGTGCAAATCTGTGAATTTCATTCTGAGGTTGTGTCTTAATTTTTCTTGCAACTTTTTAGAATGTCTTTGTTCAGATTTATCTTTGATTTCCTATAGTGTCTCCACACAATAATCATTATCAGTATTAATCTTAATCTCTTAAGCAAACTAATCTTATTTCCCACCTCTTTTTCCTCTTTTTGAGAAGCCAGACTTCTTATTTTATATAAAAAAAAAACAGCATCTCCCATAATTTATGTTTTCATACTAAAATGAAAACAGGGTGCAGTGATATGCACCTATAATCCTAATGATTTCAGAGGCTGCAGCAGGAGGATTGCAAATTAGGGGCCAGCCTCTGCAATCTAGAGAGAATCTGTCTCAAAATAAAAAATCAAGTAATAAATAAAAAGGACCAAGGGTGGGGGGTATCTCAGTGGTGAAGCATCTCTGGGTTCAATGTACAATATCAAAAATATAATAATTCCATCTCTCTCCTCTCTCTCTCTCTCTCTCTCTCTCTCTCTATATATATATATATATATATATATATATATATATATATATATATAAACACACACACACTCACATACACAATACACAATACAAAAATAAAATAATACTATATACATATGTAGTATTATATATATATATATATATCTGTGTGTGGGTTCAATCCTCAGCACCAAATAAAATAAAAGATGTTGTGTCCGCTGAAAACTGAAAAATAAATATTAAAAAATTCTCTCTCTCTCCCCTCTCTCTCTTCTCTCTCTCTCTTTAAAAAAAAGAATATATGATTTTTAATAGGACTAAATCTGTTTTAGGTTGCTTTTCGTTTGGTTTTGCACGTATTTGAATGACTCTCTACCTAGTATTACATCTCAATAATTGATATTTCAAAATATTACCTCAACAGGATCCAAAACTCCTTAGTTCCTGGTCTTTGTGGAACGATATGGCTGCTCTGGCTAAAAGAATATAAACAGGTGTGATATGTAACATTTCAGAGATGGCGGCACTGAGAAAGTCTTCATAGTTCTCAGTCTTTTTCCTTCCATAAATATTATGGAAGAGGAATTTTATGGAGAATATACAGCTACAATGTTAAGGCCACCAAGTTCCCTGAGTCACTATAATGCAGGGTTAATGTCTCTGACTATTAATTACCTGGTCTTGTGAAGGACTGCACATGAATTGTGAACTCATTTTATTGCAAAAGAGGTTGATTGGCACCTTTCTGGTGTTTGATGTCTTTTCTAAACCTAGATACTTCATTTCTCTCTCTTTAACTTCTGACACAATTGCTTACATTTACATTTGTGATGCACTTTTTTTTCCCCCTTGATATCCCTGTTGCCCTCAGATTTGCCTTTTTTTTTTTTTTTTTTGGGCTTAGTTAATTCTACCTTCAGGATCAGTTTTTTTGTTTGTTTGTTTTTTACCATACTAACTTTCTTCTGCTAATGATTTTATTTAAAGTAGTGTATTTGATTTAAAAGTAGCAGAAAACACAATTTGGCCTAGTATAAGCAGTATTACTTCAGGTTTTTCATAAATTTTTCAAATTTTATGTATTAATTTGTTGTAAATTGACACATAAAATTTTATTTACCTATTATGGGTAACATGTTTAATCAAGTTCTATGGTATTTTTCTATATCTTAGGTAGCTTCCCTCCTTGCCACGTGCCCACTTTAGCCTTCCTGATAGCAAACAGACTCCAATTATACTTCAGGAAATGTCCAAAGGGAACATGTCCTAGGATTTCCAACTTTAACCAGGATCATGGATGAGGACTCACTAGGGCCTATGGAGATCTATAGGGTGTGGTTATCTGGAGTAATTGTGGCTGTCAGTGATAAAAGATGGGCTTTTAATGGCTTCTTCTATTCAAGGGAATGGAACCAAATGGAATGGTGCTATAAATAAAGGGAGAAGGTTTTTTAAAGGAGACCCTGAACATTGACAGGAAAAGGAAAGAAGGTGAATAGTCCCTAGGTGGAGAAAACACAGAAGATGCTCATTTGGATTTATGTCTTCTTTCTAATGAAGTTGAAGATGACAAAACTCACCTGAAGAAATAAACAATACTTAAATTCAAGCAAATTTACATTGCATAAAGCAATTAAATAATAAATTCCACATATCTAAATGTGTATTTTTAATATTTATATTTCATAAAACAGTTCTAATATAAATTTGACTCAAAAAGTCGACACTTATGGTTACACTATTAACTCTGCCATTTTAAGGGAAGTTGACAGTGAGTACAACTAGTATAGCAAAAAAAAAAAAGCTTAAATTCCATCAGCTTTAATCATTTATTGAATAAATGTTTAGGACATATAAGCAGAATACTGTTTAAATCAATTTAATGTTGAAATTTGTTTCAACATAATGACAAACAGTTTTTATGAAAAGCCAATAAACATCCTAAAGAACAACTGAGAAAAAATTTAAAATATCAGAATCATTCATTTAGGTTTATAAATTATGCAAATTAAAATTTAATTTATACTGTTCTTCTATAAATAATATATTAAAAGAAATGGAAATGTATCTCAATATTATGCAATATCACATGGCAATAAGCACTTCCTTCATAAAGGAATGAACCCTTAGTAGGTTTGTTTATTTTAAATAAAATGCACACTATCCCAAGTAAAAAGTTATTATTTTAGTGACATGTGAAAAAAATCCTGCAACAACATGAGTTACACTGTGATGCTTTTTATTGAGTGTTATGTATAAATACAATTTTTGAAAAAGCAAAAATACTATCATTTTAATTATTTTCCTTTTGTGCTTACATATGTGTCATAATGCATTGCAAACTTACTCTTGAGGTCTTTGTGGAAATAGAAATAGACAAAAATAATATTTTAAAATCTTCAGGTGATTTTGGATTCTGGAGCACCACAATATGTTTGAAAGCATAAGAAAAACTAACAGAAGAATAAATATATGCTGGAAAATATTTTCCTATATAATCAAATTTACATATGATTTTATAAAACATACTGTATTTTGCTGTGGTCAGGAAGATTATCCTGGAGGTTATTTTAATAAGTCTAAAATCATAATTTAAATGAAGATAATTTATGTACTGAAATGACAATAGAACTAATTTGAAGGGGACATACAGAAAATGATTTAATTTTCCATACATATTCTATTTTCTTTATTTTCTGATTTTTTTGAGGGGGGTGGGGGGAGCGAGGGGCCTGGTCTCAAGTTTCAACATTGCTTCTCTCATTTAATGTAGAAAAACTCTGGACTCTGTTCTCTTAGTTATGAATATATAAATGTATTTATCTGTAATGGAATTTTTAATCAAATAGAACATTATTATTATATTTTGCATGCAATGGAGTTCAGAATACAATATTTTAGGAGCAGTACCTGGACTGGCTATGATTGAGTATTTTTTCGTGGGAGTTCTTAATGTATTTTCTACAAGCATGTAATAGCAGAATTTAACATTAGCTGTGATCAACATGGCTATCAATACCAACTAATACAATTTATAAAAATTGATCTGAAAAGCACTGCTGAATACTTATTTATAGAGTCAGGATTTCCACACTATGGAAAATAGAACCAAAATTAGAGGTGATGTAGCTTTTTTCTACGCGTAGAGGGTACATTTGATACCCAAAATGTAAATACATTGAATTTGAAATACAAGAACCACTCTAAATACACCCTAAGGTTAATTTGTGTTATCAAAAACTATAATGGTTGTATGGTGCCAAAATAGTGACTCTAAATAAAATTATGAAAATTATCTGGGTTGAATATTTACAAATTTCACAAAGGAGGCAGTATGTGCTATTTTGAGATACTGATAATATATGCAATAGCAGGTTAAGAACATTTACAGAAATTTGAATTGGTTTTCACAGAGAAGGTAGTATTGCAATTAAACTCTGATGAGTGATTACAATACTCATAAGCAGCATATAAGAATAAATATTTAGCTAGTATGAGAGCCAAGGGAAAGAAACTACATGCATTCACAATGTTTTGTAGAATACAAGCACACTATTCCACCTAGAAATGAGAATTTTACACATTCAAAAATTATTTACGGTTAATATAGTACATATGGTTAATATAACACAATATATAATCTCTGTGGGTGGCATAAGAACAAGTACTGCCAAGTTGCTGGGAGCCATTAGCCAAGTAGGTATGACAATTTCCTTGCCAGCGTACCCCATGTTGCAGTAACATTGAATGTAGGTGACCTTGCTCAAGGACCAAGGCGGATTAGGGTGTTCCCGGTTTAACATAATCGGGTTTAGGGCGTTCCCAGTTTAGGTTCCAGGTTTAAGGTTTAAGATTATTCCTGCTGGGAATAGGGCGTATCCTGCTGCCTGAGTTCCCCTTGAGTCCTCACGGGATTCAGACAGTATATTTTGGAGATAGAAGCCCAGTGGACGAGGATTTGGGAAGAGAACGTGGATTTCCCCAGAACGTGATTGTAGACAGCTGGTGTGAGTTCGGGAATAAAGAGTTGCTGTTTGAATCTACAAGCTGTGTGGTGGCTCGTGATTGTGTGCCCAGCCAGACTGCGGCATTTGGCGGCCCGTACGGGGAACTTCTGAAGCTTGGAGGTAAGTGAAATTGCTTGCCCCTGAGGAAGAGCGAAAGAATGGGTGACCAATTCAAAAAACAATGTGTTATTGTTTTGATTTATCTTGTTTTTGTTTCAAGCTGCCTATCCCTAGAAATTTCTCAGGCAAACTGGAAAAAATGGTTGACTAAAGGTTTGAAGTTTGTCGGCCCTGAGGAAGAGAAAATTGATACAAGGATTTTTTATTCCGTTTTTGTTTCATTCAGTTTCGGCTTTGTTTTGTGCTATCTTATTGGGTTGCGTTATCTTTATAGTAGATTAGAAATTAGTAAAAAACAAACCGAAAAGATGTTAAGTAAATTGTTAGAGGTTCAGACCATGGAGAAAGACATTTTAGATCAAGCAAAAGAGAAGGTCTCTCGAGCTAGTCAGACAGAGGAAGAAAATTTAAAGGAAAAGGGGTTGTTAGGAAAAAGGCCACAACAGGAGGCTGTTACTAACTCCATTTTATCACAAGAGGGCGTAATTCAACCAACAGCCCCACCGATGGAGACAGCTGAGTGGCCCTCAAACCCCGTAGTTGATAAATGGGATCCTGAGACAGGACCTCAAAGATTAGCATGCCCTGTACTTGAACAGGCAGGAGGGCAGCGAATTCACCGTGCTTTAGATTTTAAAACAGTGAAGCAGTTAAAGGAGGCTGTAACAACCGATGGCCCCCAAGCTCCCTTCACGGTAAGCATGGTCGAGTCCATTACTAACTTGGACATGACGCCAGCAGATTGGGCTAGCATGTGTAAATCTGTACTAAATGGAGGACAATATTTGTTATGGAAGGTTACCAATGAGGAATTTTGCGCGGAGACAGCTAGGCGAAATGCAGCAGCCGGTTACCCTCAAAGAAATCTAGATATGTTGTTAGGAAAAGGACCTTATGAGGGTCAACGGCAACAAATTGAATATGATCCTGCTATATATGCACAAATTGCTGCAGACGCAGTTAGGGCATGGAAGACTTTACAAGGATATGGAGATTTACAAGGTCAGCTATCTAAGGTAATACAGAGAGCTAATGAACCTTACGCTGACTTTGTAGATAGGCTAATTCAAACGGCTGCCAAAATTTTTGGGGATACAGAACAAGCAATGCCATTAATAAAACAACTGGCTTATGACCAAGCAAATCGTTGCTGCAGAGAGGTTATTAGACCATGGAGACATGAAGATTTAAACACATATATTAAATTATGTAGAGATATTAATGAACAAGGGCAAGTCTTGGCAGCTGCAGTACAACAGGCTTTAGATGCCAGGCCAAAAACATGCTATGATTGTGAACAAACAGGACATTTTAAAAGGAATTGCCCCATAGGAGGAGGGTTTAACAAAAGTAGGTATCAAAGGAATAGAATACCGGGTATTTGCCCACGATGCCGTAGAGGGAGACATTGGGCTAATGAATGCTGTTCTCAAACCACCATTGAGGGTACTCCTTTATCAAAAAACGAACAAAGACCAGGTATTTATCCACGATATCGTGGAGAAAGGCATCAGGCTCCATTGCCAAAAAACGGACAGGGGGGCCCAATGCTCCGGGGCCCACAACCACAAATATACGGGGCAGTGGAGGATCCCAGCAACACCATCAGGGTAGTGCCCAGGACACATTGTCCATTAAATCCCTCATCAGACAAACCCGAGGGAGCGCAGGGTTGGACATCTGTGCCTCTGCCAGAGCAGTATTAACTCCAGAGATGGGAGTTCAAATCATTCCCACAGGAGTAAAAGGACCTCTTCCCCAAGGAACAGTGGGATTATTTTTGGGACGTAGTTCATCTACATTAAAAGGACTTATGATAAGTCCTGGGGTAATTGATCCTGATTATGTAGGTGAAATAAAAATTATAGCTAGTTCTCCAAGAGGTATATCAGTAATTTCACCTGAAGATAGAATAGCACAGTTGTTAATAATACCCAGCCTACATAATAAATTTCCTAGTCATAGTGTAGAAAGAGGTTCCAGGGGATTAGGCTCCACAGGTGTAGATTGGGCTATGTTGTCTTTAAATTTAGATTCTTGCCCAATGCTAAAACGAAATATTCAAGGTCATGAGTTTAATGGACTACTGGACACAGGAGCTGACCTTAGCATCATATCTCGTCAAGAATGGCCAAAACATTGGCCATTACAACAAGCCACTCAAACGCTTCGAGGCCAAGGAGTGGCGACTAATCCCCATAGAAGTTCTATGATATTAGATTGGAAGGATCCTGAAGGATGTGAAGGAACTATACAGCCATATGTATTGGATCATCTTCCTATAAATTTATGGGGACGAGATGTCCTAGATCAATTAGGTTTGACATTAACAAATAACATCAATCCTAATGCGCCCACTACTAGGGCTAGACAAGGCTTTAGGAAAGAAAAAAGATTAGGAAAACAAGGGCAAGTTATAGCAGCACCAGTACAAATAGATCAAGGAACAGACAGACATGGGTTGGATTTTCAGAAAGGGCCACTGAGACAATCAAAATTACTTGGAAATCAGAAAGACCAGTATGGGTTCCTCAGTGGCCCCTGACTAAAGAAAAGACACAAGTAGCCCATGATCTGGTCAAACAACAATTAGCGGAAGGACATATACAACCTTCCATATCTCCCCATAATACTCCCATTTTTGTCATCAAAAAGAAGTCTGGTAAATGGAGATTGTTGCAAGATTTAAGAGCCATTAATAATGAGATGGTTATTATGGGACCTGCTCAATCAGGGATTCCTCAATTGTCTGCTTTGCCAAAAACTTGGCATGTTTTAGCTATAGATATTAAAGATTGTTTTTTTTTCAATTCCAATTCATCCCGAGGATAGTCCACGTTTTGCATTTACTATCCCTGCATTAAATCATGAAGGTCCTGATCAGAGATACGAATGGAAAGTACTCCCTCAAGGGATGGCTAACAGTCCAACTATGTGTCAAATATATGTTAACAAAGCAATCCAGCCACTTAGAAATCAAAATCCTGAACTACAAATATTTCACTATATGGATGATGTATTATTGGCACATAAAGATAAAAACATATTGCTGGAATGTTATGCCACACTTACAAACTTATTAAAAAATTATAATCTAGAGATAGCAATAGATAAAGTACAATTAAATTTTCCAATTAATTATTTAGGAGTTCTACTATCCTCAACCATGGTCCGTCCACCAAAAATTCAAATACGAGTAGATCAACTCAAATCACTTAATGACTTTCAAAAGTTATTGGGAGACATAAATTGGATAAGGCCTTATCTAGGTATACCAACAGGAGAGTTGGGACCTTTATTTGATATTCTAAAAGGTCCATCAGATCCAAATTCACCCCGCATGTTAACTCCTAAAGCAAGAAAGGAATTAAAAATTATTGAAACATATATGGAAAACATACATTTGGATAGAATTGATATAAGTTTGCCTTTATTATTTATTGTACTACCAACAAAAAATATTCCTACAGGAGTATTTGGGCAAGAAGGTCCATTATTGTGGATACATTTATCTTATTCTCCTAACACGATTCTTACTAGGTATCCTGAGGCTGTAGGACAATTAATACTCAAAGGAATAAAAGCAGCGAAGGGAGTGTTTGGAATTTCTCCCAATAAAATTATTACTCCATATACTATGGATCAAATTGATGAGTTAGCTAATGAGTTAAATACTTGGGCAATAATCATGTGTAAATCTAATGTTTCATTTGATAATCATTTACCATCTAATCCTTTGTTGTCTTTTTGGTCTAAGCATCCTGTAGTTTTTCCTAAAATGACAAGAAAAACACCTATCATGAATGCTCCAAATATATTCACTGATGGGTCAAATAATGGTACAGCAGCAGTAGTTACCCCTGATCAAACTTTTACATTTTTAGTACCCAAACAATCAGCTCAAAAGGTAGAGCTTAATGCAGTTTTACAAGCTTTTGTGATGTTTAAAGATTCTGTATTTAATTTATTTTCTGATAGTCAGTATGTAGTTAATGCTATAGTATCTCTTGAAGATGCTGGTAGGATTTCCCCTTCTTCTACTGTTTTCTCTTTGTTTTCCAATATACAAAGTCTAATCTGGGACAGAAAAGATCCATTCTTTATAGGACATATTAGGGCACATACAGGATTGCCTGGAGCCCTTAGTTTAGGCAATGATTCAGCAGGTAAAACTACACATGACATACATATTTTCTCTACATTTGAAGAAGCTACAAATTTTCATAAAAGGTTTCATGTTAATGCTAATACTTTACAAAAGCGTTTTAAAATAACTAAGGAACAAGCCAGACATATAATAAAACAATGTCAAAATTGTGTGACATTTTTACCACAAGTTAATCTTGGAGTCAATCCTAGAGGACTGATACCTAACCATATTTGGCAGATGGACGTCACACACTTGCCAGAATTTGGAAAATTAAAATATTTACACGTTACAGTCGATACTTCTTCTGTATTTTTGATGGGCTCCCTTCATGCCGGAGAAAAAACTAAAGATGTTATAGCTCATTGCTTACAAAATTTTGCCACTGTGGGCGTTCCTAAACAGTTAAAAACTGATAATGGTCCTGGCTATACCTCTACCTCTTTTAAACAATTTTGCTCATCATTTGGTATTACTCATATAACAGGAATCCCATACAATCCACAGGGACAAGGCATAGTTGAAAGAGCTCATCAAACTATTAAAACATACTTATTAAAGCAAAAAGAGGGAATTGGAAGGGGGTATATATCCCCCAAAGATAAACTTAAAATAACGCTTTTTACTCTAAACTTTTTAAATTTGGATTCATCAGGACTTAGTGCTACGGAAAGGCATATGTATCCAAAAAATGTACATAAGCCTAAAGTACTTTGGAAAGATATTCTAACAGGACAATGGAAAGGTCCTGACCCAGTGATTGTCTTGAGTCGGGGGTCTGTTTGTGTTTTTCCACAGGGAGAACAGCAGCCCATTTGGATTCCAGAGAGATTAACTAAAACAGTTTCTACAGATCGAAAAGAAGACGATTTGACTCAAATCCATAACAGCTGATATCCAGAACTCCAGCTTGGCCATTCTTACATCTGTGACAGTGATTAACCAGGATGCTTTTTTCAATAGCTATTTTATTATTGCATTTTTCCACATCATAAGGTTCTATTTTTATTTTTTGAGCTCATACAAACCTAGGTTAATGTTTTTCTGATCAGTTTTATTTTTTGACTGTGGAGTCTTTAAACATTGCAATGGAGATTTCACCTAGGTAAAGCTACAAGGCCTTTACTATTTTCTTATGTGTTGTACGTTTGTGTACACTCTTGTGTTTTGTGTTGTATGTCTGTATGTGCGTATGTCCATATTTCTTATATGAGGAGCGCTCATGAAAAAATGGATCCGAATTATTATTATTTTTTTTATTCTCTTGATTTAAATGGTTTAATTTAAATTATGTAAACAGCTGTTAAGGAATGTTTTTAAAGGTGGTTAACAGGTCTGTTTGTTTACTAATTTAAATTAGGTAAAAAGCTGTTAAGGATTGTTTTTAAAGTAGGTTAACAGATCTGTTTGTTTACTTTCACCTTTCCTTTTCATTATATTTAATAATTCTTTTCAGGATAATGTCTCTTTAGCATCATTGCCAGAATTCCTATCTCCATCCCAGTGCCGGTGAAGAACTCAACAAGTAATGCTCAATCAAAGAGTCAACTTACTTTGGGAGGAAACGGATTTTGGGAGGAAATGGACATATTGATAGATTCCTCTGCTTTGAACTGCTTGCAGAACTTGCCTGGACTATGTAAGTATCGTTTGGTGCAGCGAATTGTGGTAATGCTGGCATATCTTTGCTGATGGTGTCACCAGTGATGCAATTTTTCCCAAGGAGCCGTCAATTGGCTTGGTGTCGTGGCATTTCTGTATCCTCCTCCCTTCTGCTAGTGATGGTCTAAAATTTGGGGGCCAATGGCTTATGCTGGACCGGTAGTCAGTGACGGGTATGACAACCTACCACATTAAGTCACATAAGCCACATTAACCTCACTCCCCCACTGGCACCAAGGCCAAATTTGGGGGCCAACAGAGGTGAGGCAAAGAACCTCACCCCCCCACTGGTGCATAGACCTATCCACAAGTATGGCTGTATGCTGGACCGGTAGTCAGTGACGGGTATGATTCAATTGCAGTGGTATCAACCTAAGACAGGAGGCTGACGCCTAAAGGTCAGTTTTCCGATGACGGGTAAGAACCATATGTTGAATTGGACAACCTACCAGGCACGGTCCTTAAGCCACATTGCTTGTTGTTTAATTAATCAGAAGGGGGGAGATGCTGGGAGCCATTAGCCAAGTAGATATGACAATTTCCTTGCCAGCGTACCCCATGTTGCAGTGACATTGAATGTAGGTGACCTTGCTCAAGGACCAGGGCGGATTAGGGTGTTCCCGGTTTAACATAATCGGGTTTAGGGCGTTCCCAGTTTAGGTTCCAGGTTTAAGGTTTAAGATTATTCCTGCTGGGAATAGGGCGTATCCTGCTGCCTGAGTTCCCCTTGAGTTCTCACGGGATTCAGACAGTATATTTTGGAGATAGAAGCCCAGTGGACGAGGATTTGGGAAGAGAATGTGGATTTCCCCAGAACGTGATTGTAGACGGCTGGTGTGAGTTCGGGAATAAAGAGTTGCTGTTTGAATCTACAAGCTGTATGGTGGCTCGTGATTGTGTGCCCAGCCAGACTGCGGCACCAAGTAATTATACATTATGAAACAGAAAAATACATTATTGGAATGAAGCATGTAGATGGTATCAAACAATTATCTATGAGCCAAATCTGTACAACCATCTATTTTTGTAAATAAAGTTTTATTGAAACACAGCTGTCCTCATTCATTTACCTATCATCTGTGACTGCTTTCATACTATTATTGCAGATTTGAGCATTTTTGACAAAGACCATACTGACTGGCAAAACCTAAAATATTTTCAATCTGGTCCATTTCATAAACATTTTGCCAACCATAGAATAAAACACAAAGATTTTAGAATAGGCCAAAATTATGAGTTCAGTCCAAGGAATATTAATTTTCATGATTGAATAAGAGACCTCTGAAAGCTTTTGATGAGTACATTAGTCTCTTAGTTGCTGTAACCAATATTCATAAACTTGGTGACTTGTAAAACAGGAATGTATTTTTTTCACAGCTCTGGAAGCCAGACGTCTGAGGTCAGAATCACTATGCTGAAAACAAAGTTTTATCAGGTTGTGCTAACTCCAGATAAAGCTCCATTCTTTCCCATATAGGCCAGGATAACCCCTCCATCTGGAGACCCTTCACTTAATTATACCTTCAAAAAACCTTCAAGGTTTTTCTAAATTACTGAGTTTGTAGGATCCAGGGGAATATAAAGCAGATATCTTTTTTGTGTGTCTATGGTGGAGATATTTTGACTAATGCCTGAAATATGGTTTTAAGAGAGAGAGGAGAGAGGAAGATTTGGAAGAGTGAATACAAAAACATAGTGATGATATTGTAAATATTATTACCTTTAAGATTTACAAATATCATTAAATTAATTTATTAATCTGAGGATTCTCAACTCTATTCACTGCCTAGCCTTTGCCTTTCTGATCTAAACAATTGCAATATGAATAATAATTAATATGTAAATAAGAAATATTACTTATGCAAGTGAACTGGACAGATAAACACTATAGAGACAGGAAAATTTGAAAAAGATTGAGATTCATAAACGCTTATGTCATTCTGACATAATGAATGTTAGATTGTTATTATTTGAATCCAATCTCAAAAATTCAAGGCTAGCTTCAACAACTTAGCAAAGCCCTAAGCAACTTAATGAGACCCTGTCTCAAAATTTAAAATAAAAAAGAGCTTTGCTGTGGCTCAGTAGTTAAGTATCCCTGGGTTGAATCTCTGGTAAAAAATCTGGGTGAGGCGGGGAGTTGAATAAACAATAAAATATGATTCTTAACCAAATGTCTGACTAACTCTATTTGTTGTATTTGTTCAAAATTTACTGTAGGAAATTAACTTTTTTTAAATATAGGGAGAGAGACTCTTATTTCATTATTTTTTAATTCTTTCTTGGTGGTAAGAGTTGGGAAAAGATCACAAAACTGAAAAACAATTTTTTTTAATGTAGAATACAAAAATGTACATGTAATAAGCTACACTTAGGAGCAAGAATTTCTGGTATACAATAACAGAGTAGGGTTACTATAAGTAACAATTATATACTGTCTAGTTCAAAAGCTAGAAAAAATAATAATTGATGTTTTCACCATAAAGAAACTGTAAATGTTTAAGAGGGGCTAAATATATTTAATCTGATTTAAACATCATTCAACATATACATATATTGAAACATTATGTGGTGTCCCACTAATATATGTAATTTTATGTCATTATGTATCAGTTAAAATATATTTAATTTAAACAAAAAATTGAAATATGACGTTATGGTCAAATACGTTCAAGAATAAACTGTAAACAAGGTCAGAAGGCAAAACTACAAAACAAACTAAAAAAATTTAACACATTTCATAAGCAAACTGCCAACTTTCATATTAGGAAGTTGATACAATGAATTTCAACCATGCAATTGGATAAGTGAATAGAATGGATTAAGATCATTTTATGGAAAATCAAAACTAAATTATTTTTTTATATTTGTACACAAAAAGATGTCAACATAAATCAGAATAAAAAATGCTGCTGACCCTCAACAACTTAGTGAGACTTTGTCTCAAAATAAAAAATAAAAATGACTGAGGGATGTAGCTCAGTTGGATAGTTGGATAGTTTTCCCCTAGTTTCAATCATAAGTATAAAAAAATGCTTATAAAGATGTAACTTTTATCTGATTGACAAATTTGATAACTCAATCGTTTCTTGAGTTTTTTTTCACATGTTGCTGGTCGTGAGATTAAAGAAAGTCTCATGAGTGGTAATTAAGAATACTTACCAAAACTAAAGGATAGCTTTAGATCTAGAAATTCCATAATTCTTTTATTTCCTGCAGTTATAATTGAAAGTCTGAATAATATGAATAACATTGTATATATAACACAATTTGTAGTAGATTTCTTCTAAAAGAACCTGGAAGAAATATAATGAGTAGCTTCATAAACTACACTATATCCATGAAATAATTTTATGTCTATAAGTGTAAAAAAGACTCTATATATGATGTAGTGTAAAAATGTCTATGAAGTTAAGCATTAAGTACAAAAGTAAAGTATGGAACAATATGTATAGTTCAATACAGTTTGCTCAAAACAAAACAAATAAACAATACACATACACATACACACACATACACATATGTAGACACACATAAATATATATCTCAACTATATAACACTGCCTAGATTGGAATTCAAGGGATAGAAGAAACGTCATATTGCCACCTGTCTCTTGGTAAGGGAATGGTGAATTGGGGGATTTAGTACTTGTGAGTTTTGTAATATGGGCATTATTATCTATTAAAGTCACAATAGTATTAAAATAAATGTAGAACATGTAAGGTTTAATATTGTATATCAAAAGATATAAAGTTCAATTAACACATGTAAAAGCAGTTTCATATTTTTTGGAAAAAAAACTCTATTTTTTAACATAAAATATATACCTCTATAACTATTAAAATATAGGTCCATATAAGAAGTAATTCCTTTCAGAATTAGATAGTGACCCATAAAAATACAGCCTTTTATTTGAAAAGTAAAATTTTCAAAATTAGTGTCATTTTATTATTTTTAAAAAGGAAAGGAATAAAGACTATTTAGGTTCTATATTAATGAAAAGTCTTTTATCCTAATTAGACTTTGAAAAGTTATGTGCCCTTAACACCTAATATTTCAGTGAGACAAAGTGTCAAAAAGCAAAGGAATGAGAGAAGTAAGTGGCAGGAATGAGAACTCATTCTAAACATGGCTCCCAGCCTAGCTCACTTAGTACCATCACAGGATATTATAATCTGCAGGGACATTAATTATGATGAACATTTGTAATGCTAGCCTTTTAAAAACACATTCTAGTATTCTAGTGATTTCAATTTCAGACATGTAACTAATAGATTTCAGCTTTCTATTTGACATTCGAACAGTATAATAAACTAAGATGTTTTGAAACTTCATTCTTTATACTTGTTTCCCAGAAGCCAAAAAAAAGGAGAATTTTTTAAAATGTAAAGTTTATAGCTACTGAAGTAAATCCAGAGATATTCATTTAGAAGAGCATTTTGGGAAATGTTTTGGTTTGAAACACTATTTAAAATTCCACGGAAATAATTATGTGAGAAATTTAGCAAACTGTCAAGCCATGGAAGCCTAAAATGCATTAGAGAAATTTCCATGTAAGTTGTAACTGCAGCTGTTTTGAAGGGAACTACAAATTTTGACTTTAAATTTTTAAGTAAAATTGCAAAAAGAAAGCAAGGACAAAATGAATAAAAAGTACAATTTATAGGGGAAAATATGGTTTTAAAATTAGTATATCACAAGGTCAAGGGATGACAAACTGAGATCAAGTTGAATGGAGATACTATGTCCAGAGGAGCTAATTTTCCCCACTTTTTGCCTCAGTGTTTTAGTTCCTTACATTCTTTGCATTTTCCTTTCTTGTAGACATCCTTAGTATCATCTCCCCATTCACACATCTTTTGAACATAAAAAAAAGTGAGTTCATTATACAGCTATTCACCTGGCTCCTTTTACCATAGTTCCAAAGACCAAATTGAGTGTGACACCCCTTTTTCTGCTTGGCAGAAACTGCCTGATGTCAGCATGAGTTCACTCCATATAAAATTGTCATTGTGGTTTTAACTATCTTTTTCAGGATGAACTGTCTCAAAGGGGACCAAACCTGAAAATCACTTTGATAATAAATTCAAAGATTCGTGGTCTCTCTTTGAATGTAAGGCCTGCATGGATATTTTAAACCATAGTTCCTTTAAAAAACTATTGACCTTTATTAGCTACATAAAAGACTACATACAAGCTATGCAATGTTTATAAAACATTAGAACATAATATTCTATAGAAATATTCCACACAAAAGAGAAGTAGTTCTCAGAAATACCTTTCTCAGGCCAGTAACAACAGCATTCCCAGAGAGCTTACAAGAAAGTTAAACTATCAGGTCCCACCCTAGACAAAAATGAATAAGAAGTCGTGGGGGTGAGACACAGTAATTGGTATATAATGAATTCTCAAGTGCATCTGATTTATGCACAGTTGTTGATAAGTGAATTTAATAGAAATAGCCAGGGATTTTGAAAAATATCTGATTTCTACTATGAGAAAAACCTAATTATAATGTTTGCTAGTCTAGAGGAAGTAGGTGAATATCTTGTTTAGTACCTTGACTTCTAAACCTATCAATTACACTCAAATTGTGTCTCTACCAATAAACGATGTAAAAGCTTATGCAAGATATTTATTAATCTGTTTTTAATTTTTATCTTCTATAAAGTAATAGTTGTCATGACCCATCCATGGGTGTGTGGATCACCGTACTTGTGCATCGAAGACTAGTGGATAAGAATATCTGGTGTTTGGGAATGACCAGTGGACATTTCCTCTATCAATTGTCCAGGGACACTGTGAATTCTATCCAGCTGCCATGTCCAACACAGCACCTGAGATGGATGTGACCTGCCAAGATGCCAATCAACCTGCTGACTTCAAGACATCAGGAGGCAAGACTCCACCCTTGAAACCTTATCCCTGCCTTTGATGTACGCCTTTAATAAACCAACAAATCCATCTTTCCTTTGCCTAGTTCTAGTACCCATGTGGACTAGATCTGTCAGGGGCTCCACTCTTTGGAAATATATTTCTGACTCCTTTTGTTCTTAATTAATTATTCCAGACTTTAAATTCTCAGTTGTCTTACACCCTCCTCACCAGGAAGAAGTATCCACCAAGGAGATACTGACCATCACCCTTTATAGATAGTGGTAATTTTTAATGATTATTTAATAAGATTATTTAATATACAGTAGTTATGGGGGTTTTTAGATTATTGATTTTATATGTTTTCTTAGGTAAAATGTTTACTGTTTTGAGCAACAGACTCTCATTCTAAATATACAATATTAATGCCTGCCCCTAAGAATATTAAATAAAGCCAAATGTAAGAAGTCATTCGAAGAAGTTAACACTGTGCTCCAGGGAATGGTGAGTAACCAATTCAAGGTGTCTTTTTTTTATTTTTTGAAATTATGATCTTTTAATTGTTTTCACAGTTTGGATGCTCTCATTTCTAAGCACTGATTTTGCTATATTCCCCTCTCCCTCATTAGTCAAATTCTGTTTGACATTCTTCACCAGGCTGCCTGGTACGTCTCAGAATGAATATGGTCCTGCCCCATCTCCTGGTTTGCATTCAGTTTTGCTTCCACCAGCCAAAACCTCTGCTCTCACAATCCACACTTATCTCAGCATATGACAATTTCTTTGACTTGTTCAGGCCATACTTTTTGGTCAGCATTGACACTTCTCTTATTTTTTACATCACATTTCATGTATGATCTGTAAAATGTTCTTTTTTCTATATTCAAAAATATATCCAGAACCTAAGAATATCTCACATTCTTTGCTGTTTGTTCTCTCCACCATATACCCTCACCTGCTTGTTCAACAGCCACCTAACCCCTCTGTCCATGTTTAGGCCTCTGTGCTTCCTTTGGCAATTTCCCAATACAGAGGCCAGTGGGATACTCTTAGTAAATCTTGTCTCTCTTAAAATACCAACTGTTCCCCGTCACACTCAGAGTAAATTCTCCTAAATCAATAATTCTTCAATGCCTTATGGAGCAAAAGACCATTTCTCCCTAGCTTTCATAAACCAATACTGTTGTAAAAATAAATAAATAAACAAATTTTAAAAAATGGAAACTTTTTAAACACATACCAAGTTCAGTATTAGTGAGGCTCAAATGTCATGCTTATGTCAATTAGCTATATAGCTGTTTAAACACTTTCTCACTGTATACCATCTGCATGCATCTTGGCAACTAACACATAAATCACTTAACATCCCTGAAGAAGGTAATCTGTCCACACTCTCATGTTTATTTGGCCTCGTCTCCTACAATTTTGCCCCCTCTTCAATTGGCCTGCTTATGTCTCTTCTGGGAAAGCAGGCCCATCTGCCCTGGAGCACATTCCCTTTTGTGGATGTCTCTGCTTGCAGAGTTCTTCTCTCTTCAATCTATTTAGGCAGATCCTGACTTTCTTACTCAGATGTGAATGTCTCACTGAAGCATTTTCTGACTTTCTTCTTAAAATGGTACTACTCATACACTCCTTTCCTGGCCATTAATTTTCCCCTTTCTACTTATTTGTGTGTATCACATCAGGTATTTTACCTAATTAGTTTGTTTATCATCTATCTACTCAAGCAGAATGTAAGCATTATATAGAGTAAGAATTTGTCTCCTGTGCTCATGGTGGCTGGAATAGTACATGATACATGATAAGTACTCAGTAAGTTTTCATTGAATGGATGCATGAATATATATATTAATAAATATTGAAATAGCATGAATGTGCCTAAAGTATCAATGAGATTCTGCTGGTTATTATGAGAATCATCAGTAGGGGAAAAAAAAACACATTTTAACAAGATTAGTATAATGAAAAGTGTATTTTAATAAGCCAAGTCTCATTGAAAATCCTATATAATTTCCTAAATGTAAAATATTTGCCAAGGAATATACTAGTCTTAGATAACTTGAATTAATATCTTAAAAACAGACTTAAAATTCAATAGAAATCCTTAAAGAAATGGTAACTCAGACTAGTTTTCAGGAATGATGCAATTTCTAGTTCTAATGAAGTTAACCATGTCATTTTGTTTGTTTGCAATTTGGTCTCCTTTAATAATTAGTTGCAAATCACAATCGCCATATAATGCTGGTTTGATACTCCAGTATTTGCCAGGAGAAAAAATTAAAGCCAAGCAAAGAAAACTCTTAAGCATAACAACTCATTCACTCTTCAAAACTTCTTGCTTCTGTTTATTTAGAAAGACTCAGGAATATTCTGAAAATTTTTAAACATATGTTCTTCTTGTGTTGAAAAAATGTTATCGACCCCCAAGTCATTCACTGCACAAATGCAAATTAAATATTTTCTAGTGCCATGGCACCTGCAAGTAAATTAAGGAATCAAATATTTCTTGGGTATTGTTTAACCCAACATAATTTAATGAGAATAAATTTGATTTTCAGAAAGTAAATATGGTTGATAAAAATTCAAATAGTCAATGAACAGATTTCTTGTAACTTCCAAGCCAGACTATTTTATTATAATGTAATAACTCTGATAAAGGCTTATAAAATTATTCATAAAATAAAATGTAAAAATCACCATGATTTCAATTTAAAATGTAGTTAAAGCATAAATCATTGAAAATAACTTGAACATATTTTAAATATTTAATAATGTTTAAAAGAAATAAGTGGATTTTCCATGCTAATATCTGACATAATGCTAAAGCCTTTGAATATAGATCTGTTCAAGGATAGTGAATTCTTTCTCCTACAAATATCAGATTTCCAATTTTAATTTCTTTAAATTGAGGTGAAACTGGAAACCCTCTCATGTGGTAATTTGAAGAGATAATGATTTGAAAGTTTATCATCCCATCTGTTTGTAGTACATTTATACCAACCTAGTAAGAGAGGAATACTTTAAGCAAAGCATTATATTTTTTTATTTCTGCAGTTTCAGAAATAAAAGAAAAAAATTGAGAAGATTTTTTTAAAAATATCTTTTATATTTGTAGATGGACAGAATGCCTTTATTTTATTTGTTTATTTTATGTGGTGCTGAGGATCAAACCCAGTGCCTCACACATGCTAGGCAAGCGTTCTGCCACTGAGCTACAGCTCCAGCCCGAGAAGATATTTTTTAAATGCATTTTTTTCAGATAAATTTTATTTTTCAACAAAATATTATATAACAACAATGAGGTACAGTTAACATAAATAAGGTAATTGACTACTGATTTCACTTCCAAACCCTTAACCATCCCCTCTTAGTTGTGTCTTCCAATTGATAATTCTTCAAATCTAAAAGACTGCTTCCCTTCCCCACAAACATACTGATGTACAAGTTTCCCTGTATGTTCCCAGGCTAAATTTCTAAAAGAGGAAATACCAAGTTACATTGACATGAGGCTTTAAAAATAGTAAATATTTTGACCATGGCTATTTCTTATAGCAAAAGTCAAATCAGTGATACGATAGTAAATAATAGTTGTGTGAAAAGATTTATTATGGAAGCTAGACTAATATAATCTAGGAGTCTCCCTGTTATGAAATCTAACTTATAAGCCAGAGATTAGAGAACTTATAGAAGTAAATGGTCAACATGTGAGTACAACTGACCCTCTAAAGTGATAATCTTCTCAGTTCAATTTATGATGGTAAATTTGTCTAAACTGTGATATTATGTGTTGATAACTGAAATAATGTTATAAAGTGCATAAAATAACATCATTTTGTTAAAAAAAAAAAAAAAAGACTGCTTCATCAGTTTTGGGAGAAAAAGTACCAGCAGCTTTAGGAAATGGCTTATTGACCAGAAATTATCAGCTTTCAGTGCCCATCATCATCTGTGTTTTGCAATGGGAAGTTATCTTTGTCTATAATTAAATATTTAAAGCATCTTCATTAAGGACATCTATACAGTACAGTTTAACATTTCCATATCTGTGTTAATCTCAGTAATTGAATGTAAACACTACTATAAGAATATAAGGGAACAGATATATGTTGCGAATATATTACTTTGCCTCATTCTTGTTAGAAATTAAGTAGTTATCACTGTCATGATGACATAAAAGACTATCAACCTTCAAAAGTATTTATATCACCTTATTAAATACTGGCATTTAGCTAAATATATTTAAATATTTAAATAGAGTTTATTTTTAATAATTTGAATTACTCTTATTTTGATGCCATGTGTATATTTGTAAGGTAAATATACTTTGATGTATCTATAGCATATTTAAAAACTTAAAAGCACTTTATTTATTTCAATTACTCACGATAGCTTGTGCATGCAAAAAGGAGAAACGTTAAGTTTATATTTATCTATTTCTTATTCTTCTATGGTAGACACAAATAAACATTAGAGAATGGGTGCAGTGGTGCTCTCCTGGAATCCCAATTTGGGAGGCTGAGGTAGGAGAATCTCAAGTTCAAACAAGCCTCAGCAACTTAGTGAAAACCTGTCTCAAAATTAAAAATTAAAAAAAAGAACAACTGGGGATGTGACTCAGTGGTTGAGTGACCCCTGGGTTCAATCACCAGAAACTAAAAATAAATAAACATAAATAAAAAGAAAATTTTCAATTGTAGAACAGAACAAAGGGGGAATGGGGCAGTCTTGTTAGAAGAAGAGAAAGTTAATAGTCTTATTCCCTCCATAATATTTTCTTACTTAAAATTATGCATTATGATTATCAATGTGTACACATATATGTATGTATGTGTTTTCAAATAAATTTGTATTAAGAATTATGACATTTAAATCTACAGTGTTTTTAAGATTTTATTATATTTCGTACTGTTTATCATGGATACTCTCCGCAATGATTCAGTGACAGCTGTTTTAATATTTATTTCTATACAAACATTTGCATTCTATTTCTAAAAACTCATGATGTTTTAAGAGTTTAATTTTTTAAGCATTTTGTTTTAAAAAATCTCAATAGTTTGAAATTACTGTTTTGTAAAATTTAAGAAACAGTATTTTTTAGGGAACAGTTTTTATTTAGTGCATTCATTATAAATGAAAAAAAATATAAAGTAGTACAGTCAATACCATGATGATTATCCTGATTTTCAAAAATTTTGTTGTTGACATTATTAATAATTAAAGCAACTATTCACCTTGAAAGAAGTTTATGGGTTAGACTATATTATAGGATATGGCTTTAATATGCTAATATTCCCTATGAAGTTTAAAGAAAATAGACCATGGCAGAGATTTCCTACTAAATCATGTGGTAAATTGGCTCAACATATAGCTTCTACAAATAGAATTGTCTTTAGAAAAAGATACATTGAAAAGATAAATGATCATTTTTTCACCTAAACAGCGTCATCATTCTAAGAATAGTGTTTACTTGTTTTGCAAAATTATACCCAATAATTAAACATTAATGGAACAAAAAATATCTTTCTTTGAACTCTCATTTTGCATTCCAGAAGCATTCTACCCAGATACACAAAGGAAAATCACAATTTTCAATGAATGACACATCCTTTTCAACATTAAGCTAAAATTATTTTGAGAACAAAATAATTTAGTTTCTATAAGCACTGCTCCAGCCAAATATATCAGAATAATCGATGTGCAATGTGCTGCTGATGGTCTTTTCAGTCTATCAAGTCTCCTAAAGAACTAATATTTATTCTGTGTGCTTTCATAATAAACCTCCTTTTACACTTTGATTTCCTAATGAAAAGTTGATAGCTCCTTATAGAGTTCCTACAAAATGGACTATATTCTCATGAAAAATAGGTGTATCAGAAAAAGTGGATAAGGCAATATAAAGTCTTTAAGATAATGTTGCATAAGGCAACAAGAATTACTAACAAAAAAAAAACTATTTAATGACCTTTATTTCAAAGTTCATGGCAAGAAAAAAAGTTACTGATTGATCATATTTTAAGAAAATATACAATGTAAATATGCAATCTATGAAAACAAATTAAAAACTGATTTACTTTCTTTGAAAATATTATGTAATATGCCAAGAATGAGTCTTTAAAAATGTCAGGTTACATAGCTAATATTTTAAGTTTAGATTAAGATTCTTATTCTCTTTATTACTTGAGATCTACATTTAGATCCAGATTATAAGCATATTATCTCTGATTCAGTATGTTTACCATATATTTCTTAGAGGAATTTATATACTCTACATACTAAATGTGTGTGTATGTATGTGTGTGTGCGTGTGTTTCTACATATGTCTATGTACACATATCCTATTTCTCTTTGTGTGGGTTTGATTAATGTCTGCTCATGTATTTTCTCAAGTAACCAATTATTTTTTTCTAGACTTATTATCTAAAGATCATTCTTATTCACTGCCTTGTCTTCTGTCATGCAGTTCTTTAGTTTCCAGAGAATATATGAAGCCAAAGAGAATTATTGTGAGGTTATTATTTTATATTTTTACTAAGATGCACATTTCCCATTTTGCCATTTCTGAAATTACGTTTTAAAGTCAAAGTCAAAAGCATGTGTGGGTTGCCAGCAGAGGGATGAATTATGATGCAGTCATCATTGTCTATAGCGATTTAAATCTAGCTGAAACTATAAGAGATGAGAAAGTCACCTCGGTTAAAGTTTGGGATTGGTGTTCTCTCTTTAGTTTGAACTAGCTTATACTGGGCAATGGAAGTAAAGAATGATAAAATAGCTTAATTTTAGACTAGATAATAGCATTTAAAAATGTAAAGAGTTTGATTGATTGAGATAACTTTGTGGAGGATTTTTAGTAGTAACCAGTTATCTATTTGCAAAAAAAATTCAACTCTGCTATTCTTTCTGTGAAGTTATGCTATTTCCAATGATATATGAATCCAAAAAGGAGATGGTTAGTCAAGGACAAGTGTTTCAGTAAACCTTGGTATTCTTCATATGGTTTGAAATAGAATTATCTCTCTTGAATGTGCAAAGCAAGATCCAACCTAAGTATTGAGCATATAAATATAAAATCATATGTTACTGTGATAGTTTGCATAATTGTCATTGGTCATAAAACCTTGGAAAATTTTAAACTGTGGACTACAAAAAAAGTATAACTAAGATTTTGGGTTTTTCCTAAAATAATAAAAACACATTAATGACATATTAAAAAATTCAAAACTAAAATATAGTAAAGTAGCAGAACATAAAATAAATATATGAAAGTCAGTAATTTCTCTATACATTAAAATTGAAATACCTGAAGAAGAAGAAATCAAGAGAATAATTTTATTTATAATGGCCACAGCAATTAGACAGATGAAAGAAATTAAAGGGATATGTATAGGATAAAAAGAACTTAAATTAGCACTATTTCCTGATGATATGATTCTATACCTAGAAGACCCAAAAAGCTCCACAGAAAACTTCTAGAACTAGTAAGTGAATTCAGCAAAGTAGCAGGATATAAAATCAAAACCCATAAATCAAAGGCATTTCTGTATATCAGTGACAAATCCTTTGAGAGGGAAATGAGGGAAACTACCCCATTTATAATAGCCTTAAAAAACAAACAAACAAAAAACTTGGGAAAATCAACTTAACAAAAGAGTGAAAGGTCTATACAATGAAAACTACAGAACCCAGAACCCTAAAGAAAGGAATCAAAGAAGACCTTAGAAGATGGCAAGAGCTACCTTGCTCTTAGATAAGCACAATTAATATTATCAAAATGACCATACTACGAAAAGCACCATACAGATTTAATGCAATTCCAATCAAAATCCCAATGGCATTCCTCATAGACATAGAAAAAGCAATCATGAAATTCATCAGGAAAAATAAGAGACCCAGAATAGCTAAAGCAATCCTTAACAGGAAGAGTGAAACAGGACCTTAAACTATACTACAGAGCAATAGTAACAAAAACAGCATGGTATTGGCACCAAAACAGACTGGTAGACCAATGGTACAGAATAGAGAGAGGACACAGAGACTAACCCACAAAATTACAATCATCTTATATTAAACAAATGCATTAAAAACATGCATTGGAGAAAAGATAGCCTCTTCAACAAATGATGCTGGGAAAACTGGAAATCCATATGCAACAAAATGAAATTAAACCCCTACCTCTCACCATGCACAAAATGCAACTCAAAATGGATCAAGGACTTAGGAATACAACCAGAGACCCTGCGTCTAATAGAAGAGAAAGTAGGCTCTAATCTCCATCATGTGGAATTAGGCCCCAACTTCCTTAATATAGGACTCCTATAGCGCAAGAATTAAAACCAAGAATCAATAAATGGGATGGACTAAAACTAAAAAGTTTTTTTCTCAGCAAAAGAAACCATCTGTGAGGTGAATAGAGAGCTTACATCCTGGGAGCAAATGTTTACCCCTCGCACATCAGATAGAGCACTAATCTCTAGGGTATATAAAGAATTCAAAAAGTTTAAGCACCAAAAATCAAATAACCCAATTAATAAATGAGCCAAGGACCTGAAAAGACACTTCTCAGAGGAGGATATTCAATCAATCCACAAATATATAAAAAAATGTTCATCATCTCTCACAATTAGAGAAATGCAAATCAAACTACTCTAAGATATCATCTCACTCCAGTCAGAATGGCAGCTTCTATGAAGACAAACAACAATAAGTGTTGGCAAGGATGTGGGGAAAAAGGTACACTTATACACTGCAAAAGGTACACTTATACACTGCAAATTGGTGCAGCCAATATGGAAAGCAGTATGGAGATTTCTTGGAAAACTGGGAATGGAACCACCATTTGACCCAGCTATCCCTCTCCTCAGTCTATACCCAAAGGACTTGAAAACAGCATTCTACTAGGGACACAGCCATATCGGTGTTTATAGCAGCACAATTCACAATAGCTAAACTGTGGAACCAACCTAAATGTTCTTCAGTAGAGGAATGGATACAAAAAATGTGGCATATATATACAATGGAATATTACTCAGCAATAAAAGAGAATAATATCAGGGCATTTGCAGGTAAATGGATGGAATTGAAGAAGATAATGCTAAGTGAAGTTAGCCAATCCCCAAAAGACAAATGTGGAATGTTTTCTCTGATATAAGGTGACTGACTCATAGTGAGGTAGGGAGGGGGGCATAGAGCAGAGGGGTATGAGGGGAAGAGAGGGAGAGGAGGTTAGAATGATGGTGGATTGTGATGGACATCATCATCCAAAGTACATGTAGGAAGACATGAATTGTTGTGAACATACTTTATATACCAACAGAGATATGAAAAATTGTGCTCTGTATGTGTAATAAGAATTGCAATGCATTCAGCTGTCATGTATTTAAAAAATAAAATCAATTAAAATAAAAAGAAATATATATTTCAAAAAGATGTTCACACTCCAATTTTCACTATAGAGTTATTCACAAGAGCCAAGTTATTGAAGCAACCTAGGTGGCTATTCACAGAAGCATCACAAAGACAATAAATGTGGTGTAAATAAAATGTGAAATACTATTCAGCTTTAGAAAAGAAATTCCATTATTGAGAACATGTTTAGAATTAGAGAAAATTATTCTAAAGGAAATAACAATTATGCTAAGTGAAATAGGTACAGACAGACAAATAGAACATGTTGTCACTCACATGTATAATCTGAAATAATTGAATGCTAGAGGGTGACGGGGATGAGATAATAAAATATGATGGTTAATGGGCAAAAGTCTCCACTAGATAGGAGGAATAACTCATCTATATTTTTCTTGTGACTTATTACACAGGGTGGTGAACATAGTTAATAACAGCATAATGTACACCACAAAATAGCCAAGTGTAAATTTTAAGTGTTTTACCATAAAAATTGGTATTTTAGGTTTTATATGTTAATTATAGGTTGAATTATTTTGCATTGCATTATGAAAACATTACAATATTTGTACTTCATAACTATATGAAAATAATTTGACTATTTACAATAAAAACAACTTATTTAAAAGTGCAGCCGGTTGCAGTATCACATGCCTGTAATCCCAGCGACTCTGGAGGCTGAGGCAGGAGGATCAGAAGTTCAAAGCCAGCCTCAGCAAAAGCGAGGCATTAAGCAACGCAATGAGACCTTATCTCTAAATAAAATACAAAATAGTGATGAGAATGAGTGACCCTGAGTTCAATCCCTGGTAGCCTCCCCCACAAAAGAAATGAGTGCTTACAAAGTCTGCAAAGCCACTGTGACCCTCACAGAGAAGCTTTTCTCCTCCTCCCACCTCCCGTATATACTGTATGTTAATGATGGTGGCAAACACTAGTCTGGAAGCTTAGAATGAAAAGGAACCATCTAATTTCTGGGTTATCCTCTGCAATATAGAGACAAAGTCAACAACTGAGAGAATACATGCCTTTCCTGAAACTTAGCCTGGTTAGGGTACACAGTAGCTTTGTGCTGTAGGAGTAAGGTAAGTGAGAGAGGTTAAGAAATAATAAGAAATATAATAAGAAAAAGCTTGGGAAAATAGTGATGGTTGCAATTAAATTTCTGGATAATTTACTATCTATGGAAAATTATTCCAAGAAAACTTTGATACATAATTGCTTGACAACTTCATGAGTAATGATATCTATCTTGAAATTTTTGCAGGAGGCACTACTCTGAAGGATGTATTGTGAGATTTGTCATTAACTGAAAATTCACAAACTTGGATTCCTCCAAAATAGTTATACTGAGATTCCTAAGACAACTAATGTATGGAAAACTATTTCAGTGTTCTGAGATCCTTATTTATGTCTTCTTCTATGCAGGTTAGGACCTTGATTCGTGGGTCTGTTTGTGTTTTTATTCCTTATCCATTTTTTAGGCACCATTATTTTTCACAAATGTGTATTATGTCTTTGTACTGTTGCATCTATTGTAATGTTGCTGGACATTTAGGAAGTGTGTATTTGTTGTTGAAAAATGACATGAACTCACTTGAAGTTATCTTTCAGTACTTATTTGTATATTTGTGAACATTTCCCTAGGAGATAAACTGAGAAGTAGAATAACTGGGCTAAATGGTAGTGCCTCTGAAACTTTGACAGATAATGCTAAATTCTTTTCTATAATTTTACTACTCCTTTATGTGAGTACTTTTTGATATTTCTGTATTCATTTTTTAAATTGAAGTTTGTGGGCAGATAAGCACCTGAGTGTCAAGAATATAAAGGTATTTTCTTATATTGTATTCTATTGCCACCTCATTCTAAAGATGATGTAAAGTTACTTTTCAGTTGGTCAGGGTAGACAGGTTTACCTTGTTGTGACCTAATTAATCTGACAGGAAGAACTTAAAAGAAAATTTTACTTTGGCTCATGGCTTCAGAGGATTAGTCTCTGGTCCACGGAATCCACTGTTCTGGGTCAAGTGAAGTAGCACATCAAGGTAAAGGACGGGTTGGAGGAAAGCTGTTTCATTCACAGCAGCTAGGAAGCAGGGTCTGGGAGAAAGGGACCACGGGAAGATTAAAAACCCTTCCTGGGCACATCCCCAGTGACCCATCTCCTCCAAACATGATCTCTCCTACCAACAGTTACCACCCAGCCTCAACTAGAATGGATTGGATAGGTTACAGTGCTCACACTCCAAGCTCACACTCCAGGGAGCATTTCTCCTTGTATTAACACAGGAGCCTTTGGGAAACACCTCATATCCAAACCACAACAACCAGTATTCCTCTTGGAAATATTTTTATGTATATTTTAAGACAGGAGTTCAATATCATTTTTCTATAACTATTTATCATTTTTACCTAGCTTGCTCTTTCTCTTAATTATGTTTTTTCTCCTTTGTATTTTCTTAGGCTATTTTATTTCTTATACAAGATTGAGATTTATACATGTTTTTTTTTATATCATTATGCTGTTTCCTCCTAAGATTTTGCCAAAACATTTAGGCTAAAAAAAAATAGGGAATTAATATCCTCTTCCATTGTGGTATGAGAACTTAAAAAAGAAAGACTGTATGGCCTGTTTCTAATGTCTTATTTTCTCCCCAGTGCAACAGAACTTAATAGCATTCTATACAAAGAGATGTTACTAAATTAACCTATTTATTTACCAATTCTTTGCTCGATTTTCTGCCTTGAATCTCCAACTTACCTTTTAGGAATATTTTCCTCCATCCTAATGCATAAAATTTAACAATTAGAAATGTGTTTAGTGAAGTTCTAGTGGTGCTAATCTCTAAGGTTTTGTAAATATAAAAATTATTTTTTTCACACTCTCAGATTAAACATGCTCAGATATGTATTTTCCTCAGCTCTGTAACAATAGAGTGCCAAAGCCTTCTGGCTTCTGTTGTTAGTATGGATTAGCTTGCTCAGTTAAATTGTCATTTATCTGTAGCTAATTTGTCTTTCTTGTGGATTTCAGTTTACTCTTTCTGTCTGTGGTTATATATGCAAAGTATAATGCCCAGATGTTGATATTTTATAATTAATTTTTTTTCTGAAATTAATTAATTTATTTTATGTTGGAAAATTTATTATTATCTCTTGAAATAATTTTAGTTTCTCTTTTTCTCCTTTGGGATACTATTCTAACAGTATGGGGCATTTTCTTCACCATTACCTATTTTTTGATATTTATTTCCTTCTATTTATTTACCTGTGGTACATTGTATCCATTTTTCAGGGTTATCTTCTAATTCATTGTTTTACTTCCCCAGCATTACATGTATACCATTTAACAGACTCAAAGATATTACCGTATATGTATATATATATATATATATATATATATATATATATATATATGTGTGTGTGTGTGTGTTTGTGTGTGTGCATATAAAGAGAGAAAGACAGAGAGAGAAGACAAACAGACAGCACATTCCTGTGGGAGAGTTATTATTATCATACTTAATCTACAGATAATTGAACTCTGGAAAAGTTGGTATAAATAATAGACCTGCAAGATAATCTCTTCTTCTGTATTAGAAGGGAGGATATGAATACATGTAATTTAAATCTTTCTCCTAATGTCACAACACTCCATAAGGTAACAGTGAAAGAGAAAATGGATTTCAGCCAATAAGAAAATAATACTTGAAATATGCAATTCATTTTCTTGACTTTTTTCCTCTTCTTTACTGAGGCTTAATCAGCATATGTCAAAATATTCTGAGTTTTTTTCTAGCCATACATGATAAGAGTGTATGAAAATATAACACAAAGCTTTTGAGTGAGACACAGATTGAAACAGAAACATTTCTGAACAACCTAATAATATGCTTATGAGTTTTGCACTGCTGCGAATAAAAAGAAAAACCTGGAAAGAACAATTTTAGAGCAGGAAAACTTTATTTGGGGGCTCCTGTTTCAAAGGTTTCAATCCTTATAAGTAAGTAAAAATATATATATATAAAAGTAACAATCTTCTTAGTAGTATTTGTACCTATAAGATTTATGAGTTCTGGTCTTTGTTTTGGTATTAAACTTAACAGAAATTTTAACTCAATCAAGATTGTGCATTTCAAGCAAAATAGGTTGGAAATATTTGTACATGCAAATATTTGTAGGGTGGGGAAGTAAATCTGTTATAATCAATTACAAAATATTTGTTAGATATATCTGGAGAATTTTGTGTTTTTGTTGTTTTATTTTTTATGGTACCAGGGGTTGAACCCACAGACCCACATCTCCAGGCATTTATTTATTTGTTTATCTATCTATCTATCTATCTATCTATTTATTTATTTATTTAGAGATAGAGTTTCTCTAAATTGTTTAGACCCTCAATAAATTGCTGAGGCTGACTTTGAACTTGGATCCTCCTGCCTCAGCCTCCCAAGCTGCTGGGATTACAGTTGTACATCACCACACCTGCCCTGCTACCTAGAGAACTTTGAAGCAAATTTAAGATCAGCTGAAAGACTGCAAATGCTTCTGACAGGTAGAAGAAAATTTACTTACAGGAATGCAAGAATCAGTTCAAACTTCCTTGAACAACATGTACCATTATGTAGGCAAACAAATACTTTCATAAAGGCTTATATGGGAAAACAAAACCATTATACTTAAAAAGCAAAATCATTAATATTTATCAATAACTCATAAGGTTTATAAGATTTATTGATATTAACCTTAACAATATCTTTGAATCTTTACTATAAGAGCATGGTATTGATCCCATCTGCATTCCTGTCATGGTTTAGATATGAGGTGTTCCCCCAAAAGCTCATGTGTGAGACATACAAGAAAGTATAGAGGTGGACAGGCAGGATGTGGCTGGAGGAGATGGGGTATATGTTTGTCCTTAGTGAGGGGAGTGTCCCTCTCTATGCTTCCTGGTGCCATGTTCCTAGATGCTTTTCTCTGCCACATCCTTCCACCAAGATGTTCTACCTCACCTGGAGCCCTGAGGAATAAAGCCAGCCTTTGAAGGATTGAAACGTTTGAGACATAAGCCACCAAATGAGGTTTCCTCCCCTAAAATTGTTCTTGTCAGTTTTTTTTTTTTTTTTTTTTTTTTGTCACAGGAGTGAAAAAGCTGACATAAACAATTCTCTAATCAATCAAACTATGACAAAAGTACATTGTACTTTTTTCTATTATACACATATTAAGTGTACTGGAAGCCCTGTAGAAAGTTTATAACATGTACGTGAACATTTCATGGAATTTATACCAAATATCACTATATCAGATACTTGCAAAAGCTACAGTTATTGTATCTTTGCTGTAAGAGCATGGTATTGATCTAATTTATAATTTTATATAGAGACTTTTGTAAGGAAATGCAGACACCTGCAATTTTATAATTGCCTTTATGGGAAAGCATCATCTACTTTACAGAAACTAAATTATAATGCAACTTCTAGGAATATATTGGAATTATAGATTTAAATTATATATAGATGGAAATTTATGTGTAAGTTGATTCTATGAAGATAATTGGTGTTTCTTATAATATGTAGGAGGAAAACAGGTTAAAATGCAAATCTTTGCATATAAATGCTTTGAAATTGACTTCTATGTAAGGTCATTTTTTAAAATAAAAGTGTTGGAGCTATTTAAGCAGACATAAAATATCACATATAATTTGCTGTATAATAACCCTGTCTCATTGCAATACAGCTGATACATAACTTCACATGCAAATTAAGCTATAATAGGTATGTTCTTTAGCTCCTTTTAAATCTATTGCTCAGAATGTCAGACTTATTTAAAGCTACCATTTGAGTCCTACTTACTATATACATGTTCAGGCCACAATCTTGATTACAAGAAAAACTGTATTGTCTAAAGTTCAGCTTACTTTGGAGTTTGATCTGCACCCCATATTGTCACGCTTTTGCTTTTAAAAACAATATATTGTATTTTGTGCTTTGGCAGTAATGCATCTTGGCATTCATTTACCTTAAATCCATAAACTGAATAAAACTTGAAAACAATGTGCACATGTCCCTTCCTTAAGGGCATATTGAGCCATAGTTGGAAGGAAGAGATAAAACTATTCTATTTAAAAATCTATGCAGTTCTTTAATGCAAGGGAGGACCAACTTTAGCAACGTTAAGCACAGAGCTGCGGACACAGTAAGGATTTCACTGAAATATGGAACAGGATGATTAAATGATATGCAAACTTCCTATCAGAGTAGCATGCAGGATACTGGAACATATGGTTCTGGACTTTTTTTTCTCAATAACTATAGATTCTGGCCAACAATTTTTGTTGATTTGTACAAAATCTCTTGATTAGAATCCTCAGCCATCTGCTATAGGATGGCAGTGTATGAAAATGTCAGCAGAAAGAGCAGAACTTAAAACTTATTTTTGGAAAGGATGTGAAGCCAGCATAACCATGAACAAGACAAGGTGATTGGCTTCATTGCAGTCAGGTGCTACTTTATATGGAGAGCAAAAAAGGGTAAAAGACTTAGAAAGTTCTTTCCCCATGAAAGCAAAGTCAACCATGTGAGCGTATCCATTTTTTATTGTTTATAGTTCACACAGCAGCCGAATCTTTTTCACCCTTTAATAGTAAAATTATTACATTTTATTCTATAATGGTTTTAAATGTTCAGAGACAGAAAGATAATCATGGAAATTTTATTATAGATGAAACCTGTGTGCATTAATATTGTTCAATATTATCGTATTTTAATGGCTTTCGAGATATTCCACAATAGTTAGCAAAAGGGATTTAATATCTATCCTGTCATTAAATTTTCTCCTTCATTAGTCATTAGTGATTACCTAAATTTCATACCCAACATTTTTATATTTATCTAATTGGTGGCCTTTGTGGCTGTCCCCCTTTCTCACTCTCTTTATACTATCATTGTCTTCACTTATCTTTTCCAAGAGTGCACATACATAGTTTCTCTCCAACTTCTGCAAACCTTCCTTTTATATTTTCCTTTCTGGCAGCACTTATTTGCACTTCCCAAAATATGTATGTGTCCCAAAATTCTCCACTCTTCTTGTGTAATCTGTCATTTAACAATTTTATTCATTCCTTTATGATTTCAACTACAGTGGTTATAACTGAAGTTCCTAGAATTCTCTCTCAAAATTGATAACAACCAACCATATGTTGGACTTAACCAGCATAATTTAAATTATAGACTGTAAACAAACCAAAGAGATGCCCTGAAAGATTTTTCCACTTAATAACCTAAACATAAAAGAAAGAAACACACAGCCACAAAATATTTTAGCTTTTGTTTCTGACTTCTGTTTTTGTAAAATGCAAGATAATTGGCTTAACAGTTATAATATATATATATATATGTATATATATATATATATATATATATATATCACTAATATATATGTATATAAATAAATACAAGTAGCTAATACTAATATCAGCAAAATCTGCATGACCTATATACATAGTTCAGTTGGCCTAGGTTTCACATGACTTATACAGTAAACAATGAAAAAGTAGACATTGTTGCACTGATATCCTAATTGTTCCGGTATGAAGAGTCAAGTGTTCCATCAGGAATTAGATAAAACCAACAGATGATCAAGATGAGCATATTTTGAAGAATACATAAGAAAAAAATTGTAACATTGGATTAGGCAAATATTTTTCAAATATAAACACAAGTTACAATAAAATGACAAATGGAAATTCAATAAGTTGAAATATTTTATAAATTGGAAGACATTAAGACAAGAAAATGCAAGTATACTTGGAGAAAATTTTTGAAAACAAGTATCTGACAAAGGGCTTATGTATATAATATATATATATATATATATATATATATATATATATATATATACAGAAGTCTCAAAACCCAACAATGGAAAAAATAAACATTGTAATAAAAATGTCAAATTAGTTAAGATATATTTCAAAATTTTGAGTTATGTAAGTGTCCAATAAGCACAGAAAATATGTTCAACAATGATACTCATGAAAGAAATGAAAATTAAAATAACAGTGAGTTGCCAGTACATACTCACTAGAACAGCTAATATTAAAAACTGACATGCGAACTGTGGGGTGAGTGTGTGAGTGGACCGGAAGTTTTGTGAATTACTGATGTTAATGCAAAGTTATAAAGACATTTTGAAAAAGAACATAGCATGATCTTATTAAGGTGAATATGCACTTACAGTGGAATCCAGCAATCCCACTTCAAGGTATTTAACCAAGAGAAAGGAAATCATATAACCAGATAAAGATGTATACCCATAATATCCAAATGTGGAGGCAGTATATATATATATATATATATATATATATATATATATATATATATAAAATTTATAAACAAATTATAGTATAGCCATACCATGAAATGATACTCAAAAATAAAATTAAATAAATGTTAATTCATATCACAATATGAGTGAATTTCATAATGATATGCCATGTGAAAAGTTAAACACAGAACATTATGAACTCTCTGATTCCTAATACATGCACTTCTAAAGCAATCAAAATTAAGTGACTAAAGGCAGATCATAAGGTGGGTGCCTGAAGCCAGGTGTGTGATGCAGTGATTACTAAAACAGGGAAGTGGGAAACTTTACATCAGGGAAAAAGCTCTATTATGACTACACAATCATAAATAATTATGTGAATTCATTAAGGTTTATGCAAAGTGATAAAATTTTATTTCATGAAGATAATAAATTAATTTAAATATAATACTAATAAAAGTACATATAGTCCTCTCTAGGCTATTTAATATTTGCAAGTTACATGTTTTATAGCTTTATTGAGAAATAATTGACACACAGCAAATTCCAAATATTTAAATTGTATGGTTGGATGAATTTTTGACATATGCACATAGTCATATATGTACTATGATGAACTATACCATATATCATACATTTTCTTGTGCTCCTTTGGTATTCATTCTCTCCTACCTTTTTGCAGGTGTGATGATTCATTGTAGCTTTCATTTTGATAGAATTGAAAGATGCCTAGAAAATAGGTAAACACATTCTAGGTATGTCTGTGAGGGTATTTCCAGAGACAATTGGCATGTGGGTCAGTAAATGAGTAGTGAAGACCTTCTCTGAATGTGGATGGTACCATCCAATTGGCTGGGGTCAGAACTGAACAAAATCAGAGGAAGTGGGAGGCTTGCCCACATACACAAGCTCAATTCTTCTTGAGTAAGTGTACTTTTTGCTGTGGTCATTGCCTGGAGATATCAGACTCTAGCTTCTTTAGTGTTTAAACATGGACTCTCACCAGTCACTCTCCAGTGACCTTCCGGGCCTTCGGCCTCAGATTGGGGCTGCATCATTGGTCCCTCTTTTCCTGAGGCTTCCAGTTCCTTGGACTATTTAACTATAGCTTTCCCCATATGTCAACATACAGATAGCTTTTAGGGGACTCTTGAGTCTTGGATCATGAAAAACAATCCAAAAAATCCCCTTTACTAATTATATATACTTTCTGTTGGTTCTATTCCTTTAGAGAACCCTGACCAACACACCAGGTAACTACTGATCTTCTCTCTCTCACTATATAGCATATAGGCAATTTTAAGAAATTTTTGTAAGTGCAAGAATACAGTATGCACTAATATTTTCCTTCTTTCTTTCATTAAGCATAATTGTTTCAAGATTGATTCCAGGAATTGCAATTACAAATAATTTGTTCCTTTGTATTGCTGAGAAGTACTCCCGATTTTGATATACCACAATCTATTGATCTAGTAAAGTGTTGACCACTTCTGTTACTTTAGTTTGTAGCTATTATACATAAACTTGTTATGAACATTTGTATGAATCTTTATGTTTTCTTTTTTCATTGTAAATAATTAGGTGTTCAGAGACTGAGACATATGGTAGCTATATGTTTTAACTTCTAAAGAAACTGCCAACCTGTTTTCCAAATAGACTAAACCATTTTGCATCTTTACTAACAGCAGATGAAAGTAACAGTCCATATCTTTGACAACACTTATGTTCATATTTATTTTTTAATCTTTTATTTTCTTGAAACTCTTGCGAGGATTATTAAATGAGATTTTTTTAAAAAAAATATAAAAAAAAAACGTATTGTATCTGATTTCAATAAATTTAAGTTATTGTAGATGCTACTTGTTTTAGACAAATCCATCTGCTGTAACAGACTATTCTAGGCTGGGAAGCTTAAATAACAAACATTTACTTTTCATAGTTATGGAGTTTGCGAAGTCAAATAACAAGTTGTCAACAGAACCGCTGTCTGGTGAAGGCCTTCTTCCTGGTAGCATATGGCCATCATGTCATTGTATTCTCACATGGCAGAGAGCAGAAAGAAGCAAGCCCTGGTGACTGTTAAGGGTGTTAATCCCATTCATGGTGACTCCACCTCATGACCTATTACCTCCTGGACGTCTCATATACTAATATCCATTTGGGCATTAGGATTTCACATATGAATTTTGGGGAGACACAAAACTTTAATTTACAGCAATACTTTTCTTTTAATTCTTTTTTTTCTTAATTTTAGCACCAAGATGCACAAAAAAAAAACAGATATAGAGTTTTATATATTGGAGTAACAATTTTGGACTTATCAGGACCAAATAAATACATAAAGTTAATTTGAAAGCATACATCAATGAAGTACACCTTCTTATTTATCACTTCCAACAGTAAAATCACCTCCTGTAATCCAAAAATAAATAAATAAATAAATAATTCCTATTTTAGGCTTTTGTGTTACACTTTTAATTTTGTGTTACATATGTATTCTTTGATTACTTGTTTTAAATATTTTAAATAATTTCTAGGGAATATATAACAATATTTCCAAAAATATATCTACTACAAAGTTACTTTTTCCTTTGATTTTCATAGCACATTTTTTGACTAAATATAAGTTAATTGCAGTGCAAAAATATAATTTCAGCACAGAAAGACTTCTATCATTAATAAATGATGAATTACTGGTAGTAGTTCTCTGCTTCTGTTAAAGAACCATAAAACTAGAGAAAAATGCATGCATGTACTTTTTCCAGGTATTGAATGATAGATGGCACAGGACTACAATCCTTGAGACAAGTAAAACACACAAAGTGAGCCCCATCTGCATTCTGGCTCTCTGCCTCAGAATAATTTTCAAATGCCTGAAGAGGGAGAATGAGAGGATCCAAGCTCATGTCATTCCCACTGAGATAAGGAAAGAGTTCAAAGATGCTAAAGCGGTTTAACAAATAAGAGGGGGAAACCTTGAATGGAGCATTCATCTTTGAAAGGGGAAATGAAAAGATAGCAACCAAAAGTAATGGATAATTGTCCCTGCCTTTGTTGACACCTTTGTTGCAAATATGCAAGACAAGGCACCACAAAGAAAGTATACTTGTGAGTGGAACAAGGTTTACAGATATTGTACAGTGCAGAACATTGATGATATGGACATGTTAGAGTGGAGTGTTTTAAGCATTGTGTAAAGAAAATAAAAAGAGACACGGAGACAAGATGTAGAGGGAGGAAAGATGACAGAATGGCAGGATGGCAGAGCTGCCAGCTTTATTTATATAAATAGATTACTTTAGGTGATTGTCATCATTAATACATATTGTTTATTGTATTATTAGGCAGATTGCAGACTTAACAACATTATGTAGCTTATTGCTCAGTTACATACTTAGTTGTAATGTGCAATGTTAGGATCTTTGTTTAGCTCTCAAGAAAGCTCACTCTATAAAGTTACTGTTATATGGACAGGTTTAGGTTTAGTGAAACATTGTGGTTTTCTAACAAGAGTGTTCCTTTATTCCCAGGAGCGGTGTGCCTGAGATCAAGGTTGAGGCTGATAAGACTCTAACAGGCAGCCTCCTCATGAAGAACATTGCTACAGCAGCCAGGCATCCTGCACAGAAGTTTCCCCAGCAGCCAGGAATTCTGTATCTTTACACAGAAACTTCCTTGCCACCAAGCATGCCACAGTCAAGAAGCTATCAGAGAACTCAATCCCAAACACAGAACCTTTACCAACATGAGAGGATTTCTTTCAGGAACTACAAAAGCCATTGAGAAGTACATTCCTGGCCAAAAATAAATATGCATTATATTTTAGTCTCACCAATGGGCAGCTACAAAGTTTTTACCTGGAGGTCCCTAGGAGAAAGCGATTCTTTCCACATTAGATTTGGTGACAATCCAGGACACAACTCCGAAGAAGCTGTAATCCAGAACTCAAGTCCCTCTGGCCAGTCAGACACTTTGCATATTTATATTCCTAGCCCCAGTGCCTTTCATTTCCTGTCTGATATCTTGGAATAAGACCTTCAGGTGTCTCCTACTGAGCTTTCTTTATTGGATAAGAGAAAAATACATATTTTCACTCTGACTCAGTACTTTTCCACTGCTAACTTTCTTCCTTTGCCTTCTAACTAACTTAAGACTCATCATAACAATGTGATGAATTGTCCTATATGGTCAACTAATCTTTGACAAAGGAACAAATGTGATACAATAGAGCAAAGATAGTCTTTTCAACAAACGGTGCTAGAGGAACTGGATATCCACATGCAAACAGAAAAAAGAAAATTAGACATAATATTTTACCTGTCACAAAAGTTAACTCAAAAGTGGATCATAGACCCACTTGAATCAAAGTGTGAAATATGATATATCAAGAACTATGTAATGTTTTGAACAACCAACAATAAAAAATTTTAAAAAAAGTGGATCATAGAACCCAAATTTAAAATTCAAAACAATAACACTTTTAGGAAATAACATAGGAGGCAATCTAGATGACCTTGGGTACGACAATTACTTTTTAGAGAAAACATCAAGGGCACAGTTTATGAAACAAACAACTGATTAGCTGGGCTTTGTTTTAATTTAAAAAAAAAATTCTCTCTGCAAAAGATACAACCAAAAAAACTGAGAAGATAGGCCACATATTGGGAGAAAATACTCGAAAAAGATACATAGTAGTTATACTCAAAATATACAAAGAACCCTTAAACTCAACACTCAGAAACAACCAGGTTAAAATTAGTGGAAAAAAAAAAAAAACAGAAGAAACATCTCCCACACCAAAGAATATATGCAAATGCTAAGTAAGCAATAAAAAGTTGTTCAACAGCATATTTCATTAGTGAATTGAAAATTACAATGGGATGTAACTATGCGCTTTTCAGAATAGTCCAAATCTAGAACAATGGCAACACCAAATGCTGACCTGAATCTAGAATTCTCATTTATTTGTAGTGAGAATGTAAAATGACACTTTGAAAGACAGTTTGGAGGTTTCTTGTAAAATTAAACATACCATTACCTTATGATCCAGCTATTACTTTCCTTACTACAAATGGTTCCCAATGTGAAATGGTTTGCCTCATGATTTTTCAACTTTATCATGGTGCAAAAGTGATATATATTCAATAGAAAACAAATTTCAAATTTTGCATTGTGATCTTTTACTGGGCAAGCAGCATGTGGAGTGATACTCTTTCATGAAGGTGGGCAGTAGTGTGAGCCACAGCTCCTAGTCTGCCATGCTGACAAATGTACAAAACCAAAGCCTGATAGTGTACTCTGTTAGTAAGCTATGGATGTATGGTAAGATAGGTATATGACAATCTTTTCTGATGTGATGTTATTAATTTATGATGGATTTATCAGGATAGAAATCCATTGTAAATTCGAGTATTGGTATTTACCAAAGTGAATTGAAAACTGTGGTCACACAAAAATGGAAAATAGATGTTTATAACAACTTTATTTATAATTGCAAAAAATTAGAGACAACCAAAATGTCCTTCAGTAGGTGCATGGATAAATTGGTACATCCACATAATGGGATATTTATTCAGCACTAAAAGGAAAATAGCTATCAAATTATGAAAGATACAAAGGACACAGAAGTGGCTGAGGATGCTGAGGCAGGAGGATCACACATTCCAGGACAGCCTCAGCAACTCAGACCCTGTATCAAAATAAAAACAAACAAACAAACAACAACAACAAAAAAAACAAATTAAAATGTCTGGGGATGTGGCTCAGTTGTTAAATGCCACTGAGTTCAATCCCTGGTCCTCCACCCCAAAAAAATAAAGAAAAAAGAGATACAGAGGAAAAATAAATGTACCTTGTAAACTGAAAAAAAAATAAAAATTTTGTAAAAATGTGGAAAATATGTATAATATTTAATAAAGAAATACATTAACATCTGAAAACTAACTTACTTATTATAAATATAGTGGACAATAAAAATGTAACAAGGAAATGATAGAAGAATCACAAATGATTTGATATAAATAATCAACAGGGATGCAGAAATTCTAAAATTATTTTTATTCAAACAAATGAAACTTTTATGCCAGATACAGTTGTACAACAAATTTGTCAAGAATTATTTTAGAAAGATTATTCAGAAAAGGTGGTATCTACCACATGTCTATGTTAAAATCATTAGTGTTTCCTATACAAACATATGATAAATTTCAGTGTATACAATTTTGTTTCTAGAATTTTTCTATAAGAAAATAATTTTGTATATTAATAAGTCCAGGGAAGATCTTTGCAATAAACCTCATATCAAAAATCCTAGTCTCAAAGTAGATAATATGTTATCTTATCTTTAATCAATTAATATCAGACAGTTAATTTGAGGCCTTAAAACTATTCATATTTCATTAAGTAAACAAACTAATTACATAAAGTTGGGTACAATAAGAGGTAAATATTTTTAAATTCTTTTCTGAGAAAAAAAGAACTGAAGATATTTAACTTTATACACACACACACACATTATTTTATAACAGACAACCTAAAAAATAACGTAAAAAGAACATGCAAGATTAGCTGGGTGCAGTGGTGCACACCTGTAATCCCAGAGGCTTGGGAGGCTAAGGCAGGAGGATCCTGAGTTCAAAGCCAGCATCAGCAAAAGGGAGGCACTAAGCAACTCAGTGAGATCCTGTCTGTAAATAAAATACAAAATAAGGATAAAGACATGGCTCAGTGATTGAATGCCCTGAGTTCAATCCCTGATATCTTAAAAAAAAAAAAAAGCAACATTAGTCTTTAATAAAAAATATTTTATCAAAAAAATTGTTGTTAAATAATAACTGCTAAAATCATAATATAAATAAATGAGTTTTATACATTATAATAAATAAGCAAATGATAATAACATTTAATTTCTTGGTAATTTAAAATATATCAAAGTGTCTTTTTTTTTTTTTTTTTTTTTTTGAGGGAATGGAACTTTCAAGTATCTAGTCCCTGAATTTCACATTTCAATAAAAGAAAATTTTTACAAAATTCTTTTAATGTTTTCCTAAGTTCATAAAATAAGCC
The DNA here is from genome assembly GCF_021218885.2 of Marmota monax. NCBI lineage: Eukaryota > Metazoa > Chordata > Mammalia > Rodentia > Sciuridae > Marmota > Marmota monax. The sequence continues at coordinate 205,400 of NW_026693533.1, forward strand.
TTTCAAATATATGCAAATCATGCTTAAAGCAAGCATAAGAATAAATTTAAACAATATTAGAACTTAAAATCCTCAAATAAACATTAATAATTTTTTAGTTGTGTATTATATCAAACTTTAAACTCTATGCTGTTTTAGATTTTATCTTTATTTGTTTAAAAAAATTATCTGGTGAGTAAATTAATGACGTAAACAAAATATGATGGAGTAAATTTCTACTTAAGGAAAGAGTATTATTTCAATTACATTAAAGGCAACCATTTGCATGCACATTATTATTAAAAATGAGCATGATTTGTGTCTTTGTCAGGATTGCTACTTGGCAGTGTTTGTATATCAAATTTAAATGGATGCTGGATGCCCTGGGAATGACTGAAACTCTATTTTTAAAGATAATCTACATTTCAGATTATTATGATTCTTCCTCTAGTTGAGTTGAAATTAATGAGACATGATCATATTTATATTAGTGATTTCTAAGTGTTTTCATTTTTCTTTACAGAGGCAAATCCCTGTATAGAATTTCTAAAAAGAGTGTTTTTCATGATCAAGCTATAAGCTCACTATTGCTGGGAAAGTGAAAGCAAAGGCTGAATGACTGATCAAGTGGGGAGATAATAGATGTGTAAATAACTTTTCAATACTGTGGTTCTGTTATTTTAGGATTTTATTATTCAATATAATTCAGGTTGCATTGAAACTGAATTCAACAGTATTGCTAGCAAAGGTATTTTTTAACCCATTCTTTTGTTATAATGAAATACCACTCTTCTGAATATAAATACATCTGTGTCACCCTTGTCCGAGAAGTCTCATAACAAGTTCAGGAAAGCATTTCCAGTTCTTATTCCCTCTTTAAATAAATGTAATAACTCATAATCCCCTTAGAGGCACCTTCCATAGCAAAAAGGCAATAGCACTCTGAGATGTTATACTGGGAAAGTTATTATATTCAAAAAGATGTACTCTTCCCTTTTCAACTATTTCACTTTGCATAACATGGTTGCCTTTGGGTCAAGAATAAGAATTTGTGATTGAAAGAAAAAATAACTTGGGAAATGGTCCTGTCAGTCACATCGGTTTTGAATAATAATAATAGTGATAATGACAAATATATTTCAGAGCACGTTTTCTTACAGAAGTGCAAAGCACGTATGAAGGTTAAGAACAGAGAATTACATTCTTTTTTTTTTTCTTTTTTCTCTAATTCAAGATTAGGGTAGTGTAGTATGGAAAATGATTGACAATGGCTTTTTAAGAGCTGTGTGGCATTACTAGAGTGACTACTCATCTGAAGGTCACAAGTACTAAAGGCCATCTGGAGTCTATTTGCATACATTCATGGTGTGTGTGTTTATGTGTGTGTGTGTGTGTATGTATGTGTGTGTGTGAATGTTATAAGATAATAAGGCATATTTTCTAAATAAATGAAACCATGGTAATATAATGTATTAAACCAGGGTGGTTTATTATAAAGTGTTTTAAAGAGATACACTCTTCCCAGTGATAAGTTGAATAGTTAGATTCAAGGTAAAACCAAAGTCTGTCTTAAAAATGAAAATGCCAATTTTTTGATAGATAAAATATTGATGAATACTTGCAGCCTAGTTACCATTCAATTTAAGTTCAATCTACACTTATCCTCTATGTGTATTTCATAAAATTGGATTCTTTGTTAATAATTTAAGGAACATGTAGAATTTTCTTTTAATATTGAAAAATGAATGTGATAGCTACAAGGACTCAACTTGTAATCTTCAGTGAAAATAAAGAATGCTAGTTATAAAATATTATATTTGTTATAGTTCGTAAAGAAAATGTTTGTTCAATTACAAATGTAAGACAGTTTGCCAAAAACTTGGTTTTAACGATTACTTTAATGATAATTAATCTTAATACTGACTTCACTGATCTATTTCTCTAATTTTCCCTGTTTTCTTTTAGATCCTCAAAAGTAGGAATGTTGCTAATTTATTCTGAAATTTAAAATATATAATTCATGCTAATTATGTATTTCAAGATACTTCTATTAGAAGACCTTATATAGAAATTGTTATGATGAACATCCAAATGATTTTTATATATTGAGAATATTTATATTCAAGTCTATTTTCTTATGTCTTAGACCAAGCTCTCTAGAAAATAGAACTGAGAAAAACTTTAACTGGAAGTATCTAATTGTGTGCAATCTTAGGGTAGTGAAAATGGAGAGACACTGTTATATGACAAGTAATAATGAACAGAAAATATATGGTAAGATGCTACTAAGCTGGCTATTCTTTTGTAAAGAGCAACTATCAATAAATGAGCCATGTGAGATGGCCTTGGGAAGGCTCTATTGAGACTTGTAATAGTCTGCTGGAGGAAAAAAGGAGAGAGAAATTCTTTGCTGACACCCTGCTGTTACCAGTTCCCCAACCCCCAACCCTTGATCAAAGTTGAAATTATAAAGAGTTAACTTTTCACACTCTTAGGAATTTTGTCTAGTCTCTTTGGCAAGTGCTCAGGTATCTTGTTCCCCTACCTTGAAAGAATAATGGGGTGTGTGTGTGTGTGTGTGTAATTAATTAAAGAATCATAGTTTCTAGTTATTGGTCTTATGGACCATTAAAAAATCCTTGAAAGAATTTATAAAATTGGTTCTGATAGGAAATACTGGGATTGAGCAAGTGGCCAGGGGTCAGGTCAGGTTTGGAAAATATGACACAGCACAGATGTGTCTGATACACTCCATTCTTTGTGGCATTCCCAATGTGATTGTGTCCCACTACTGTAACAAAGATATTTCATAGAAAAACGGGATACACTTTTATCAAACACTCCTTTACCAGTTGTGGAAGTACAGGTAAATCAAGCAAAATCTGTGTAAAGATCCCTTAAGAAAGAATATTATTTTAAAAAACAAAATGAAATATAATGAAATAAAAGCTTTAATCTCCACAACTACAACTTGCTTCAACATGATACCACCCAATCTAGATTTTCTTCACCTTCGTCTAACATTTCAGCTGGCAGAGAAGGACTGTAAGCATGTGTTTGTTGAAGATTCTAGCTCAGCATCATGACCCAGGAAGAAGTCTTCTTCCTGGCAGCTAGGATATCCACTGACAGAACTAAAATCTATAGGAAAGAGAAACCAAAGTTTCCCCACACCACATCAAGGGCTCTGCTTCTTTCTTTCCTGCTGGCAGGATGGGAATTCAGGAGTGTCAAGAGCTAGCTGACTTGATAAAAATGAGTGGGCTTGGCTAGAAAAATGTACAGTCCTCCACCTTGTCACTCTGTCCCTGTTACTGTAAAACAACTTAGGTAATAGAGGAGAGAAACCAGATACACAAGTATGTTCCATGATACTTTTCTTCCACAAACAATGGGCAACTAGCTTTACTGTGTGTGTGTGTGTGTGTGTGTGTGTGTGTGTATATATATATATATATGAATTTTTCTCTGCCTTAGTTCCTTTGGAACTATCCTGACATGGCAATAATATAGCAACAACATATTTCCAGTTAATGCCAAATACGGCATCAACTCATGAAATGGATTTGAACTAAATTCCTTTCATAATCCTTTATTTGGTCATTAAGTCATTGTATTAGTTATGGTTCCTCAGAGAAAGAGAACCAATAGGGTAAATGTGTGTGTTTAAGTGTGTGTGTGTGTGTGTGTGTGTGTGTGACTGGCTTACATAATTGTGAAAGCCAAAAAAGTCTTCTGCAAGCTGGAGAACAAGGAAACTGGTAGATTTAAGGCTTGAGACCTATGTGTGCTAATGTCCGAGACAGCAGAAGAAAAAATAGTTCAGTGGCTCAAACTCAGAGAATAAAAGGACACTTCCTCCTCTTTGTTGTATTCAGGCCTCAATGAATTCAATGCTCTTGGCCCTCATTGTTCTGGAAACATCATCTCACAAATTCAAACAGATAAAATTTTTACCAACTACCTGGGCATCGCTTCAACACATAAATTAACTATAATAGTCATTAGGAAATCTTTGTGTATATTCAGGGATAACATAAACAAAGGTAAAAAAAGGAGACTAAGCCACTTGTCAAGTCTTTGCACATTTCTTTGGCATCTACTCAAGGCTTGGTTTCAAATATCCCATCAGTAGAGAACCAAATGATGCTTTTCTGAAAGTGTTCATGACCAAGTTATTGGCAGATAATGCTTTAGATAATAGTAATAAAATTATTATAGGTGATATTACAAACATGTAAGCATCAGAGTAAAAATGTACTATCACACTAGCTTAACAAGGTGAAAGGGCTTAGGGTAGATTTCAAAGAAAAGGCCCAACCTAAATGATAACAACAGTGATACTGTGCAGCATATTTCATAGAATAACTTCAATAAAGGCTACTTTCTTGAGTTAACAGTATGATCTATTTGTTCTATGATGAGTCCTGAGAGATGAATTGAAAGTATACAACCATTCTGAATCTTTAAAATATTTGATGGCAGCTCTAATTTTTTAATTCACTAAAAAACAAAGTTTTTCTTCTTATTTTATAATCATACAGATATTGTGGCAGGGTGGCAGGCATTACGTGGTCTTCATGTCACTCATCCTATCACTGTATGCTTAATCTACACATGAAAAACATAGATAATGATACCATTAGCTGGTAAGTCAATAGTTTAATATGTAGGCACAGTGTATGTGTATGTGTGTATGTGTGTATGTATATGTTTTTGTATTATATTTACATGTGTATACATGTGTTTAGTATCTATTTATGTAGATTATATAAACATATTTATATAAATTTTCATTCATTAGATCCATGAAAAAATTAATCATCTATAAGATGAATTTGACTTCAAACAAAATTTATCAACCCTATCTTCTTAAGCTACCATATGAACTAAAAGACTATAGAGACCTTTTAGCTACCCTGGCATCAAAATCTATGTTGTATTTTTTTTTTTAACTTTAGTGTCTAAAATAGTGTGGAAACAGGAAAATCTAGTCCATAATCTTCATTCTTCCTCTCCATATTAAAAGTTATGACTGCTAGCTCTCTTAATAACTTAAAAATCTACATGTTTCTGGTTCAACTAATCACAAGTATAAGCTTTTAAAAGTGCCATTACACTTCTTGTCAAGAGTAATTACTACCTCATTTACCAAGAACAATGAAGCTCCTATTGTCTTCAAGCAAATTGATAATTAAAATTCAAAATGCCATCCAGTGTACCTGTTACATAGAATTTCTATGTACTCTGTTACATAGAAATTACTCTTTGATCCAAAAAGTTTAAAAACAAACAAAACCAAAACTAGGCTTTACAATTAATGTACTGATGCTTAAGAGGCCCAGGCAGTGAAGGTGAAATACTAAAATAAAACATGGCAAAGTATAATAGAAAGAAAATGCACGTTAACTTTTTACCAAGCTCTCTTCCTTTCTATAATGACATAGTAGTTTTTGAATAAAACTTGAGAGGAAGACATAGAATAATAGTTTATTTTCCAACTCTCTTCTTCAAAATTTGCCCTCAAGGTAGGAAATCCCAGCACACTGCTGTGCTGCTGAGTTTTGTATTCACATCAGTTATCAGTGAAATGAACAGTCATATTCAGTATCAGTCACAATCAAATGGCTCAGGTTGAACAGGGATGAGAGTCCAGGAATAGGGGGAGTCCTGAAGAATCCAAAGCACAATAGCAGGGCTGTCTTAGTAGAAACTGTAACAACTATCAATTTATTACCACTCAGATCAAATTCATTTTTCTTTCCCCTTGATTGTGATACTGATACTGTGTTCTCTAAACATGCCTTCTTTGCCAGATAGTGCAACAGACGCTCTGGCTCTGTCAAGGGTGGATACAGTGATGCTGCAAGGTGACAGTGGGAAGAGAACTTATCCTGGTCTGAGGCACTGCTTCTTTTTCAGCCTGGCTGCAAAGTGATGTTTACAGGAGGCCAGTAGGACTCATCTAAGTGGTCCCAGAAGACTGATACCACCCTATTCCATGAATTTCCTGGCCTACTCAGAGGATCATTCCTTTGAATCAACTAGAACCCACCTGCATAATTTGGAACTTTTTTTATACCTAGTGAATTACTCACGTGGGCCAACTGCAAACTGTTAGTGAGTTTCTCAGTCACCTAATAGCTCTTCCTTTTATTTATTTATATACTGATGCATTTATTTACTTGTTAATTTTGTTGCTGAAGGTCAAACCCATGGCCTCACACATGCTGGGGAAGAGCTCTACCACTGAGCTATACTCCAGTTCCTAGTAACTCTTCTTGTAAACCAGCTTCAACTCAACAGCATCATTACCTATATTTCTACACCATCTTAGGAGTCCTTCCTGTGATTCAACTCCAGACTGTCAGTCACACTCTCCAGCAAGCTTTTCCCCCAACCAGCATGCTGCCCCTTCAGACCTGTTTTGTTCCAGACCTCTGGCAAGTTTCTCTGTCACCAGCAGCCCATGTGTTCCTATGGTAACTGACCGCTCTGACAAAGTTGGAATTTCAGCATGAGGGTGATGAAGACAGGTCAATTTGTAGGTATTTAACTATTCATTATTCACTTTCCTTCCATCCCCAAGGTAAAAGTCACATTATTCATTTATCTTTTCTAAATTCTTAAGAGAAGTCCTTTGTCCCATTTAGTTTCATTTCACTATCCTTTTAATTTTTGTCATGGTCAGATTGCTGGTATAAGTAACCATGCCACTATTGACACCAGTACTATCCTCTTGCATTCTTTTGGTTATCTGAATGTCTTTTGCATCTACTGCATTTATTCAAGAGCCAATCCCATTCCAACTTGGAACTATCATGTTAATCTGCATCTGGTCCTGGCTGACTTTTTCTATGCTGTTGTTTAATTGTAAAATGGGAAGTTGTAATTTGATTTCATTGAACTGCCTAATATATTCTAGCATGAGTTTCTCTGATCCATAAAAACTCAGGCTCAGAAATTAATATGTGCGTGTTTGATTGTACACACACACACACACACACACACACACACACACAAGCAAATGTGAATTTCCAGATAAAATAACTTTGTGACTTCACAGTTTTTTGTTTTTTATCCCTGATGATACCTTTGATGAGTCATTCTGCCACTCCACCCTCCTCAGGAATACTCAGTTCCCCATTAGAGAAATCTTCTCTTTTACAATTAACATTACAAAGAAAAATTTCTTACTGGCCAATATTGCTATTTTTTTAGAAGTAGTATTTCAAGGTGGTATTAAAGTTGGATAGAAGTGATTAAAATAAAAATTTACCTTTCTAGAGAGTCAGTTATAAACACAATGTCTAAAAGAGGTATTTTAAATTCTGCCATGATATCTCTGGGGTTGAATTTACTAGAAGAAACATAAGCATTGGTTAAGAGAAAAAAAAATTAGGAGAACAGTGAAGATTTTCTCATGTCATCTTCTTTTTACTTTAAATATCTGATTTAACATTTTTATGGAAACTTGCTCCATTCCAGCAAAATCAACTGTTAGTAAGTTACAGTATTACTAATATTACATTTTGCTTGGTATGTAGAAATGAAATTCCCTAGATATTATTTTATAGGTACTTATTCTGCAAAATGCAGTAATTTAGGTTTCATTTATTTTATAGGGCCTATAATATGCTGAAATTGCATATGTGGAAATACAGTTCATTTAAATACAAAATTTCTTAGGAAAGCAAAAATAATCTACATTATCCACTAAATTTTTTTCCTACTGAAATAATGTTATAATTAATCTTCAAATAATTTTAACACAGCAATTATGGCTATCAAATACTGTGCAGTAATAAACATGATTTTATTTATAATGGAATTTTCTGCCAATTAGCCAACAAAAGAAATAATTCTACTTTCTAGAATGAAATAATATGGAAATGAAATTGGGTACTACATTCATAAGGCTGAATTTTTAAATGCAATGTCAGTGTCTCATGTATAAAATTAACTAAGACACCACTCTCAAATTGTTGCTACATCATTTCATTGCTATGTATAATAATTTTATTTTACTAATTTACCTTCTGGGAGAAAGTTAAACTGTACCCTATAGGCAAGCATGAAAACTAGCACCAATATAATAATTTTAGGATATCTTTATAAAAATTTACTGTGTCTTTAAGCTCTTAGTTTCTAAACTGAATCCATATATGCACTGAGAGGCAAGTCTAAAGACTGTAGTTGCATAAAATGAAAGACACTTACAAAACCAAGCCTGAGAAAGAAAGAAAAGAATTACTAGGCTATCAAAGTGAATTATGAAATAAGATGTAATAAAATACACAGTAGCCAAAGCAAGTGCCTGTGTTTTGTTTTCATGTTTCCTTTATATACTATATGGTTTGCAAAATCAGCTGATCCTGAAATCTTAAAAGTCAATAACATAATGGGGAAAATGGAAGATAAAACAGGATTGAATTTAGAGGCAAATATAATGAAGGAAAGAGTTAATATAGTGTATATGTAACTACTCCTATATAAATCTACTTTATACAGTAGATTTTCTATCAGAAACAAAAACAAATGCAGATCCCAGAATATACATGCAGCCATGGCTGTGTTTAAACTCAGGGCCTAATTAATCCAAGGGTATGGTAAGCACCTTTTTTTTTTCTTCCATCCATTTCCAATATTTTATTTACTGATAGAAATTCAGTTTTGTTCAGCTATTTCCGTATAATCCAGGAGATTGTACTTCATCTCAAGACCCAAGAGTTAGACTATGATTCTTGTAAAGTAAATATGGTAATCTTTTTAACAATAATAAATTTAAGAATGGGCAAATAAGTAAATAAGGGCCTGCCATGACTGTTCATGCTCATAATCCCAAAGCCCAGGGAGAGTGATGTAGGAGGATCACAAATTCAAGGCCAGCTTCAGCAACTTAACAAGGCCCTAAATGACTTAGTGAGGCCCTGAATCAAAATGGAAAAGAAAAAGGACTAGAGATGCAGCTTAGTTGCAAAGCTTCCCTGGGTTAAATTCTCTGTACCAAAAGATAATAAACAAACAAACAAATAAGGACTAGTAAGAATAAGAGAAAATTAGCTCAGGTCTTTATCAAAAATGCTTCCTTACTCCTCAGAGAGTCATAGAAATTCATGGTTTTTGTAAGTTTCCATAAGGAGTCCCATCTGGGATGTGACATCTGAAATTGCAGCAGCTACTTCCAGTCTGGAAGTTAACATAAATAGAAGTTAACTTAAATAACATAAAGTTAACATAAATAGGCTAGACCAACTCTACCCCACCCCACCTCTTTGAATGTCTTAGTTTTCCAAAATTTCCTCTTGAGTCCAGTTTACACTATGAGTCTTTTATATATATATATATATATATATATATATATATATATATATATATATATATATATTAGAAAAAATATATATATTATTTCTAATGTATTCAGTATATTTTACTAAGATTTCTTCTTTTTAATTCTGATACAGATGGATTTGTTTTATTCAAATAAAAACAATGAAATAATTCAAAATACATTATGGAGAAAAAGCCATTGTATTAAATAGTTGGTTAAATGAAAAATAAACAGCTATTAAAAAAACATTAGAATAGATAGTTAGGCAGAAATGGCTGCACCACATATCCACGTCTTACAAGACAGGTACTATATTAGATTTTATGGAACCAAAGATGACCATCATGTCCTATGTTTTCTCTGTATCAAAATGAGAAGATTAAAAATAAATGAATAAATGATGATATGTAACCCAGAGACAAGGTCTTAATGTATAGAATACAAAATAAAATAGTTAAAAGCTTCACTGAATAGATAAAACTTATTAAATGTTTTGATGAATTAAGGCGGTGAAGAGAAAGAAATAAGAAGGATTCACAATTGTTCAGGTAACATAAAATCAGTGCCTGGACTTTAGCAAGGCAGCAAGTATTGGAAACTGTGGAAATGCAGATTGATTGTATTGAATGAGAGCAACTGAAGATTCCAAGATGACCCCAAACTTGCACCTCTATATGATGGAGTCAGTGAACTGAATATGACAAGCAAGAGGAAAGTAATTGTGTATGTGACTGAGGATAATGAATGTGGTATTTGAATATTATTTGAAAGTCCTCTTACTATATTCAGATAGAAATGTCCAGTAATGGAGATCAGGGTATATAGCTAAAATGATGGAATTTAAAATATCTTTGCAGGAATCATTGACGTATGTGTTTTAAAACTATGCAATTTGTTGAAAAATTATTGTTCTGCAAAGGAGAGCAGGAAATATGAAACTCTCAATATGTTGATATTTGATGATTGACCAAAATATGCAGATTTGCTAAAGTGGACTAAAACCCTCTTGGCAGGCAGGATGTTTTATAGGAAAAATCAAAACAGAGTTGTTTATTTCCTTTGATCAGTTTCAGGGTAAAGAAATCATTATATTTTGACAATGTTGTTCAATTTTCCACTTGTTGGGGGAAGAAAATCTCATTAAATCCCTGCAGCTACTCAAGTCAGAGAACAGGACCCACTATTCTCAGATTCTTTTCTCAAGGTCCAGCAGGCTCTGTCTCCATGGCTGTCTAAATTGGGGATGGTTTTTAAGCCTAAATCTGTCAAATTGAAGATCTGTTTCACATACAATTCTGTGAATGGAGAGCACTTGGGAATGCATTATCATTACCAGAACCTGGAACTGCATTACTCTTCACATTAAAGACTTGTGGTCTGTCGCAGACTATGTCAGCAAGCTATGAAATGAATCTGCATTTACTGTGTCCCTTAGGCCTCTAAGTGGTTTCCCTGAAGTTCTGTTCCTAAGCTTGAATTGAAATGCTGCTACCTACTGAATCTCCTCCCTTTGTTATGAGCTACTCACCCTCTATTCTATTTCTGAGATCTAGCCTGTTGATACACACAGGTCTAAATCATTAATTTTAACTGCAAAATAATATTCCTTACATGAATGCAATGTTTTTATCTACTGTCTTATAAAAATGCATATTTCAAAACCTAATTATCAGAAAAGACCATCAAATGATGTACCAAAATAGATTAATTTGCCTCAAAACACCATTAGTCATTATTCTCCTGCATCAAACTTATGGGATTCATAAAAAAATAAAACATTACTACTGCTTTAATTTAAGAATTTATTTGCAAAACAACTTTAAGTAGCCCATATCTGAGCACAGTCAAGTATAAGCCATAGGTTGCATCAAAGAATAAAATAAGTGTGAGCACATGAAATTTAGTAACTGCAACAAATAATGCCACATAGAATGACAGCACTATTCTAAAAACCATGTAAGAATTTAATTTATAAAAATAATGCATTATTTATAAAAATAATGCATTATTTATAAAAAATAATGCATTATTACAATGAGGACACTGAGGCAAAAAATGTATATGCTTTACCAATTTTAAACAGTAATTTGTGGACTTTATTTTAAACCAAGATACTCAGACTTTAGAGTTCACATCCTTAATCCAGAAGGCATCACTAGAAAATAGATTCTAGAGTACAGAATAGTGATATGTTGAAAGCACTATTCCACCAAAAATTTAAAGAAAGAAACTCTCAGGATATGAGAGAAGATATAGTTAATTCTATCACCCTCTAAGAGTAACGGAATCTATATAAAATTATACTTAAAAAGAATGGTGTTGGGTTAAACCATTAGTACTCTAAATACCTCACGGTCAACATATTTATATTTTATAAGGGACCTGGATCAAAACAAGTCCCTTGCTAGATTATGATAGTTGATAAAATTACTATTAGAGGGTAGACAATAGGCAGTTGCAAAAGGTTACAACAATTAGATGATAGATTTGTAGATTAAGCTGTAAGAGAATAAAATGTGTCTAAAATTAAAAAATAATCAAAAAACCAAATAAGACTCTTTTTAACCTCATTCTGAGGATTAATTCTCTTAGAGAACATATCCAGTAGGATTAAATCATTGCCACTTACTGAAACTAGAAGTATTTTCTAAGTATATATTGACGTGAACTTTTAGTTCCAACAATTTTTTTCTGTTGTCTTTTAAAAACAACACATTATCACATTGAAGAGAACATTAAATTCCACACACACACACACACATACACATACACAAATGGGTTTTCTCTTTCAATAACCTTAAACGTTATTATGCTGAAATGGCCATTTCCAATAGCCTTTTAAATAATTTAATTATATAAATAGTATAACCACAGCAGTTCTAGTTCATTGGTCTTTACTGCTACTTAAATAGCTTGTATTTCCAGATCAGTGAGTAGAACTGCTAACTCTGCTCTCCTCTAGCCAAACTGTCCATCAAGAGACTGCATTTCTCTCCTTAAACTCTCTTCTTCCACTACAAACTATCCTCTGTCCCCAAGATTTTCAAAACAAGTAAGGTGGTTCATATCAAACCAATATAGCAGAACATCACTATATAGATAAAAAGAGACTTGTTTCACTTGTATGTGATTAGAAGGTTAAATTTTAAATGACATATGATGTTCAGAAATGAATATCTCTACTACTATAATTTCAAAAGATCAAATTAATTTGAAGAATTAATTAGAATGGTATTGATAATAAAAAATTAATATCACATTGAACTTCTCCTAGTCTTATAAATGAAGGATTCATTTTGCAACATTAAATCTTTATAACCGAGTCATACAGTTAAAATTTGGAAGCACAAAGAGCAATCCAGTAGAAAATGTATGGATAAATATATGAACTTAGACTTGGTTTTTAAAAGGCCCAGTTAAATGAATACATGTTAAATTATGTTTAATTGAAGGGTAGAAGAGGATGCACACATCGGTGAGATTAATTTATTGTGACATTGCAAATTAAGGTATTCAGCACTAAAATATCCTTGCTTCATAAAAATAGAAAATGAAATATGTAGTTGACAAAAATTGACTCAACACTTTAAAACATATGAACTATATCATGATTTAAAGAAATTTTACATGGGAAAATTAAAATTTCTATTAAATATGATATCAAAAAAGTGACTGCTTACATTTTAAAACGTTTCATCATATCTTCTTTTAAAAAGTCAAATTCCTTTAAACATATTTGTAGTGATTTATGCCACCAAATATAAAAGTGACACAATGTAAATACTTATTCCAGATGTGGAAAATAGTATAACATCATAATGATTTTATATAATAATTCTAGGAATTTAGTAAATGTTACTTAATGAAGAGTGATTTATTTTGTGTCATTTTAATGCATCAACTGAAATTACAGTAACTATGCAAAAGTGTTATATTATTATTCTCATTTTCTATGTGAAACTGAAGCCCTCAGTTTAGCAGTCACCTGATTTTGAAAATGGGTATAACTGATTTTATACTCTGTGTTACTTGATATGTATGGCACTCGTTACTGTGATTTGCAGAATGTTTCCAGGATCTCTTGAAACACAATAAGACTGAACTTTCCAGATCTCTTACACTTGAGTGTGACCATGTGGGCAAACCAATAAGGGCAAATTGAGTTGCATCTTTTTAGGCTTCAAAATGCCTTATGAAATCCTTCTGAGACATCTTTACCTTTGCTGTAAAGCCACAAGGTCCAAGACAATAGCTAGCTTATCAGTTCATGTCCCAAAGAGATGATGGATTAAAACCCCAGGATCCAGCAATGAACATACAAAGTTAATAATAACAATAGTAATAATGTCTTATCATTACAAGCGACCAAAGTTTGAGGAGCATTTATTACTCTACCATCACTCAAGTCTTTTTTGTTTGATGTGAAACAGATAAGACAAGGGGCACTAAGGACATATATCAATAAAAAATAATAAATCTAGACTGGGGATTGAGCAAGAATATTTACACATTCTATTTCTATAATCTCTGTATGGAATCAATAACACAGAGGAGATTTAACATTTCCCTTTGAATTGGGGGAACTGAAATTTGTGAGGCTGGCTAATGGTGCCAGATAAGCAGGCAAACTCAGTTCTATGTACAGTCTTACTAGGAAAAATCTATAGCATAATTGAAACTACTGAACATATCAAAAAGAGCAATTATGGTTTCAAATTTAAGACTGGTGAAAAATACATTAAAAGTCAAAAGCCATCTTAAACTTAATCCTGTTATCTACCTCTACTTCCTCAAAATTCTTTGTTACCTTTTCCTAGTGGTATAGCTACAAATGGAAATATAAAGCATCTTCCAATGAATTTTATTTTTGTAGCATTATTTGCAGTAGTTTGGACCTTAAGTGTCCCCAAAATATTGTTTTAGCAAGGGAGGCCCTATTGGGAGGTTGTGGAGCCATTCCTGGTGAGGCCTCGCAGGGGGGCTTTTAAATCTTTAGGGTGTGCCTCTGTAGAGAACAAGGGGACTCTGCTACTTCCTGTTGTCCTGTTTTGGTTCCAAACCCTGAGGAGAGCAGCTTTGCTGTGATAAATGTTCCCACAGGTGCAAAGCAAAAGGGCTAAACAAATAAGGACTGAAAACTATAAAACTCTGAGTCAAAATAAACCTTCTTCTCCTTATAATTTGGTTGCCTTGGGTATTTGTTACAGTAACAGAGAGCTGACTAACAAAATTATTTCATTCTATTCAGTCTTCCAAATGTTTTCTGTAAAAATCATTTTTTTTCTTTCTTTTCTTTTTAGAGATTAAATTAAGCATATGTTTAAACATGTTTTTTATTATAGTCATCTTGACATATTTACCAGAATTAAAGTCAAACTTCACCAAGGGAACATCTCATTTTCCACAGTTCATTCCAGAAAAGAATGGAGTTGGCCTCTTTCTGGCTACACGGTACCTGCTTTAACTTTTATAGCACTTCACTATCCTAGACATCTTGGTTTTATCATTGTTCTTTCTCCTAAGCTATTATTCATTTGCAGACACCATTCATATCATTAGTTCATATATACACACATACATATAATAAAAAATGATTTCCCATTTCTTCTCATATACAGATTATTAATCATAATTTTCAGACAATAATATTTTCATTCTAGCATATAATTATGAAAATTGTATTTTCTTTCAATTCTCCAAAATGCTCCCAGTGTGTTTTTGAGTTTTATATTTTAATACAGTTATAAATGAACCTCAATTGTTTTCAGTAACTTCTCATTGACTAAAAATGTATTGTGATTTTCATTAGAAATGCCTTTGTTCTAATTTGCTCTTAAAATAATTCTTTATTTTAGCTTTTAGAACCCTCCCTCATATTTCAAAATCACTTTAAGTCACCACAACCCCTGTTGATGCCTTACTGACTGACTTTAATTGTAGCATACTCCACCGTTTGAACTATTGTGACAATCAGTTGAATTATTATTCCTGGTAATCACCATGTTGGAAAATAGTGATATGGTTGTGTCTCAGATCCTATAATCTTAAGAAGGGATAATCTCAATGTGCTCAACTTTGTGACTTTATTGCTATAGATCTGTTAATGTAGTGAACGGCCAGCCAATGTTTTGTGGGATAAATGAATGAACTACTGGAGTCTAAAAAGAAGAGCATGAAGTGTGGTTTGGATTCATTGTTTTTATCTAAACAGAAAAGAAGTTACTTAAATGTTCACTAACTCGAGTTGTTTCTATAATTTAAGTTTATTTTGTAATAAGTTTGATGATACTGGCTCACAATTTGTTAGGCTATTTATTAAGCCAATTGGAGAGAAGATGAACATATCTGACATACATATTTTCAGTGAATTCTCCAAAGCTCTTGTTACTCATTTCAACTGTGGTTGATTAAAAAGAAGGTCAAAGGGGTAACAATTTATCTTGTTTTTGCATTATGAAATTATGTTTCAAAATTGAGACATAAGTAATGTTGTAAATCTCAGGATCTGACAAAAACTTAGCAACAAAGGTGAATTATGTAATTAACAATTATTCCTGCTGAAAGTACTGTGATCAGTCATTAAATTGATTGAACTAAATGTGAAATGTTATAACTTAAAGTTATTAAAAACATAAGTGCTACATTAATTAGGAGAAATCTAGTCTTTACAGAGAGAATGAACAAAAATCCAAATGCTGAATGAATAGGCAAATTAAATGTGTATAGAATCATTATTATGTGGATGTTTGTAAATACTTAGCTATTTGATACCTTATGAGAAAAATGTAATTATTAATTTTCCTTTGCCAAATACCTTTGTCATGATAGACTAAACGCATTCAAATTTTATACATGACAAAAATTTTAAGGAAATTTTATTCTGGTATGTGATAAAATTTTTACAAAAAAAAAGAATGCACATTTTTTTTTCTCAAAGATTAGAAAAGCTCATTGTAACCATCTATATACTTAATTTAATTTTGCCTCAACTCTTTTTATTTGTGATTATTATTTTATTCATTCTGATATTAAATATTCCATTAAGAACCATGACCTTGAGGAGAAGAGTGTTTGGAAAAATAACTTCATGGCTCTCTCATGTTCTACTTAGAAGAGTCATCTTTAAACCTAGACCCATTTTTTTTTTTAAAGAGAGAGAGAAAGAATTTTTTTATATATTTATTTTTTCAGTTTTCGGTGGACACAACATCTTTATTTTATTTTTATGTGGTGCTGAGGTTCGAACCCAGCACCCCTCACATGCCAGGTGAGCACATTACCACTTGAGCCACACCCCCAGCCCAAGACCTTTTAAATAATGACTTCCAAACTAGGAATCTTAATTTTATTTTAACTCAAAATTCAGAACATAGGGAAATTTAAAGTAAGGATGTACCACTTCAAATTTGTCTATATGATTGGTCAATCAATCAAATAAAACTTTAAACTTGGACATAGAAATTTGTCTAAATTTAACAGAATTGAATATATAATCAAAGTTATTGATCTATTAGCTTTAGGTAGACACAGCTAAACAATACTTTTATATTTTTTTTATTTATTGTTTTTGCCCACCAAACTATTTAAAGCAGTTTCTATTGAAACATCTTGATTTACTGAGTTTTGTCCTTGAGAATCATTGAAACTTATTGGACTGTAAAAGCAAAATTACCTGGAGCAGAAGGTATTTTTAAACACATGTTTTCCCAAAGAAGGCAGCTGCTCACTGCATGAATTCTTTGAGCACTGCTGTTCTCAGCAGTTAACTTTCTTTACTTGAAGGTACCAAGGCAGGAAAGATAACCTCAACACATTGTTTTTCTTTCATTTTTACTATATTCTCAATACTATCAAAGAGATGATATTTGGCAGCACAGAAATTATTTTAAAAAATACTGTAGAGGAAAAGGATGGTTCTTTTTTTAGATGAAAGTATTAATAATCAATCTTCTTAGTCCCTTTAGTTAGTATTTTCCTAAAAAACTAAAGAACAAGTCTATATTGTATCTACAGAGAAAATAAGCTTCCTCCTAGAACATTTCTTTTCTTTTAGCTATTTTATCACTTACGTTTTAAGTATTTACTTGTACTTTCCTTTTATCCAATAATACACTGACATTGTAGTAACAAATATAATTTACATAAAATGAAGCTATCTGTATCTTTATATACTCTGCCTTTGCATGTATGATGTGTATAAATGCATAGATTAGCTGCTTGAGCATAAACATGTTAATAAATGCTAACATTTTTCCTCTATAAGCAAACCTGTTGCCAAGTATGGTAATTACTCTAGGCTAAATTTATTATCATCCAAAATTTGTCTATGTATCATTCAATATAACTCATGATTTGTAGCATTTGAGACCTTTATGAATAGATGTTTTTAATTAGTCTTTTTTGACATTCCAGACAAGAGATTCTGTATTAGATTCAGGTGGGAAAACAATTTGGTGATAAACTGAGTAAAACAATTCTTTACAAGTTTGGGTGTCAGAGAATCATGCATTTTAACAAATTAAGGATTGCTCCCACATCCTCTGGCAAAATAAGAAAATAACTAAACTGTTATTTTTTCCCATTTCTAACATCAACTCATCAAGTATATAATCCTTTCCTGCCAGTTAAGCACGAGTGATGTATGAAGATACACAAACCACCCTAAAATCCAAGCCTGCACTTTAGTGCTCTCCTGATGATGATTTGTGAGTTGGAAGTAAATAACTGAATTTGAGAATGTCTTGTTCTGTAACTGTATCTTTCTCTTGTTAGGACCTCAAACTCTAGTCTTATCATTTTCTCCTTGTCTTTTTGAAATGTATTTGACTAATGTACATATGCAATTCTTTTCAGTTGTCTCTAGCTTTCACATTATGTTGAAATAAACCTTTACTCATCATGTAAAAACAGCTATTACAAAGTAAATATGTATTATCCTTGTTGTGGCTAAATTGGAGAGATCTATTAGAGACCCTGTTAAAATTCATTAAACTGAAAAAGAGTGATCACCCTGTTTTTTAGTAGACAGAATAATGCTTTCCCAAACATGCTCATGTGCTATTCCCAAGACCTGTGAATATGTTACATGAAATGACAAAAGGTACTTGGAGATGTGATTAATTTAGTGATCTTAAAATAGATAATACCAATACATCCATTCTGTTGATAAGAATCCTTATAAAAGCAGGGCCAGAGTCAAAAAGATGTGAAAATGGAATTATAAATTAAAATGATGTGCATTACAGATGGAACATGGGGCCACAGGGTCACAGCCAGACAATGCAGTACCTCTAGAAGCAGGGTGAATACAGTCTTGTAGGCCTTTGACCCAATGAACCAGTTCTGGAACAACTGACTTCCAGAACTATAACACAATAAGTATGTATTATTCTAAGCCATAAATTTATGAGCATCCATTAAAGTGTCAATAGAAAACTAAAGTACTTCATTAGAAAATTTTCTTCAGAGACTAGAAATTCACTGAAATAATTCTTCAATAACATTGTGTGGGAAGATTAAATCAGAAATGAATTAAATTGCTAAATCATAAGTTTCTTCATTTAAATATTGATCCATTAAAGGATTTCTGGATTTATTTAAGTGGTGCTCTTCTCCTATGATGAGTTTTTGTGAATTGTCATGATTTTTTTCTCAACTAATATGTTCCTTACAGTCTTTGATAAACTCCCCTTAATTGATCTTACCCTGTACATTAACAGAAAGCATGGTATTGCTTTAGTTTTATGTTAACACTATAATTCTGTAAGTTAGAATCCAGCTACAGATCTCATTGGGCCTCAAAGTGTGTTTTCGAGAGTTTAGAAAAATATCTTTCCTCTTGTCTTTTTCTGTGCTGCAGGCTGTCCTCATGCCTTAATGAATGGTCCCTCTGGTGCATTTCCAAACCCAACATTGCAAGGATAACACTCTGGCTTTTCTTCCCTACTGTTGTTTCTTTTTCATGTAGTCAAGAGTGGTTCTTCAATTTTAAAGACCAAAAAACTTACTGTATTTGTAATCGGGTTGCAAAATACTGAATCATCCAGGATGAGTTCCACATAGCAAAATTCCTAAATTAATCAAATCTATGAATGCCTTTTGCTATGACAAGTGTCATAATCATAAACTCTAGGATTTAGGTTGTAGATGGGAGTCACTTTTCTGACTATCACAGTATCTTCTACAGGATTTATTTGAAATATGTGAGAAATTTGAGAAAGTGAAACTTGAGAGGTAAAAGAAACAAATTTGTTGATGAAAAACAAGGTGTTATTTATCCTTGCAGAAATAATTGTACATTGATGCAATATTAAAAAGTCCAATCCAATGAGAAAAGCATAACGATAAGAGCCTTATAGAAAATATATATGTGGAGAAGTTAGAGCTTTTAGCTAACTATTTTAACAACATTCAGTTCAATCATAAACTGTTTCAAAAAGCTGAAACACTATGTCAGGCAGCCTGTACGCTTACATGTGCAATTTTCAGACATAGAGTTTCGTAATTTAACAAATTTCTAATCTGGTCAGATGAGAACCAAAGACACTGATACATTAGAACATAGCAAGAATGAATAATTAGAGTAAGAAATAGAATGAAATTATGCTGGACAAGGAACAGTTAAAACAATTAGAGGTGGAAAACCAGGAAATTTGAAGATTGATAAAAATACTGTGTTATCATTGCACACTAGAAATATATAAAAATCTAGTATTTAATGAGAGGATATTCTTTTACCATGGCAATTTTGCTGTTTTTACATTTATATGAAAAACTTTAAATACAGTTTTGAAATGAAGTAAGAAAAAAGCTAAATTAAACTCCAATCCTGAACAATAAAGAAGGAAATTTTATGAAAAGCCATTTGGAGTATAATCCTTTATAGGAAGCAGACATCCCCAACAGAGTTGAATTGCAGATCTCTGAAATGGCATATCAAAAAAAGTTCTAAATTATAATGGTAAATTGTTATATGAAGCTGATCAAAATTGTTCAAAGGATGTTTTCACCTCTTTAACATTGTTTACTTGAGCAACTTTCTGCTTATAATTACTAGGATTGATAGACTAGTAAATAAAAATATAAGACCATGAGTAAAATTTGAATTTCAGACAATGAAAATATTTTTAGCATAATATATCCCTGTGATACTTGTAGTTTATCTGAACTTCAAATTAAACTATTTCCTCTGTATTTATCTGACAGTTGTACATTATTAAAATGATACAAACATGACTGGGCATGGGGGCACATGCCTGTAATCCCAGGAACTCAAGAGGCTGAGACAGGAGGATTATAAATTCAAGGTCTGACTCAGAAATGTAGTGAGACCTTCAGCAACTTTGGTGATACCTTGTCTTAAAGTAAAAGGTGAAAAGGACTGAGAATGTAGTTTATTGGCAAAGTGTTCCTGGATTCAACCCCCAGTTCAAAAATAGATACAAATATTTTTAAAAAGACACCCCTGAAGTGTGACAAGAATGAATATTTCAAAACCTCAAGATACATTTCAAGGAAAAGTAAAATCTTGTGAATCAAATAAGTTTGATATTGCCCATTTTTCATCAGTTCTTGCCCTCTGTTTTTCATGTATATTTCAAATTTACTATTCACTTTTTATCCTTATTCCCTATATAGATGGATTTGGATGTATTGCTACTTAATATTATTATTTAATTAAAGGAAATTGAGTCAACCTGAAAAACATAAAAGAAAAACTTGATCACCAGGCAAAAGTTGATCTGAACAAAAACATCAAAGTAATGAAAGAAAAAAATAAATCAAAGAACCAAACGAAATTATGTTTACAGACTTGAATGCATAACGAAGATTCATCTTGGGTTGTCTAGCTTAGGTTCCTACATTATTCTGTCTTATGCACATTCCAAGGGTCTTATATTTTACCTATATTATAAAATTTCCTGGTGTTTGGCATCTTACGAAAGTCATTTCATTCTACCTACATATAAGAAAGAAAGAATCACGGCTTATCACAAAATAATAGTTTAGAATTTAGGGCCACAGCACACAATCTCATTGTGTTAAATAAACAACAAGAACAAAAGACAAAAACTGATAATTTTAAACTAATTTTGATTCATCATTCCTATTATTATATGCATATAAATTTAGAGAGTGTTAAATTACAATTAAAAGTTTGTTTTTTTTTTTTTCTGCTGATGTGAAAAAAGGGGACACACAGCAAAGGGAAATACATTTCAGAAATGGTAGACATAAAATTGGTGAAGAAATGTGTGTGAAAAATAGCCAGAGACTCAACATTAGGAAAACTGTATTGATGCACCCAGGACAGAGACTCTGAAACCTTGCTTTTAAATTTTTGGACAATAAAGCTAAAGGAAAAGTTATGGGTGAAGCAGGAGATCAAACCTTTAAGACATGCTGAAATATTGATTTCATGCCATTAGAATTCAAACATGGAACTTTGTGATGACCTGTTCTGGTTTGCCTTATGTATATTCATGCTTATCTGCTTCCAGTTTCCAGTTTCCCTTATAGACCTCCATTAAATTCACTACCCAGTATGTTTTACTTTTCAGCTACTTGCCCCTTGTTGGCTTTATGTGATTGCTCTTTCAGACTTCCAGATAAAATCCACTTTTGACTATACTTAAAATTAAGCCTAATAGATAAAGAATTATGAGTATTATCCAAATGAGTTTCTGTAATCTTTAAACAATTGGGTTTTAATAACTAGGCTAAAATACAATTGGAATGTTCACTGAGATACCTAGCTGAGAAAAGATAAGTCTGTAACAACCCAGAATAAATTATGAAAAACTTTTCTTAGCAATGTACACATTTTGAAATTTATGATATATTAATATATACATAATGTGTTTAACTTAATTTACCTGTTAATTTAAAAATAAGTTTAATACAATAAGCTATTTAACAATAAAAATAAGAGTTTGTAATCAGTCAGCTAGCATGGATTTAGAAACTATTTTAGAAATTTATGGGAAAACTCATGTCATTTGCAATAAAACACCTGTTATTGAATTTTAAATCTGTGCTGTTTGATAAGCCTTTGTGTCATTTATAGTAATAATACCAAACAACATAGGGATTAATATATGCCAGATATTCTTCTGTATGTTTGATATGTGTTAGTTCATCTTATACTCAACAGTACTATAAATATGTGCTATAATTATTTTCATTTTAAAGATAAATAAGTTTAACCATTTTAACATTAGATACTGAGTGAATGATGACACTTTTACTGTTTGGGGGAGATAAATAATTTCTGAAACCAATTAAATACCTGAAAATATGACCTCCATGAGTTTATTGTATTATAAGTGAGTGTGTGAAAAATACACTCAGTAACAATCTAGTGTAGCAATTCCTAAATATTGGGTATAACACCATACTAGGAGAGTCACATGGCACTTTCTTCCTGGTGATTCTATGGCTTAAATCAATATTTTCAGCAACTATATCATTATTGTTCTTTTGAAAAAAAATATAACTGTTGGCAATAATGCACATTGACTTAGGAATTTTCAGGACTGTGGCTTTCCTGTGCCTTTCCAGTTCACTGAGTGTATGATACAAGAAATAGGTTTCTTAAAAGCTAATAGCAATGGGTTCTGTCGTTTGTACATACAATACAAGTTCATTAAGAAATAGTTTGCCAGATAAAGAAGGAGAGAGAGATTGACATTAGAGAAGATAAAAATAGAAGGGGATTGTCCACAGAGAATTAAAGGACAATCAGATCAAAGGGATTAGGGAGCAAGATGTGGTCATACTGCTTACCAACCAACATTGTTGCCTGCCTTAGGGGAAGACTGCCATGTCTGCCATCAGCCTCAGTCCTTCAGCACTTCTCACAGCATGAGAAAATAGCCTTACAAAGCAAGAATTCCATTTCTAAAGTTTGTGTTTGTGTGTGTGTGTGTGTGTGTACTCATGTTATCCAAAATGTTTTTGATAACCTTATGTGGAATATAAATGAAAAAAAAGCATAATTAGTTTCAAAATGTTATAAAAATAATGGATTAAATTGTTTCAGAAGCAACGTGCCAAATTACAATGTGGTATCTAAATATGGTCATATGCATTTTGAGGGAAGTGATGAAAGTAAATTTAAAATGACTTATAATTTTGCTTAGAGGGTTTCATATAGATGACACTCAGTAGACTGGACCATATATATAAAAACTCTCAATCATAAGGCTTCTGATAAACCTGGCCAACTATACACAAAACAATGTAATATTTTAATTGTTCTGCTCAAAAAACAATTCTAAAATCTGACCTGGAAGAATACACTGTATTTAAATTCATAAACTATTTTTAATATTCTTTAACATCCTTGAAAGATAATCCAAAACAAATCTCACTCCAAATGTGCGGAAATTTGTGAAACTTCAAGAATTGTTTCCCAATGATATGTTCACATCAAAGTATTTGGAGTAGAATAAAGTTCTCTTCCTAGGTGATTTTTATAGATTAGTTATCATAGTACATGTTATTTTGTGTGTCACTGTGTGTGTCAGGGGTCATAAACCCAAATATGAGGGGAATATTTTAGGGAATTTAAGCTAATTTTGATTATCCATTATTTTCACTGTATAAAGTGAGTTTGAACTTAACTCTTCTCATTTTCTTCTCAATTTTCGAAGATGCTCTGGGAGCTCTAATTTGTTGTCATTGTTGGTACTGTTAAATTTATCATCTTGTTACATATAAAACAAAGGAGTTTTATAGAGGCTAAGGAAGTTTTCTGAGATCACACAGCGAAGGGCTACTGTTGAAAGAATGTAAAATGTGCTTTATAAAGGTAATTGTGAAAACATGATGGTCCTCAGTTTACCTTACATGTATTAAAACATCAATCTGTGCTCCACAAATATGTACAATTATAAAATATGATAATTAAAAAATACTTTTATAAGAGTAGATATTAATGCCATCTTTTTTTTTTTACATTCTTGTTTTCTTTTTTTCTAAGCTTATCAAATCAGGCCAAAATTGGATGATACAGGTGCCTTCATTGGAGGAGAACTCACAGAATGCATTGGAAAAAAATACCTTCTTAGAAGATTGCACCATGATAAAGAGATAATTTTCCCTATTATCACTTTAATCATGCTAAAAACTTAGTTTTTCTGAACTTTCTTTTACATATCTATACAAGAGCAATTATCTTTGTTACCATACAGCTTTATTTTGCAGATTAAATTAGTTAAACATGTTTAAAATACACAACATATAATAGATTCTATAAACTAGAGTGATAATTTTGATCATTTTCACATTCTGAGAAGATTATGTATTTCAGCTTTATGGTTTTTCCTTTGTGAATATCCAAGACATAAGATGTCTGAGTAGTTTTAATAAATTGGATGACAGAATTTGGAAACATATTTCCAGATGCAATAAAGAAATATTCCATTAAATTTTACAGCATTATAAATCATTTAAACATTTAAAAAAATAATTCAAGGTATTTTTTAGTACTTAACCTGTTGTTTTTTGTATTAGTTCAAACAACTAATTTTAGTTCAGTAAACAATCACAGTATGATAGTTTCTAGTGTGTTTTATATCACATGCTAATTCATGTATTTCAAATTAAAAAAAACATATGGTCACCTTATACCTGCTTATAGAAACTAAAAGATGGCATTAAATTCTCTAAAAACACACTTTTAAAAACCTTAAAATTATGTTCACTCTATTTTGTACCCGAAACTATAGTTTTTATACACATATATTTTGCTAAATATTGTTGTTTCACATTGTAACATTTTATACATATTTGCAAAATTTGATATTTTGCTTATTTGTTTAAGTCACTAGCAGGTGCACTTTATACAAATACTACTATCATCATTTGAAGTGGTAAAGGTAATTTTATTTTTAAATTATTTATAGTGGTAAAGGTAATTATATATTTAAATTATTTATATTGAGACATAATATTTGTTCTTTATGGGGTACAAGGGTGCAATGTGGTAATTCAATATATGTATACAATGTGTAATAATCAAATCATCATAATAATTATTTTCATCTCTTCAAATATTAATCATTTTTATGTGTCTGGGTTTTCATACTATCCATTTTGAAATATGCCATAGATTATTTAAACCATTAATTACCCTACTATGCTATAGTTAAAAACAGAACTAATTTATTCTAATTGTGTTTTGTACCCATTATTAAACTTCTTTGTCACTGTACCCCTGCCCTCTCTAGTCTCTGTAGACAACTATTCCATTTCATTATACCAAGACCAACTTATTAGTTTACACAAATTAGTGAGAATAAATGGAATTTATCTGTTGCTGAGAGCCATAGCTGAGTCCGAATGACGCATGGCATTTTTGCCAGAATGGAGTGGTTGAGAGGTGACCCAGCAAGCCATTGAAATGATAATGGTTATGTTAAGCTGTGTATATTAGACCCCTGCTGTCCACCTCGGCCTGCTACTTTGGAGTTCTCCTGGGGATTCCGGGAAAGTTCCCATTGGTTGGGGAAGTGCCAGAGGAGGGATTTCCGATTGCTGGTTCCTGGAGGAGCCATGTGGCGTTTGGAGATGTTCCTGGGAGCATGTGTGGAGTGTATTGGTGGAGTTCAGAAATAAAGTCTGTTCCTGCTTCAGTGGCTTGTGATTTGTGCTCAGCCAGACTGCGGCAATCTGTCTGTATCTGGCTTATTTTGCTTAACATAATAACCTCCAATTCCCAAATGACAGTACTTCATTTTTTTATGGCTGAATAGTAATTCCATTGTATATAAATGTCACATTTTCTTTATTTATTCATCCACAGATGGGCATCTTGGTTTGAGTCCATATTATACCTATTTTAAATAATGCTGCAATAAACATGGACTCCTAAGCATCATTTTGGTATAGTGATTTCTTCTCATTTGGATGTCTACTTGGACTTGTTGTATCATGTAGTAGTTCATTTTTTTTCCTGAATCTTTATATTTATTTCCATAGTGTCTGCACTAATTATATACCAGGAGAGTTCTTCTTTCTCCACATCCTCACCAACTTTATTTATTTATTTATTTGTCTGTTTGTTGTTTCATTATATTAGCCAATTTACCTGGGTTGAAATAATATTTTATTGTGTTTTTTATTAGCATTTCCCCTGAGACTGATACCACATATTCTTTCATTTGTTCAAACTAAATATGATGATCTCATAGAAGAAGAATGGAATAGTGGTCATTAGAGACTTGGAAGGGCAGGAGGAAGAAAATGCAGGAAGAAGTTAGATAAGGGGCAACAAAACACAGCTTAGCTAGGCCAAATAGTTCTGGTTTTCTACAGCACAGAGTAATATTGGTTAATTAACACTGTTAATAAACAGTGGTTTATTATATATTTAAAAATAAGTAGAAAAGAACATAAGTTCCAAGCATATAGACATGATTAATGTTTTCAGAGGTGAAAATGCTTCTTATCCTGCTCTAATCTCCATACATTGTGTACAGCTATCAAATTGGCACACTGTATCTCATAAGTAGGTGCAAATACATTATCCAAATAAAAATATAAACAACAACAACAACAAAAAACTGTTTGAGAATGTACATTGGCATGGAAGGATATCTGTACCACATGGATATAGTATTTAAAAGTTGCAAGAAAAAGTACAAATTAATACATATCTGTATGTGATAACCAACATTTAAGCAGTTGAAAACTTACATATTAAGATGATCAATAATATACAGTACTATAAAGGAACAAATTTTGCTGAAGAATAGAATTTTCCGTTAGATTTACCAATAAGTGAGTTCACTTGACACCTTCTATTAAGAAGAGTTTCAAGAAGGGGCTAAACTGCATTTGAATCAGAATTAAAGAACAAAAATATATGTGTGACAAAAAGGAAGGTTTTTTTCTTTCAAAAATTAAATGAATAGCATACCTGAAAAGAAGAGAGAGCCCACAGATGCTATAGTTTTGTTTTTACTTTTGTCAATGGGCAAGATTTGATATCCACTGATAATAATTTCAGAGGATGGTTGAAGATACAGAAAAGAGAGGATATACCTCATTAAATAAAAGATATCTAAGGGATAAGGTGATCTTTAGCTCATGAGTAGAGAGAGAGATATTTAATAGGAGAAAGAATATTTCTTTCCAATTGGTAGGAATGAAGACAAGTTATAAAAAAGAAGATATGGATATTAATCTGTGAAAGACACATAAAAGTGACATACTATTTTGGAAGTCTGCACAACCAAATAGCTTTTTTTTTCTTTTGTTCTATTTTTTACATATAAGCTACAGAAAATATTTCATAATTAATGGCTTACAGGCTAATCTCTGCTCAAAGAAATATTTTGTTTATGCCTCAGAGAAATTAAGTGATCCCCAAAAGAAATTTGGACTTCTGTCTTCTCTTGGAAAATTAAAAAAAAATGTTCTTCTCATGATTTTAAAAGTCCTAAAATAACAATATTTTTGAAAATCCAAATTCTGGGGCTATTTAACCTTCTTGAATTTTCTTTGGCCAATTGCATTAGAGAAGTCTACAGTCTTACATGGACTACTCCAATCTCTGTTAATCACTGTTCTCCACTTTTAAAACATTTACTTCCTATCCATAATGTTTTTCATCAAGGCTAGAAGCTATGAATTATAAAAAGAAAGAAATCTATTGTGTGAGGTAGAGAAGTAAGGACAAAACTCACTCCACATTTCAAGAAAACAATAACCAATGTTTAGAAGTTTGATGGAAGGAACTATAGAGATCTTTGATGAGGTTTTCATTTCTCAAAGTTATGAGATATGAAAATCAAACCACGTTTAGTTAGCTGTTTCATCACTGTGACTAAAACAAGAACAATTTGGAAGTGTAAACATTTGTTTTGGGATCATTGTAAGCAAAAATAACCCAAAACAGGAGCAGACCCCAAACAGATCAGCAGCTGTCTTTATTAAGCAGTAGTGGAATGGCACACAGCACATTTTCAGGGGAGAAAATGGAGACTGGTTACAAGAGGGGTCTGTTTTTAATAGGTCTTAATGAGAGTTAATCATAGCAGAATATTTAGTGTGACTTAATAATTACAGACTTGGGATGTACAGTTGGGCAATCAGGAAACTAGTAGTGCAGGTTAAAAATCTAACTCAGGATTAGATTTACAGCTGTAAAAGCTCAAAACTCATTCAGACTCAGGGAAACAGTTGTAAAAGCTTGAAACTCATGGTTACTGGGATAAAAATCCAGACCCCAGAGCCCATTTGTTTATCTCCTTCCCTCTGGGATTCGTTGTCACTGGGAATAGAGGAATGTCCAGGGTCCAGGGTCTAATGTTTACCTTCTCTCTCGGGGCCAGTGTCCCCCCTCTTCCCTAAGGGCTGTCATTCTGCTTTACTTGGGGGATGTTATTTCCCATACCCTTCAATCATGGTTTCAGAAGTCTCAGTCTATAGATGGCCAACTTCATTGTTCTGGGCCCAAGAGGAGGCTGCACATCATGGGTGAAGGACCCAATGGAAGAAAGATGCTTAGTTCATGGTGAGATCAGGAAACAGAGAGAAAGGGAAGGGAACGGGGCAGCTTGAAAGATGTACCTTCCAGGACATGCCCTCTGAGACCTACCTTAGCCATCCAGCCCCATCTGCCTACAGTTGTTACCCATCATTCCATTCAAGTTAGAATGGACTAATTAGGTTGCAGCTCCCACCATCTAGTCATTTTAATGACTTAATATTAATATTCCTGTATTAACAGAAGTTTTGGTGGGATACCTCATATCCAAGCCATAACACATATGAACTTCATGGATAATTTTGATAAAATTAACAGGTCTAAAATATATATTATCCAAAATCATTAAGTTATGGCACAACAGTTTTAATACTATAAAAGTGAACTCAAATTTCAGACTATGAATTCAATGTTAGATTTACAATTCCCCATGTAGTTGCATATTTTGTCATTTTTTATATTTTGCAATATCTTAATGGGAACTCAAAATAAGTATATCATTATTGATATATCACACATGCCATTTTAACCCTGGTGTTTGACAGTATATTTTTGTATAAATGCATCCTGTATTTATTTGTTTTAATAAAACATATGTTACGGTAAACACCAAGAAGGAGAAGGAGGAATGGGAGGAGAAAAATATAAATGGAAATGAGTTCTTGAAATAGGTAATTTAAAAGTACAATGAACTTAATTGCCCAGATGACGAAATCATGAAACAAAGAAATGAACAATTCTAGCCAAAAGAAATCCTTCACTTATCCCCCACCCAGGCCATACAGACTGAGTAGAGGAAATGAAGAAAGGAGGCTGTGTTCTCTGAAGAGTTAATAGGACACTCAGGACCCTGGTGGAGAGAAGTGAAGAGAGTATTGCGAGTTGTCCCAGGCCCTACTTCTGTAAGTCCATTACAGTGCTGAGAGATACTTTTCCTGTGGCCATAAAAGATCTGCCAGGCATTTAAGAGAGAGCATGACAAGGGAAGGAAGGGCTTTACTGGCAGTAAGTCAGTGAGTTGGAAGATGAGAACTCTTACCCTAAAAATATCACCTTGCTTAGGGGTTTGTTGGAGAGACATATCAGAGAGGTAGACACCAGGGTAGTTACTATTTTGCGGGTGGCCTGCTTTGCTGAAGCACAGTTGCCTGTTATCTAAAGGTCACTAGAGGCTCTAGGTTCTGTAAAGCTGAAAAGAAAAGTTAATAATTATTAAGTCTTGACTCATGTCAATTTAATTCCTTTTCTCAGAAATATTTAACTCTGCCATTAATCAGTAGGATACAAAAGCATTTATCATTAGAGAACAAGAAAGATAGCAAAAGGTAACACCCAGTGGAGGACAGGAGAAGATAAGGGAAAAGTGAATTTCTCCCAATCAGATAGGAGAAATTCTGATTGGGAAGAAGTTCTCACACATGAACATTTCTAACTCATTGTGGGGGCTTCAGTCCAAGGTATACAGCAAAGCTAGTAGAATACTAATAATATACTGCCATATCATTGGAAATTAGTATTCTTTTTAAATAATCAACTAAAAGCAAGTGGACCTAAAGGGTTTATTTAGGTTTTCCTTCTTAATGTCAGAGGTATACTACTAGTTCATGAGAGCATTTAAAGCCCCTGGATCTGAGTAGCTGCCCGGATTGCCTTACCTACTGGTTTCAAACTCAAAACAAATCTTTCATCAGCTGCTCTTTAAACAACTCAGCCAAGTCCTATAATTTAGGAAAGCGCTCTTTCACCTATTCCATGTAAAAAATAGCTTTTCACTTATAAAGAACATTTTTAAGTTCTTGTAGGAAAGAGAGTGGTCTTCTACACATCTATTACAATCAGTATAGTGTTTCAATCATTATTAAATAATCAAGTCCTTTAAAATCTGTGATATGAGAGGACAACCCCACTAGCTTTCCAACCTGCCATCTCAGTATTTGGATCAAATTGAACAACACTGACTAATCTATCCCTGAGAGAGCACAGGGATAAAGGATACACAGATTGAGGAAACTGGTTCTAATCTTTAAAGCAATTGGTAGCACTCGAAGTGTTTAAATTGGAGAGTGGCAAGATTTTGTATTTTCAGTTGATTATAGGACAGTCACTCCGACAACTTTGCTGAAAATGAATATAATGAGTGTTATGGTTTGGCTGTTAGATGTCCCCCAGAAACTATCATGTGAGTATAGGATTATTGAGGTGAAATGATTAGATTATGAGAGCTGTGACCTAATCAGTGGATGGATTAATAATTCAGATGGACTAGGTGGTAACTGTAGGCTACTTGGATGATGTGTCTGGAAGAATTAGGCCACTGATGCATGTCTTTGGGTATTATATTTTGTTCCTATTGCCTCAGTTTCTGGACTTCCTACCTACCATAAAGGAGCAGCTTTCTTTCACCATGTCCTTCTATCATGATGCTCCAGTGGAGGACAGGAGAAGATAAGGGCCCTCCCTTGGACCCCAAACAATAGAATTGTCAGGCATGGACTGAGATCACTGAAACCATCAGCCCACAATAAACTTTCCTCTTCTAAGTTGTTTTTATCAGGTAAAACTAATTAACACTAAAAACTAATTAACACAATGAGGTTGGGAGAAATTCTAAATAGTTCCAAGACTTGGAGACGATCTCATGATTCAATGAAAATATCTAATTTTCAACAAATTAACTTCTTGAAATTTAGGGGTTTTTATTTATAATGGGAAAATAATAATTGATGGCTATTTATACTGTGAGATTTCCATTAAATAAGCTTATGAATACAGTACAAACTTGCTCCACTAAAGTGTTAGTTCCTTAACATTGTGTATCTTCTATTTTCATGTGATTAATCCAAGTACTTATTGAATACATGATCAATATCTAATATTTATATATATATTTTTTTTTACTTAAATGGCTTTTTATAGGAATATATCATTTGGAGTGTGCACCTGCTTGTAAAATTAATACACAATATGAGAAAGCTATTAGACTTAAAAGGAATTTCCTTAGATGCTTAAATCTATGATATGCACAGATCAAAGAAAAATGGAAAGACGTATAAATGAGAGATATCAATGTATGGATATATGCAGCCCTGAAAACAACACAATCCATTAACATACCGTAATTATTTAATTCTAATATACAGTAATTAATCCATTATTTCATATGACTTATTATTTATTTTTTTTCTAGAATTACATAATTAATGACTATATTTCTCCCTATGTTTTCTTGCAATACTGAATTTTCAAGGTTGAATAAATATCCTTTTAAAAGTAGAGATTTTTAATTTGCACCTTTAATAATACTATTTGTTATAATTTATCATTTCTAGAGGTAATTTGTTCATAAGAATATTCATTAAATAGATTTTAAATAAAATACTAATATACATGTAAAGGAAGCAAAATGAATCATATTGGCAGTGTTATGCAAACCTCAGTTTTACAGGGGAAACAAATGATAATTATAACTTAAAAAGAAGTCAGTCTTATATTTAGAATTGCTTTTTATAAAACAAAAATTTATATGTAGTATAAGAAAATAATACTACATTTGGAAATTAACCTTAAGTCTAAACTTAATGGTACCTCTTAAAAATAAAGAGTAAAATAGATTTATTTCACTATAAGTATTAGAATGTATTTTACTTAACACAAGTAAAGTATTCTTTCAAATTCTAAATAAGTGTGTAAATTTAGTAGAAGAAAAATACCTTAAAATATTTATTCTCTAATTATTCTTGTATGTTTTATCTAATAGAAGGTATCTAATCAAGTAGTTTAAAGTACATTCAGAATGTCCAGTTCCACCTCCTACTCTCTAAAGCACTCAGACACCTAGCAATCTTTCTGGGCATCTATTTGTTCATGTCTCGGAAGATAATAGAAATTCTTATTACATAAAATTTTTTGAATATTTGAGTTATTATATATAAGGACCTTAGACATATATAAAACTCTATAAGTAATCTATGATTATTATTAATAGTTTAAATATTAGTGGAGTCAATGATATCACTGAGAGTTTCACAAATTCCGTCTTAATCCTGAAGGAAGAGCACATGAAGATGATGATTTATTTTAATGTCATGTACCATGAAAATTAAGCAAGCATCCCATGGCAGACAAATGTGCATGCTAATTATTATCAATATTATCCATTAAAGCCTCAATATTTTAGTTAAATCACTTTTAACAGAAAGAAGTTCATAAGTCTGCTATCATAACACATTTTGACTCCTACAGTGTCAGATGATTATTTCCAGCTCCAGCTGGTGTATAGCTATTAAATTGCTTGGCATAAAGTAATTTATGATGAAGATTTTAATGGGAAAACAGCAGATAATTACATGTTTTTTTTTTAACCCAATGCAACTAAACTCCTCTCTTCCATCCCATGTTAATGCCCAATGTTTTACAGACCATCAAGGTGAAATGGATAATTATGCAGATTAAATATTTATTGGAATAGTATTCACCAGTGTCAATCCTGAATGTCATACATTTTTGTCTTAAAATAATATTTCAAAATTTTCAATATTCAAAACAATAATATCAGATGTTATTGTTTGGAAAATGTACTTCAAATATTTTTGACCAAAGACAGGAGGGAAAATAACCTTTCAAACTGGCTTTCACTGAACATAAATTCAGGGGCAAAGCATCTTCAGAGTTGGTTAATTAAGTAGCACAGTGATGATTCAAAGACCTGAGTATTTCTCTGTCTCTGCTTTGTCATCATGAGCATGCATTTATGCCACAGTGACTCCTTTTATAGTCATCAGAATTGTTGAGGTCAAGGCAGGGCACAATAATTACCTGAGAAAGGAAGTGAACTCATTTCTTGCTGTGTCTCCTTTTAAAAAGTAAAAAACAAAAAACAAAACAAAACAACAACAACAACAAAAAAAACAAAAACACCAAAAATCAACAACAAAAACTGTCTAGAAATATCAGCAGAGTTCCCTGTGTTCTCACTGGTCAGTAGTAGAAAGCAAACTTCACTCCTAAACCAATCATTGCAAAGCAATTGGATTGAACCAATCAGAGTTCGCTTATGAAGAAGGGGCTACGATCTTCCTTTCTCAGGCACATGGTGAAAGGACACCTGCATAAACAAACTCGAGTACTTTACTAAACAGAAGAGGGGAATGGACACAGGTTGGACGGGAGTCCTGCCTGAACAATGAGGAACATCTTTCTTCAAAGAAATGAAGTATATTTATATAAAATCAACCACATGTTTGATTATTAATAGTGAACATGTATGTTGAAGCTCTTTGGAATATAATTTAACAAGTTAATATAACAGCATTAAGTAATTACACTTCAGATAAAGTCACTTAATTTAACTTCAGATAAAGTTACATTTAATTCATTCTCCATCCTTTAAAAAAAAATCTATAAAATCTGAGAATTTACGATATACCAGAGCTGTTAGTGAAATAAAACACCTATACCTAGTGAAATAAAACACATATAGATATGATCTTAAGAAGCTTAGAATGATAGGCCAACCACTAAACAAATAAATATGCAAGCAAAATATAATAAGGTTAAATTGAATGATCTGGAGTGATCGCAAGATGTTATGAAAGAGAACAGAGGTAGAGAAGAGCAATGTTAGACAGTTTGATCTGGGGACCCTTGGAGAGAGAGTTTCATTGAGGAAAGGAAATTTAAGATGAGTCTTGTAAGATCAGAAGGTTTTTAACCTGTAAAAAACTGGAGCAGCATTCCTGCAAAAGAAAGGTCCATTGACCTTAAAGAGGAATCAATCTTTATGTGTATAGAGCACAAAATTAAAAAAAAAAAATCCAGTTATTTGTTAGGAATAAAGAAGTTTAACAAATATTTTTATTAAGCCTTTTTAAATTTTAAATTTGCTCCTTTAAATCTTCTATATGTAAGATAATCTAATTTTATAAAAATTATTTTTCCTTTTAGCTAAGAAAATATCAAATTCATGGAAATTGAAATTAAGGCAAAATAAGGCACTTTAATTGTTACTATTTGAAGGACACTTTCAAATTCAGATTAAAATGGAATAATTGAATCCTTATAGAATTAAATAATTAAAGGGTTCAACAATGGTGTTACTTTGAACAATGTCATTTTTTAAAAGGCATTCACAATGATTGATTGCTGACTGTAGAAAAGCCTTATATATTCACCTCAATGTCTATGTTATGGTATAGTTTTACAAAAGGGAAAACTGATATGGAATGATTAATAACATATGTAATTTTACATTTTTTATTTGTGACAGAATAGGGAAAAACCAGGATTTTTGATTATTATAATTTTGGAGAAGTGTTGTTTTAATCAGCCTTTTCACCACTGTCACTAAAAGACCTGACAAGTGAAATTAAAGAAGGAAATTTATTTGAGGCTCATGGTTTCAGAGTCTCAGAGCATAGATGGTCAACTCCACTGCTCTGGCTCCAAAGTAAGGCAGAACATATGGCATAAGGGTATGGTGGAGGATGGCAGGTTATGACAAGGATACCAGGTAGCATAGAGATCTCTGCTAACCAGGGACAAAATATAAACCCCAAAGGCAACCTCTCAGTGATCCACCTCCTCCAGCATATAGTTACCACCATACCTGCCTATAGCTACCACTAAGTGAATCCATATCAGTGTATTAATCCACTGATTAAGTTTGACTTCTCATAATTTAATCATTTCACCCCTGAAAATTCTTGCATTGTCTCATACATGAGCTTTTGAGGGACATCACATATCCAAAACATAACAAATGTCCTTAAAGTTTATGACTTGTTGTATTTATCCGAGAAACAAATAAGCTAATAATATTCCCCTTTATTGTTTAACATTGGCTAGATCTGCCTTATATTGGAATTTCCACAATTCTGCCTTTTGGCATTCTGTAAACCTAATGAGACAACAGAAAGAAATGGGAACTTGGAGAATGAGGCTTCCACCACCCCAGATTAAAACCCTAGGGTAAAGCTTGTTTTATTTATTTATTCTTTTATTTTGTTTGTTTTTTGTTTGTTTGTTTGTTTGTTTCTGTTTTTGTCTTGGCTGCCTGACTAAAGGCCCAACTCATGTTTGGATTTCCATCCATTCTTTTGTTGCCTGGCTTCCTTGACTACCCTAACATAAGTCAAGCCAAAGAATTGTTTTGAATCCAAACAATTCTTTTGTTTTAAGGAACAAATACAGAGAAAACTCAGGTTAACAGACACATTAAATCATCCCATATGGAATAAGAACTTAAGATTGTACACTTTCAATTGAGTCAGAGAAAGAGAAGAATAAAGGGTGACTCCCCAATGAAAAGTTAGCTTCCCTCATTAGTATAGTATAAAAATCCTAAAAGAAAGCCACCAACAGTACCTCCTTTCGGACCCCTCCCATGCTGTCAGAGCTTTTCTTTCTTGTTTCTAATAAATCTTCTACTGAATTCTCACCCTCATTGTCTGGGTACTTCATTTTTGGGGTGCAGGAGACAAGAACCCTCCAGTGCTCACATGGCCCTGTGTTACATGAAGAAAAGTCCACATTATTTTGAACCTTGGTTACTCATCTTCCTTCTAAGATGTAAACTGCAGAAGACAGGGATGTTTGTTTTGTTCACTGGTGTATCACAAGCATCTTGAACAGAGTGCAGTACATGGCAGGAATTCAGAACATATTTGCTTAATGCAATGGAACTCTTTAACAAAACTCTTAAATTTCTGTGGCTATAAGTGCCATCATGCATGTAACTGCTATTGAAAAGCCCTGAGAAAAGAGAGTAAATACTTACTTATTAGGTATGTCAGGAATTATCAAATAACATTTGCAAATGTAGAGTATCTAGGTTCTAGCCTTTAAAATAACATGTATTGTTACAAATAAATCTGTTTTTTCTTCTTATTAGGACAATCACAATTTTAGTCTTTAAGTACTTTAGCATATATTTATTCTAAAAAAGTTTGAGAGAGAAAATTAGTCTGCAGACATGTAAACCTACTTAATTAATGTTACTATTATGTATAATTATATTGCATCAAAAAAAGAAAAAGTACTTTGTCTAATCCATACTAATAAACTTGGTAGGTGAACTTATGTAACTGAGTCAGATTTTGCAAGTTCTTAGTGATATAATCAGTCCACAGAAAACATTTATATTTTGTGAAAATACAAACACATTAAAAATTTAAGTGTAGGCATAATCATAATATCATAACTTAGATTATGAAAGAGATGATAGAAAGTTTTAGTTACAAAGGAGTAATACATTTTTTGAGATCTATTGCATAGTGTGGTGAGTATAGCCAACAACAATGTACTATATATTTCAAAATTTCTGAGTAAATTTCAGCTTTTCTTACCACACACACACACCAAAAAAATAGAAACATGCAGTGATGGATATATCATTTAGCTTGATTTAGTCATTTTACAACATATATCAAATTATTATATAGTATGCATATACTATATAATAAAAAAATAAATGCTATAGATTTATTAATTTGGATTAACATGGTGAATAAAATAAAAATAATGTCAACTGAGAAGCTATTAGGGAACTAGAATATTTTATTAATTTTTTGAAATTAATAATATCACTCTCATGACTTTATTGTGGTCATATGGAAAAAGGATTCTGTATAATTTGTGTGAGGTACCCAAATCGAACAAAAATATTACATAAAAGTTAAAGAAAGGGAAAATTTTGTTCAACCTTAAAAATAATAATCTTTTAATTGAAACTGATATTTTATGCAATAAACTGACTTAAAAGGTAACGAATTTCATTTTCCATTATTATACAAAACAGTTGAGGGATGATTGTCTATATTATTAACAGGATTCATTTATTGGACTTTAATTTTATTAAATAATATAGACACTCACTTTAACTAATACATTGTAAATATATCACAATAGGACCAAAGCTAATTATTTTCCTCTTAGTGTATCACAGACATTCGGCAATGTCAACTTCCACCAACCGGCTATCTCTGCAGCTCTCTGGTCTGTCTCTGTTTACTTCATTTTATAGTATACTTATTGTTAAATGAAATACTGAAAGACTCACCATTTCTTTCTGTCTGATTGCTTGCTGAGTTTGTACTGAAAATGTTTGTATCATTCTGAAAGTGGAAAAAAAATAGATGGCTATTGCTTACAATGTGGTTGATCTCAGGAGCGATCACAGAGAGAATAAAGAATATGTGAATTTCTAGCTGGAATAGCTAAAAATGTTGTCTGGACTTAAGTCACCAATCTGTAGAACGTCCTATGAGTCCAAGCATTTTACTTTATTATTTGGGGGAGAAAAAATAAAATTTCCAATTTTCAAGAAAGATGCATATAAGAACAATACTATTTAAAAAAAAAAAAAAAAAACTTTGTCTTAGAACTTGAATGGTGAATACCACTGGTGTGTAGTGAGCAGAGAGTGACTGAATAAGACTGTGAGTGAGGCTTCACGGAGGCCGCTCTATTTTGTTTTGGATTTAGGAGATGGTTAAATAGAGCTATTCAGTGTGTGGATAGCCATTGCGTTTTTCATTCATTAAAGGTGTGGTTTTCTGAATGAATATTTAACATCAATAAAAGTTTATTTAAGGTTATCCTACATTCATGTTTGACTATGCAAGAGTACAATAAGAATTGATTTTCTGATTTTGATGTTGCTACAATGAGAAAGCATATATTGCATTCTAAAAGGCAATGCTTTTCATCCTGTTTATAATTGTTACTTTAATCATAAAAATCATAATCATTCCAAGTAATGTCTACTTGTATACATACATGTATATTATATTTACATATAATTATATGGCATAATATCATCTTATAAGTTATTGTTTTATGTCAAATTATTATGTTAGAAATTTTGACTGTTTATTTCTGGCTGTAAGTGATTATGTAAACTACAAGACTTAAGAATCCTGTTAATACAAGCTCCCATAACATACTAAAAACATAAAATAAGATAAATTATCAAACATTAGTGTTATATAATGTATACATATTTCCAAATTTAGTAATTTTTTGGTGATTATGTTTGGAGTTGTGGTAGAAATGTGTAAATGGTGTAAGAAAATACAAACTCTATTGCTTCTCTCTACTTATTAGTATGTACTTAGAAAAGAGAAATATTACCATTATTTTAAAAATTGCATTGTATCAGTTCTGACCAGCAACTTATTAATTCAGAGAAAAGAAATGGTTATTCCATTATTTTATTCAATGGACCAGTTTATTGAATTTAGAAAGTTAATCTATTTAAGTCAAAATCCTCCTGATACATACAAACATTAAGTATAAACGATTTGAATGAATTTGATATTACTTTCATCAATTTACAGCCTAGTAGCATCAGTAAACACCAAGAAAAGATATTTTTCTAGTTTTAAATTAAAACAAAATATGTAGACAGAAATGAGAAGGCATATGTAAAATGTGATAGCTCAGATTCTCTGTTCAAAATTGATGTTTGAGTTCTCCATATTATACTCACTCAAAACTATTTTTCTACTTATTTTTCTCATAATGAATAATCTTCTGTTAAAAAGACTTGCATAATTTTACTTTTAGAGAATTTACTGTCAAAATAGTATGTGCCAAACACTGGGCTGGGTATTGGCGAGATGAAATAGGTCGGTATGTAGTAAGGAAATACCTTTACCCAAAGAGAGATCAAGTCTGCCTCAGCTCCTAGGAGGGTAACTTGTAATCCTGAGGGTTAGGAATTTCCTCAGTGATAAGGGTGTCTTTTGTATTTGCTTGCTGATTATTTACTGGAAATGTTCAGAAACTAAACATGTGGAAAAATGGATCGCTATGGGATACAAGGTGCATGGGATTTGGTATTCATAGTAGGTCCATCAGACCATACTTGAGATGATTCACAGTGGACCCTTAGATAGTATATGCCTCCCATGTCAAAACAACCAAACATATAATTCCAGGGTTGATGTCTTGAGCCAGGTCATTTTTCATCCCCACCTCCAGAGATGAGGGAGTAGAACTAGATTTAATCAATCAAGCCTAGGTAATGAACTTTCTTGGCTAGCACACTCCTTATTCCTGGATGGCAATCATCCCTTAGGAAAATGGAAGCCTTGAGGTTAGAATATGCTCAAAATCTCACACTGTGAGTTTTTTTTTCCTTTAGCTGTTTCTGTTTTGTATGCTTTTGTTATAATAAAATAGGAATTACCTACTATGTAGCTCTTCCCTGTATATTTTGTGAGCCATTTTAGGTTACCATCAAATCACAGGTTGTTCAAGGGGAATCTCAAGTTTGTAGTCAGCTCTGCTAAACTGAGGGTGGCTTTTGAAGCCCCCAAATATATAGTTGGTATCTTAAGTGAGGTCAGTCTTGTGGAGGACTGTACTATTACCCTTGAGTTGACTAAATCTGGATAGTGCAATACTAGCCCAGTTTGTTTTTCTGTTGTGGTTCACTCATATACACCATGCTTATCCCAAAGTGTCCATCTAAGTTATTGGGCTCTGAGGCTAGGTACCAAACATCCTGTCACTTTAAATTTTGCCAAATTAACCAATGCAAAAAATGTCAGATGAAGAACACTAGAGTCTAGACAAATTTGTGAGGAGTCCAAAGTATGTCTTTGACTTCAGATAAGACTCTTTCACCCAGACTTTGCAGGTCTCAGAACAAATTAAAATCTTCAGAGCTTCATTCACACTCTCTCAGACATAAAACACACACACACACACACACACACACACCCACCCCATAACCATCCCTTGCCTTACAACTCCAAATTGCCTAAATACTCAAATACCCAGTCCTATGAAATAATTAGAAATTACCTGTTTTGTTCTTCCCCCAAGAGGAAATCAAGTTTAATTCCTTTGTATTTTGTCGTCCTATTTTTTGAGTTACCACAAGAATTTCATGAATTTCTAGTCATCTGTCTTCACCTGAACTCATATCTCCAGATATTTCCTAATTTAGCAGTCTACCAGAGCTTTCTATCTTCCTACCCACTTCAAACTACCTTGCTTTCTGGTACACATGATCTGTCATAAGCAAACTTTCTTCTTTCCTAATCCTTAACTCATACTTTAAACTTCTTGATTTGACAGGATCCAGTTCTTCCCTAATAATATTTTATTTTGCAGCACTTTGATTGTTCAAACTATGACTATTAATCAGCTATATGACCCACGTATTGTTCAAGGATTTCCCAACTCTTAATTTTCCTTGCAAATTATAGAAGTCTGTCCTCAAAACTTCACCCATTACATGTTGCACATAAAATAAGATTATCCCACTATATACCTTTAGGGAAGACAGTCAGTGTCCTACCCTGACAGGTGTACTTCATATTGACTTCTAACTACTGACTTTCCTTTTTAAAA
This sequence comes from Marmota monax, assembly GCF_021218885.2. Taxonomy (NCBI): domain Eukaryota; kingdom Metazoa; phylum Chordata; class Mammalia; order Rodentia; family Sciuridae; genus Marmota; species Marmota monax. Next base: position 246,565 of record NW_026693533.1, read on the forward strand.
GAAATACTTTTGATAAAGTGTAGACTCCTTATCAAATAAATTTCATATGCACATATCCTTATCAGTTTATCTTATAATTCATGCCCCAGCAAATGAACAGCAAGGGGAGACAAACTGCAACTCCTTATCTAAAGTAGGAACAATCTTGTAGTGCTCTTTCTTCCTCCAGAACTTTCCATAGACATAGGGTCAAGATTATCTCTAGCCTAGACTTCATCCTGGTTTAGATTTCCCACCTTCCTAAACTGCTTCTTTCAAACCCCTTATTTTGAAAATGTTACCACAAAAAGTAGTCTCATAAGAATTTGTTTTCAGGTCTGCCCTCAGGAAACAAACAAACTACTTTGATGAAGATTTCAGAAGTCTCTAGGTAATTTATCTTGTCATTTTTTTAAAGATTTCAGCAATGAGTTCAATGTCTTTCTGTGTCCTCTGTCATAACTCTTGGTTTCTTCAATATGCATATAAATAATCACCCATCTAATAGCCTCGATTCTGTAACTGATTTCTTCTTTCTTCCATGGGTTTTGCAGTATGCTCCATATTCCAGACTCTGTCACAACCAACTTATGCACCTCCAAGATACCAATTTTAAACTTCCCATTCTCTGACCTCATAGTCTCTGCAACCACTATTTCTGACATTATAATTATAATATTTCTTTATGTTATAACAATTATTTGGTGTATTTGGAATCTTCAGTCCAGTGATCCTACTAACCTTTCACTAGTGCCACCTGTATTTGTTTACTTTGTTCTGTACAACTTAGCTTTTCTTATTTATTTCTAACCATTCCCTTTTATTAACTCTCTGTTCACTTGGAATTTTCTCACCTGTGTATTGTAAAGTATACTACAAAATTTCATGGCCACCCAGTATATGATGTTATTTGGAAATAGGGCTTATGCAAATGTAATTATTTATGTTAAGAGAAGGTAATTCTAAGTTAAAAAGGGACCAAATGCAATGACTGCTATTTTTAGAAGATGGTCATATGAAGACACAGAACAGAACAGGAAGAAAACCATGTGACAGTGGAAAGAGAGCATGGAGTGATGCATCTATAAACCAGGGATGACTAGAGAGCAACAGAAGTTAGAAACAGACAAAGAAAGATTCTTCCCCAGGGCCCTCATAGAGTGTAGCCCTGTCAACAATATGGTTGCCAACTTATATCCTCTAAAATTGTATGACAGTACATTTTTGTTGCTTTCAGCCACTTAGTCTATAGTCATTATGATGCAGTTCTGGGAAACTAATGCAGCTGGGAGAGCCACAAAAATAATATAAAGCAAATTTTCAAAACTCTGCACATACGTGGATAACTTACAGACATATCTAATGACTTCACTGTATTTTTAATTTAAATTTACATGAATAGATACATGCAATATAAAACATATTCATAGAGTATCCTATAATGTTGTGATGCATGTAACTATCATGCAAAGTTTAAACCGGATTAAACATATATATTTATTTCCTCAATAAGCGACTTTTTATTGTGAAAGATTCAAAATCCTTTTTTTCTGGCTTATTAAAATAAAAAATATGTCTATTATTATCTGTAATCAACTGACTTCACAGTTGAGCACCAGAACTTCTTGTCCTATCTAAATATAATTTAGTACCCTTTGATCTTCCTTCCTCCATTCTCCCCCAACCCTACTCTCTCCTGCCTATGGTAACCTCAATTCTACTCTCAATTTCAATGAGACCAACTTTTTTTTTAGACTCCATATGTGAGTAAGAATGTGCAATACTTGCCTCTCTGTGCCTGGCTTATTTCACTTAAAATAATAATCTCCAGTTACATCCATGCTGTTAAGAATGATAGAATTTCATTTAATGGCTGAATAGTATTCCAATGTGCATGTGTACCACATATTCTTTATCCATTCATCATTTGATGGACACTTAAGATGCTTTCATTTCTTGCATTTTGTGAATGGTGCTTCAGTGAATTTTGGAATGCAGATATCTCTTCAACATATTTCTTTCCTTTCCCTTCAATATGTACCCAGTACTTGGATTGCTGATTCATAGTTAGTTCTATTTTAAAATTTTTCAGGAACTTCTATCCTATTTTCCATAATGGCTATGCTAATTTATATTCTCACCAACAGGATACAATAGTCTCCTTCTCTCCACATCTTTGCCAGCACTTTTATCATTAGTATATTTTATAATAACCATTCTAACTGGGTGAGTTGATATCTCATTATGGTTTTCATTTCCATTTCCGTGATCATAGTGAGATTAAGCAAATATCTCCTTCCTTCCTGTCAGTTGTTTCCATTACTCTCTTGATTATTTCCTTTGCTGCATTGAACCCTTTAAGTTGGATGTAATCCCATTTGTCCACTTTGGTTTTATTCCTATGCTTTTAGGGTCTTGTCCAAAAAATTCTTGCCCATGCTAATGTCCTGAAGAATGCTGACTATGTTTTCATCTAGCAGTTTCATAATTTCAAATTTTATAATTAAGTCTTTATTCTGTTTTAATTTTTATAAATGCTTTATAAATAAAAAATATAGTTTCATTCTTCTGCTTGCCCTATACCCAGTCTACCCAGTACCATTTATTAAAAAGAATATTCTACTCAAGACTTGCAACTGATTTTATCTTTTCATTTAAGCTTCTCTCTCCAGTGATGAACTGTGTATAAAAAATAAGGAGTTGCTCTTAATTTATACAGAATGTCAGAAAAAAGTTAATTGACTTTTCCAAGAGATGAATTTTAGTGACAAAATTCTCTATATAAGCATATGCACAACTGTATTTATCCTGAAAACATTATCACAATATTCATACTAGAGTTCTGCACTTCCACAGTTTAAAATCCCTTTTCTGAGAAGAACCTCACTTCCATTATTTTTAATATAATTGCTTTTAAAAATAACAATTCTATGGTATGTAACTAATTTTCTATGTCCATGCAGTTGCCTTTTCTACCATATTTGGCTCTACTTCCATATTCCCCAGTTCTGCTTTTTGGCTTCTTGACTTCTGCCTTTGGTTCCAACATCCCTGCCAGGTGGTTTCCAGCCTCACTTTCACCCATCAGTCCTAAGAATATGTATCCCTCACCCTGCTAGAGCTCTAGCATCTGATTTTCTCTGCCCAGCATGGTAGGTTAACCATTACTCCTGTGGAGAATATCTTGCATGGCTTCTCATAATGGCTTTAACCTAAAGTAGAGTATAAAAGCGAACATGCAGAGATGAACATAGTCTAACACATCAATTAGGGTCAAAACTCTCTTCATTTAAAAAAAAAAAAGGAATACAAAATCAAAAGCCACATTATAGGTCTAGTAAAATCATTCTGAAACATGATGTAAAATAGAAACTTTTACACAAGATATAATGAAAAGAATGTGGATTTTAAAACATTAAAAGAGATGGCTGAAAGCAATTTTCATTATACACTTACATTATATTACCCTCTAATTTGTGTTTTAATGACCTCTAAAAATAAGTTGTTATGTAAGACAACCACTACATATGACATGAAACTGAAGAAAAATTAAATGAATAAAGAATTCTAATTAAGATTGGCAGAATATTGTGAACCTAGAAATCTAATGCTAAAAACTCTAAAACCTCATAGATTTATTTTTTTTTCTTTTGGAGACATAGCCTCACTTATATCAATGCCTTTGGTGAAATTTTGTGTATATTTTTCCCTCCACAATCTCCACCCTTCATTAATCCAGAGTAAGCCTGTAACTCAGTTATAATACCCAGTTTCCTGAAAACAATGAACACCACCAGTCATGCACACATCACCCCATTTCAGACAACTGAAGATCTGTGGAAGTTTGACTTGGAAGCTAAGACACCAACAAAAATGTGAACTGCACTTAGAAAACAAAGAAGGTTGCTTATGGCTTTGTTACCCATCATGCAAAGGTCTTTTTCTGTTCTGACATAAATTAAGATGAAATGAATGATAAAAGAGAAGAATAGAAGGAAAGAAAGAGGAAACAAAACCTATTTCATGGAGTAAGTCTTTTCAGCTTCCCATGCCTTGGTTCTTTAAGCTCTCTGAGTTACTGCTGAGGCTATTCCATGAGCCCATACGTTCTGTCACTTCCTACCACGGACAGCTCCCTCTGCTCCCAGCTCTTCTTCTTGCTGTCCAAGCTTACCTCTAACAATGGAGGTAGATAAAGGAAAGGACCTGATTAGTCTTCATACTGACCTAATTTCCAGGATGTAATAGGAATAGTAAAAGAAATGTTTTTAATAGGGTTGAGGAAAGAAGAGAAGAATGGGAGCCTATAAAAAGCATGCAGCATCAAGATCTACTTCCAAATTTGCAGATTCTTATAAATTGCTGGTGCTCATGTTTATAACAGGGGTCCTTTATTTAACTATTTAATATATTTTTCTTTTTTTCTGTGGTTTCTCCCTCAAATTTCATAATTATTTTATTTATTTTTCTAAGAAAATATGTATCATATTTAATTATTCATGTATTTGCAATGCTAGGAATCAAGTAATGTCATTTTTAAATGCAGACTTCAGAGTTTCTAATTTGCATAGAATCACAAAAAAGTAATATTTTTAAATTATCCCTGTGAGTGCCATTAGCAAGTCTGAATAGAGAAATTCAAGACAGACTTAGGAAGGTGGAATAGCAAAGAAAGGGTCATTCTAGGCCTGAGCAGCCCAGTCGAGTACTCTCCAAGGTGGCAGGGATATTCATCAAGAAGTACAGACACACAGTCCCGTAAGAGTAGAAGGGAATGGACACAGCCTGAGAGCTGGATGACTCTACTCCTACCAACCTCTGGATGGACATGCTGTGTCTAGTTGTAGATAGGATCTGGGAAGTCACGCCAGTTATATTCCTTTCCCATGGGTATACTATCTCAATCCACAGCAGAAGCAAGACCCAGAGTCTTTCAATCAACATCTTCTCCAGCATATACTAGTTTACCAGGTGTATTTTAGATTTCCATTACTGTGACCAAAATACCTGACAAGAACTTCTAGGAGGAAGAGTTAATTTGGGCCTTGTGGTTTCGGAGAGTCAGTCCAATGTTGGACAATTCATTTCTCAGGGACCAAAATGAGACAAAATATCATGGCAGAGGAAATCTGCTTAATTCATGGCAGGGAGGAAAGAGTGGGGGTGTCAGAGTGATAGAAAGAAAAAGCACATATGGGGGGATCAGGGACAAAATATAAGCCCCAAAGCCATGCTCCCAGTGACCTATTACCTTAATTCACATCCCACTAACCTAAATTTTACCACTAAGTAACCCAGTCCAATTATTAATGCATCAAATGGAATAATACACTGGTTAGATTAGCTTTTATAAGCTAATCATTTTAATTATGAATATTCCTGCACTATCACATGAGTTTCCCCCAGGACATCTCATATACAAACAACAACACCTGAATTAGGTTTCTAGGAACTCAGGTGATGACATGGATCTCAGCCAGGATGCCAACCTGACATGTAAGGTGATACAAAATGAGAAAGACCTTGCAATTGCCATGATTATAGAGTATGTTCCCAGTCAGGTAAAGAATTTGTAGGATGGCCTACATTGACAGAGCTGATGAGGTGTATATAAGGTTTTGTTTCAGTCAGCTTTGCATCACTGTGACCAAAATATTTGACAAGAACAACTAAGGTAAGGGAAAGTTTATTCTGGGCTCACTGTTGTAGAGGTCAATTCCATTGCTCCAGGCCCAAGATGAAGCATCAAGATTGGAGGGCCCAGTGGAGAAAAGCTGCTCTGCTCATGGTGAGATCAGGGAGAAGAGACAGGGAGCAAGGGAGAGGAGGAAGGGGTTATAAGGAAGATGCACACTTCTAGGGCACACCACCAGTGATCAGCTTCCTCCAGCCATGCCCAACATGCTTATAGATACCACACAGCAAGTTTATTTAAACTAGGATGAACTGGTTGGGTTATAGCTCTCATAATCCAATCATTTTGCCTCTGAATATTCCTACATTAACAGGAGCTCTTGGGGGACACCTCATACACAAACCATAACAATTTTCTGTTGCTTTATAACAAATTTTTAAAATCAAACTATGAATATATATTACACAGGGATTGTAGAATAAGTCCACATACAGAAGTCCACATATAGAGTCCTGTGTGACTAGCAGCATCTCATACCTATAAAGTCATAAAGTCGTCTGACAAAAAACTGAAGGCTGCCTGTAGTTGTTGGGAGTTATCTGGCCAACAGCTAATAGGGTAATAGATACCTTAATTCTATAACTACATGGTATGGTTTAAATACTAGGTATCCTCCAAAGACTGCTATTAATGTAGAAATATTCAGGGGTAAAATGATTGGATTATGACAGCCATAATTCAATTAGTCAACCCTAGTTTAAACCAACTGTGTAGGCATGTAGGGTGTTACTATAGAGGTAAGTCACTGGGCAAATTTCCTGGAAGGGCACATCTTCCATATGACCCATGCCTCTTCCCAGTCACACTCTCTCTCTTCTTCTAAACCCTGTGATTAGCTGAGCAGCTTTCTTCCACTGAGCCCTTCCCTGATAATGCCTCCCCTTAGGCCCAGAGCAATGGAATCAGACTCCTATGGACTGAGACCTCTGTAACCATGAGCCCCAAATAAAGTTTTACTCCTCCACATTGTTCTTGTCAGGTATTTTGTTCACAGTGACTCAAAAGCTAGCTAAAACACTCTATCTAAATTAATTCTGTCAACAACCATTGAGCTTAGAAGACTTAGATGTAAGAAAGAGACAGATATCTTCCTTTTTGGCACTAGGGATTGAACTCTGGAGAACTTGACCACTGAGCCACATCCCCAGCCCAAAAAGAGACTGATAAGAACTGCATTCCTGGGGCTGCGGTTATAGCTCAGTGCTAGATCGATTGCCTAGCATGTGCGAGGCACTGAGTTTAATCCTCAGCACCACGTAAAAAATAAATAAGGGTTATTTGTTTTCTTATTGTTCAATTTTTTGAGTTCTTTGTATACTCTGGATATTAGGGCTCTATCTGAAGTGTGAGGAGTAAAAATTTGTTCCCATGATGTAGGCTCCCTATTTACCTCTTTTATTGTTTCTCTTGCTGAGAGAAAACTCTTCAGTTTAAGTAAGTCCCATTTGTTGATTTTTGTTATCAACTTTTGTGCTATGGGTGTCCTATTAAGGAATTTGGAGCCCGACCCTACAATATGTAGATCGGAGCCAACTTTTTCTTCTATCAAACGCAGAGTCTCTGATTTGATATCTAGCTCCTTGATCCACTTTGAGTTAACTTTTGTGCATGGCGAGAGGAGGGGATTCAGTTCCATTTTGTTGCATATGGATTTCCAGTTTTCCCAGCACCATTTGTTGAAGATGGTATCCTCCCTCCATTGCATGCTTTTAGCTCCTTTATCAAATATAAGATAGTTGTAGCTTTGTGGATTAGTCTCTGTGTCCTCTATTCTGTACCATTGGTCCACCCTCCTGGTCAAAAAATTAAACAATAAGAAAACAAATAACCCAATCAACAAATGGGCCAAAGACCTGAACAGACACTTCTCAGAGGAGGACATACAATCAATCAACAAGTACATGAAAAAATGCTCACCATCTCTAGCAGTCAGAGAAATGCAAATCAAAACCACCCTAAGATACCATCTCACTCCAGTAAGATTGGCAGCCATTATGAAGTCAAACAACAACAAGTGCTGGAGAGGATGTGGGGAAAAGGGTACTCTTGTACATTGCTGGTGGGACTGCAAACTGGTGCGGCCAATCTGGAAAGCAGTATGGAGATTCCTGGGAAAGCTGGGAATGGAACCACCATTTGACCCAGCTATTGCCCTTCTTGGACTTTTCCCTGAAGACCTTAAAAGAGCGTACTACAGGGATACTGCTACATCAATGTTCATAGCAGCACAATTCACAATTGCTAGACTGTGGAACCAACCCAGATGCCCTTCAATAGATGAATGGATAAAAAAAATGTGGCATTTATACACCATGGAGTATTACGCAGCACTAAAAAATGACAAAATCATAGAATTTGCAGGGAAATGGATGGCACTAGAGCAGATTATGCTTAGTGAAGCTAGCCAATCCCTAAAAAACAAATACCAAATGTCTTCTTTGATATAATGAGAGCAACAAAGAACAGAGCAGGGAGGAAGAGCAGGAAGAAAAGATTAACATTAAACAGATACATGAGGTGGGATGGAAAGGGAGAGAAAAGGGAAATTGCATGGTAATGGAGGGAGACCCTCATTGTTATACAAAATTACATATAAGAGGTTGTGAGGGGAATGGGAAAATAAACAAGGAGAGAAATGAATTACAGTGGATGGGGTAGAGAGAGAAGATGGGAGGGGAGGGAGGGGGGATGGTAGAGGATAGGAAAGGTAGCAGAATACAACAGTTACTAATAGGGCATTATGTAAAAATGTGGATGTGTAACCGATGTGATTCTGCAATCTGTATTTGGGGTAAAAATGGGAGTTCATAACCAACTGGAATCTAATGTATGAAATATGATATGTCAAGAGCTTTATAATGTTTTGAACAACCAATAAAAAAAAAGATTTGAATATCGGTGTTTTACCAAAAAATAAATAAATAAATAAATAAATAAGGGTTGGGGATACAGCTCAGTTGGTAGAGTGTTTGCCTCACATTCACAAGGCCCTGGGTTCAATCCCCTGGACCACAAAAAAAAAAAAAAAAAAAAAGAAAGGAAGGAAGAAAAGAAACTGCATTTCTGAGAAATACACAGTGATTTAAGCCCTGTCATGAGACCCTGAGCTAGAGATTCTAACCATGTCATTCTTGAACTTTGGATTTACAGAAAATGTGAGATAGTATGGTGTTGTTTTAATGCTAATTTTCAGTAAATGTTACATAGAAATAAAAAACTAACATACACTATATCCCTTCAGTCAACTTAAGGAAAGCCTTTCAAATCCTACACAGGATTGACAGCATCTCATATAAGAGTTTACTTTATGTAAGAATCTCAACAATTGTTGTGATCTTTTCTATTAAAAACATGTAATTTTTATGTATGAAGATTTTTTTTCAGTTAACCACATCAGAGAACTATTAGGAAAATCATAGGAATAGCAAAGAAAGATGATTATTTACTATGAAGGAAAGGAAATTTTCTAACATAACAGAATATCTGTCTCATATCTAAAACAAAGTCATTCACAAAAAAATGACAGTAGAATAACAAGACATCATTGGCAGCAATGGTCACTTTTGTTTAAAATAGTTATATAACCAATAATACAGTTATTTTTAAAAGTAATGATATAAACATTGCAAGTGAGAATGTAACAAGAGGATGATGCTTGTAAAAAATATGTGAGGTATTTCAAACAATTCAGCTGGAAAAGAATAATATAAATATTGAAAATAGAACACAAATTATCATATTCTATATACAAGAAATGCTTGTTCACATGCAACATCCAGGAAAATCACATCAAAACTCTGAGGATCAATAAAAGAACTCATTATAATTTTGATTAAAAAATACTAAAATATATAATAAATTATTTCCTATACAACATCTCTGACAAGAAAGAAAACATATTGGAAATAAATAATATTTACAATACCAATAATAATATAAAATACCTACCTAAATAAAACTCAGTATTATAGAATTCTATATATAAAACCATATTGCTTTTCAGACAAAAGAAAGGCAAGCATGGAAATGAACATATATTTATGACTTTTTGTATGACACCATTTGATATATGTTCAATTGTTTCTTTTAGTACTACTTTTCTTTTCTTTGGCTAAATACATTTATCTTTATTAAGAACTTTAAGATTCCTCCAATACTCCATAACATAGTCTTTTGTATCCATTTCCATATATTATACTGAATTTTCCTTCCATTACAGTAAGCCATCATGATTTTGTGTTAATTTTATATATACTTTATCTATTTCATTATTATTTTTCTAATTCTCTTTGTCTTCTGCTGACTAGCAAAATTCTTTTCATTCTAGTTATTAATCATATTTCAATTTTAGATGTTTTTTGAATATCTTTTAAATTTGTTATTTTTCTATAGTCTTCTGTTTTATGCTTCATTAAATAGAAATCCTTAATTTTATTATAATATCTTCCCTTAATATTTTGCACATTATGTTTTGTTTTCTCTCATCTGAGTTCATCAAGATATCTATATTTGCATACATGTACAGATTGCCTTATGCAAAAGTTAATCCAAGTAAGCAGCCTTGCAAGTAGAATACAGTGTTTATACATTTTAATGTGTGGAAATGAAACTGGTAATGCAACATTTTTAACTATTTCATGCTTGAAAGCATAAACATTTTAGGAGTACTGACTATGTATACAAAGGGAAAATGCATATTCTTAAAAGACAGTTTATATTGCTACTGAAATAGACCAAAAATATTTGCATTAAACATAAATCTTTTCACAAGACTCCAAGTCTTTACTGAGAAGTTATAAATACTTAAGGCTTGAAAGATTATAAAATCTTACAGAATTTTAATCTTCTAAAGTTTACACTGAAAACGAACATGTAGGGGTGCAAATATATTTTTGTAGACATCTTATATGAAGCTTTTGGAATGTTCCAGGTGAAAGCATATATCTTCTCACTTTGCCTGCCACCCAAGGAAGTACAAAACATTATTCACCTCTGTAATTCTTCTGAATAAGAGATTCCGGAGTCAACTGTTGCATCCATGGCTGGAAAAGAACCAGAGATTTCTATGCCTACTTTATGTTTGTTTATACTTGTTAGATGTGAATAACTAAATAAAAGTATATAAGCTACCAAAGATAGCATTGTAAAACCAAAAGTTTATTTTATATTCAAGATAAATAAATACTATTTTTACACCTTAAAATACTATTTCACACTTTTGACTATTTGAATTTCCCTATATCAAGAGTGAACATTTTTTTCCTTCATATTTATCTAGGCTACTCTGATAGATCTCTCACCAATTTCTAGATGAAATTCTTTCTTTTGAGTTGCAGTTTTACTGCTTCAATTTTCCTCCAGTTTGCCCCTTCAAAGTAAATGACCATCTAGTAGAGCATTAATAACAAAGAATTCCACATGTCACTCTCTTCATTGACTTGCAAATGCAATCATTCCTGTTCTCCTTTGAATGCAGAGGCATAGAGTGCATTGCTTTACAGACTGCAATTCTCATCAGGCAGTCATGTGACCTGACAGTTCTTTTTCTAATTCATATGTTGGAGATTCCTACTCAAAGTATCATATTTTGTATGCAAGCTTAATCCTATCCTTCAACCAGAAGTATAAGTAACAGAATTAGTCAATCAAAAATTAACAGCAGAAAGAGGGAAAAAAAATCTGAATCCATGAGTCAGAGTAGGGATAGTCACAGACAGATTTCTTAAAACAGAAATATGCATGTACTGAAGACAATAGAAAACTAAAATAAATCTATAGAGCAGTTTTAAAGAAGGAGTTAGACATACTTTTTATGTCTTTACATTGTCCTTGGAGGACTGCCTCCTGGTCAAGTTTACACGATGTTGGGTTTGCATATGTATGTATGTCTGTGTGTCATTTCAAATTTTGTGGGCTATCTTCAAACTTATTTGATCAATAACATTTCTTAAAAATGAAATGGATCTAGTGATAAAAGATTTAGTCAAAAATAATCAGGGACAGCCAAAAGAAAAAAGAAAAGAAATATGGAGAATTTAACCAAAGCATCATCCACTAGGTGGACTAACAATCCCCCACCTCCTTTTTTTTTTCTTCATATAACAAAGACTCAGAAAAACAGGTGATAGAATGATAAAATGTCAGATGTCCAGAAAATGCCTGGACATGTGATTTAACTATATTGTTTTCAGCTTCTTTTATTTAGTTATTTTAGATAAAATACAAAGCTACCCATCTATCAGTCAATCCCCCAACATATATGTACACACACACACACACATATATAAAACATATATTTGTGTGTGTATATACATATATATACACACATTCAATTTAAGAAAAACTTTAAACTATATCTTTTTACAGATCTCTCTAAATATGGAGATTTTGAGAAAAATACAAATACTAATTGGAGAGGATGACACAAAAACCCCAACTTTATTTACAAATTCACCAAAATGTTTTCTTTCCTTCCTAGACACTGCAAAGACAAGTTTCGTTATTCCAAAGGAACTTAAATTCAGAATAATATAAGATCATTTTTAAAAATAAAAATCAGAACACTGCTGGTTTTATTTTGTTCTCTGAAGTTCAATTACCATTTTTTTAGTTTGCTCTCTCCAAAGTCTTTTCAGTGTTTTGTTATTTTATGAGAAGCAGCATTTAAAATTTGGTTGCAATGGTTAACCCAGAGATAGGTAGTTTTCTGATTTCCACTGATTTTTAGAAAACTCACCGGAAAAACACAGGAAAATAGTAGTCTCATAGTTATCTTTTCTATATCATAGCTGCATGGCTAGAATTTTGCTGTAAAAATGTCCAGTGTCATAAAATGTGCTGGTGTTTATTCTTTCTTTATATTTTCTTGTTGCTAGTTCTGAATCATTAACTGTTAAAATTATGGCCTTTTCTGGTGTACTACTTCAGGAAACAATACCATGACTTTGGGTATTTCAAATAATAATTTTAATACAAAGTCCTAGCAAGGTTGAAATTACTGAAGTAGATATCCAGCGTTCTTGGGACTAAACATGCCTTCTTGAAGGTTTAAAAACATTTAGAAGTGCTAATAGTTGCTTTGGGCACAAAGATACCATAAATCTCTTATAAAATGTAGGGGAAAAAAAAGAAGAAGAAGAAAGAGAAAGGAAAGGATATACTTTCCAAATCCAGATTAAATTTATATTCTGGTGAGAGCTGAACTAGTAAACTTCTAATTTTTCTTTCTTTTTCTTTTTCATTGTGCTAAAAGTAGAGAAATGATAGCAAATAAATAACAACATTGCCTTGTGTGAATGGCACAGATCAGTGAGGTAGAAAGGATGCCTGTCATATAAATACTCAGGTTTCCAGCCCAGAAAGGTTCTCACAGAGTTGCAGGTTAAGGTAAGGTTGCAGCACTGTAGGATCTGTTTGTATTAGTGTCATGTGTGTGTGCAGGAACGTGCTCTCAGTGGAAATGGCTCATATTAACCAAATTCATGAGAGACTGACATACTGACCAAAGGACAAATCATTAATCTATAAAGAGAAATGTAACACTCAAGGAGACTGCAATGATCATTTTCCTTGTTCAAAACGAATGCTCCCTGGGGAAAACCTCTCATGAAAAGCACAAAGAAGCTGCTATTGAGTGATGATAATAATTAGCACTTGCAACCAAAGTGTCTGCGTGTGCTAAGCAGAAAGCCCTAATGGCCAAGGCTGAAGACACAAATAAAACATCCTTACTTGAAGAGCTTCACTATTAAAAAAAATACTCTGCTTATTATTCCCTTTCTGATCTCATTGTCTTACTTTGACAAAGGTGTATAATATTGAATTGATTGGCACTAGATTACAGTAACTAAAACCCTCCATAAAGTTCCAATGTCTGGAGGGATAGGTTGCTGGTTAAAGTAGCACTGACATCTGAAACTGTTTGGAGGTCCACTTTTCCTTCACCTCAGAGGATGTCCCACCGCACCTCCATTTCATTGCATCCCTGTAGAAATCTGAAGCTTGGTCAAACAAAATCAAGAACTGCTGGATTAAAGAAAAGCAGTAGCCCCTAGTGGTTAGTTGTAGAATCTTATTTGTCCATCATTTAAAGCTAATGCTTATTTGTTCATAAAACAGAATAATAATATGTTCCTAAAGCACTTTGGATGAGATTTTTTCTACTTTACTAAAAACACCTTTCAAATATCAGTGATATAAAGTTAATCACATTGATTTCTCCTCTATTTTCACATTCTTCACAATTCCTTGCATTGTTTTTGGACTCAACCACTGTCTGGACAATGCCAGAAATCTTGAGGAGGGGAAAGGGGGTGTTCACGGGCATGCTCAGGCTTTAGATATTTCCACCCAGAAGAGACACAACTTAATTCTGCTTTCACTCTTCTGAGCAAAGTCATGAGGCCAAGTATGACCTCAAGGGTTCAAGTACATGCAATGCTGGAGGAGAGAATGGTAATGGTCTTATACACTACTTAACACAAATGTTTGCCACAAACCTGAATGATAGTCAAGAAAAATATATTATCATTTTCCAATGTTGCTTAGGTAAAATATTGTAGCATATACTGTTTTTTTCTTAAATGTATGTTGAAAGTGAGTGGAGGAGGGCCGTATGGTCATTTTGGAATATTTCCCAGCAATAGACTTTTATTTATCTTTTAGTGTGCTCCCTCAAGGTAAGAGTAGAATGGACACAGGCCCTGCAGTATTAAAAATAAGTAATTCTTCAATATTTGTTTTGCTTTTTTATTTTCCTTTTTTTCATTTCTGTAAATTTCAGGTAAATGTACTGGTCCTGAGGAATAAGCTGCACATTTCAGCCAGAGGCCAATTTTACGGAAGATGGAAAACCTTAAATTCCACAGAGACTTGGGCAAGTTTCCAAGCATGGCATTCACACATCTGAATGTGGAAATGTTATAACTTGCTTACTCTTTCATTATTGGACATCACTTGTAATGAGAATTAACAACTCGAAATAAAGAATATGTCATGGACTTGTCAATGTCCATAAATCTCTAAAACCTAATATTTGGAAAAAGACATTGAATTACATTTTTTTTTTTGTTATAGAATATGATGTTTAAAAAAGAAAAGAAAAAGAATCGTCTGGATAAAGAAATGTTTATCTCTCCAGATACTTTCCTTTAGAACAACAACAACAACAACAACAACAAAAACTAGTTTTCACTTTCAAAATTTAAACAAAAGAAGCATTCCATATATCCCCCTATAAGAACACTATAATGCTAAGAGATGATAAAGGCAAGAAAAAATACATTTCTAGTCCCCAAGGCCTTCACCACTCTTCAACTAGAGGAACTACACTAGTTTTTAACTAAATAGTTTTAAGTGTTTTAGATTTTCATTTGGGAAAAACAATAAATGAGAACAAAAGTAACAATGAAACATAAGTGATGTCACTAAACAAATGATATGAATCACCACCAAGTTCTACAGCATGGTGGGTAGGGTGGCAGTCTCTGAAGCCCACGTGATTCTGAGTGTGTTCCACAGTTAGGATGCTACTTAATAAAACAGGCCTGATACAAGGTGGGGACATGTCCTTTTCTGATTATTAACCAGAAAAATGGCTATTTACAATTAGCCATTGATTTATCCAGAGAAAAGTTAAACAAAACTGTTTTAAAATTCTTATTTATAAAACTAAGAACATACAAAAATGTTGTTTGATAAAATACTGGTTAATTCTTAGAGGAGATTTTCAGAATAAAATGGATTTCCAATTTAGATGAAGATTTCAACCTTAAATTTAAAAAGAGCAGTTTAGCATAAATGGTTAGTTGACATTAACTAAATATAGGTTACTTTCATGCAAAAAGAAAGGAACTGAAAACTCTGTAACAAGCTGATTAACATGTATACCTTCTCCTGATTCAGGACTCCAGATATTCTGTTGTTTGGTGTATTATTGCTTTTCTTATGGGGTTAGTTTGAATTAGCCAAACCTATGGGCTAATTACCCAAACTTATTAAGGATAACTTTAAAAATTGTTTTGTAGTCTAATAGTTATTCCCATTTTAAAAAAAAACGGTTTGGAATTTATTTTGTTCATTCTAAGAATAGAACTTTAAATTTAGTTTTAGCTTATAAATTCTACATCAAAATCTGTAAAAAATAGGAGGCTGAGGCAGGACAACCATGAGTTCAACTCAGTGAGACCCTGTGTCTAAATAAAATACAAAAATAGGGCTAGGGATGTGGCTCAGTGGTCAAGTACCCCTGAGTTCAATACCAGTACCCCCCAAAAAAAATCTGGAAAAGAGAAATATTTGATATTAATCTCTCTCTCTTCCTGTCTTTAAATTTAACAAGTTTAAATTTTCATAGAAGATGATTTTAAAATAAACCCCAGTATAATCTGCAAAAATTCCATATGTTTGAAAATAATGGGGACAATGTGCTTGTTTCTACAATATACAGAAGACTGAAAAGACCATTGCTATCATTTCATCTTTAAGGAAAAAATATAATAAGTAGGAGTCCATTGGCCTGAGACTATCTTCACATTTTGACTTCCTAGGTAAAAAAATCCACCTAGTAAATACTGTAAATAACTGAAAAGAAAGATAGCAGCATATTTTTTGGTAGCAAACCCCAGATTTCAGACAATAACAGGTAGCTATGATCAAAGCATGTCCAAATACGGCAGGTGCTTAAGCTGTAGTCAACCAGCTTAATTCTCTGAGTCTTTTTCATTCCAAACTCCCTTTTGCTAGATTAAGTGAAGAACTCAATTTTACCTAATCAAAAAGTTTATTTACTTATATTATTCCCCACCAGAAAATAGTAATCATTCATAATATGATTTATATTCAAGCCTCTTTTCTAGAAATACCTGAGTGGGGGACTATGGGGAAACCAACAGATATAGTTTATTACTTTTGTTTATATGTTGGATTAGTACTCTATTTATTTAAATTTTTTAAATTCACTGGAGTTACATGAAAAAATTACTTGGTTCCCACAGCCAAGACAGGTTAATGTGTGTGTGTGTGTGTGTGTGTGTGTGTGTTTGTGTGAAATCAAAGTAAAAAAAAAAAAATCCTTATTCTATTCAACACTTTATCCTCTTTTAAACATAAGTGATCCTCATAAATGTTGAAATTTCTTAATTTTCAAATGCTGCTAAATATCCATTAACAATTCTCTTTTTTAAGGTTTCTGGAAAAAAAATAGAAATAAGTACAAGCTTATAATGGAGCAGGAAACCATCAATATAAGACTAGAGGTGACATTATTCTACTAAACTCAATCAAAACAAAGCATGGGCTTATCAAGAGCAGCAAATGAATTATGGTCCTTGAACTGTCCAGAGACAGAGGTGATGCCTCTCTTAGGAACTCTCAGTGCGAAGGCATCGATTTGAAATTGTCCTGCTGCTGTAGAGATGCCCTGTTCAAAGGGAAAGACCATGCCAGCTACGAAATTATCAGTTCATTACCTAGAGTTCAAATGACAGCTGCCTAGGGGTAGAGAATTGTGGGTGCAAGCTAATAGCTTAATTGGACTGTTTATACTCTCAACTTCATTTCTGTTTATCTTCAAGAAACTTTCTCACAATAAATCCTTTTGATGTTTAAACCTGTATAATAAATGTGCTGAGCTTGTTTGTGGTCACTATTTCTCTACCAAGATTTAGCAATCCACCAGGCCCAGCTTTTTTTCTATTTATGTGTCTGTCTGTCTCTTCTCTGTGCCCTCACTGTCCTGTCTGGGAAACTGAATTAGTGGTCATGTAGGGTGCAGCATGGGCATTTAGGTGAAAACACACCTTCCAGGACACCTAAGTATCCATTACTTAGAGGCCCAAGAATGTCAACAAATGTTATTTATGTGGGAATCTCAAATAAAAACCTCAGAATCTTAATAAGCTGAAATTAATAAAAATGTAGGAAAAGGGAATTTATCTATAACATAGTGTGTATTTGAAATCTGCTTATATGATTTCATTGCAAAGTTGGGAGAGGAACAACACTCATATTTGCATTTAATCCTCCTGTCGTAAGCAAAACTTTAGTTTTCACCTTTTATTTATGTCTCCTCAAGTTGTCTTTCAGTTTAGTCCAACTCAAGTGAATTACTGAGAGGTAGTAGCAGACCCTTATGTGATTTTATCACTCTCTGGATGCCCAAAATTGGAGAAGCACAACCAGATAATTTAACTAAGAAAGGAATAGAAGGGACAATCATGTTTGAAGACCATGTACTGACATTTGCTCAATTCCATGACACCACAGATTATTAAAGATGGCATGAATAATTTATGACAGGTGCCTTGGCTCAGAGCTGTATACTACCTAGTTAGCATTAAATATAATTTTCCTAATTGCAAATCTAATTTCATTATGTTAATGCTGCTCTCTTAAAATAATACCAGCATATTTAAAAAGAACCATAGACCATTACTTTATTAACATTTTAAAATTTATTTTAATTAATAAATAATAATTATCTGTATTAATTAAGGAGACCAGTATTTTGTCAGAGGAATGTCACATAATATAAATGTTCTGGAGGTTGAAATTTCGTATTATTTTGTGTCTACATTTATTTGTCAGCCTAGATTTCAGGTATCTTAAACTGCTTCATCAAATGAACCCAAGACCTCTAAGACATTGTTATATACAAAATAGCCAAACTTATCTGAAATTATATCTTGTATTTACTGTGTTTCAAATGCAAATAAGTCCTACTAGGAGAAAGATAAAAAACACTTGTGTCCAGCTAAAATAACCCAGGGATTCCTCTATGCCCCAGGATTTTATGCACCTTTGATATATAAACACACTGATAAGAAAAGGGAAAATCTCTGTGGAGTCAATTATAAATTATTTCTTAAGTTCTGTATTTTAATCTCAGAACTCAATGTTCACTGAAAGTTCTCACTAACTGTGCAAAAATGTTAAACTATTTGTTCTTCTGTACCATAGGTATACTCAAAGTGTTATGAAATCATAATAGATGGATGTACAACCAACTTAGATGGATTAGAGATGATCATTCAAATGAAATCAGGCACATGCTGAGACTTAACTCCTAACAGAATGAAAATATGCTCAGTTAAGAAAACAGTTTTTAAGTGTTCTTTACTTTAATTAATAAATAGTAATTATCTGTATTACTTAAGGAGATCTTAATCCTTCAGTAATGTAAAGTTGGTAAAAAAGAAGGATAGGTCCTGACAGTATTCTATTCCAATTGTTGATTCTAAAACATCAACAGATACATAGATAAATACAAGTAAATTTGAAATAACTCAAATTAGATGGAACATAATATACAAGTATAAAAAGACAATGTAGAAATCTAGGAAATGTTAAAACCATACAATTCCAAGCTGAAGTATTAGGAATTTATTCCAATAGGTTTTCATTATTTGTTGCGAGAAAATTCTTTAAACCTATGAAAGACTGCTCTTTCAAAATGCTTCTTCATAGATAAAATTTTACATGTGACCTCAAAGTGTCTGTGAAGAAGTCTGGCTTAAAATTTGGAAGAACTATGATCTTAATAATTTAAGTAGGTCACTCTGTAGAAAGAAAGAATTTTAAAGAGAAAAAAGGTGACATGGTAATGTAGAACAGAGTGTATGGTAAAGGCATACTCCTGGGAGACATTTTTACATATGCAAAAATTACACAGTAACTTTAAAAATAGTGTATGCAAGAATTGGGCTCTATTGACTTTGGGGCACTTCTCCCCAGGGTTCTAATGATACAAGACATATATCATCTCCAGATTAAAAATCACCAAAATGTGTGAAAAGAACCTCAGTTTCAGGAGAACTCAAGAAAAAGATTCCAGGAAAGCCAGGTAGGTCTCTATGTAGCCAACCGGTTATAAGGCTTCAATAAATAAGCTTGACCTGGATTCTAGCTGAGAAATTTCAAACTTTAAACAGCTTATGTTATATAAGTTATTTGTTCACCTGTATCTCGGCTGGGAGAGAATACCAGACTTTCCTTCATTCCTGGATATAAGTAGAAAGAATGGGCTCTATTGGCCTACATCGAAGGTAACTATCTATATACTTTGAAATATGAAACCTAAAAATATGAGGATGTCCTAAGAATGTATATATGCAAGACTGAAGTCTCAGAGAAGAATAAGATTTATGAATAGAACATAGATAATTTCAAAATTTGGAAACAGATGGGATCTCTGAGGAGAATATACCCCCAGGAATAAATAATTAAATTAAAGGAGTTTAGGTTCCATACGTCCATCAGGAACGTTGTTGGAAATTTTGAATAAATAGCTGTATGTTGGTATATATTGAATACCGATTTTTGGAGGAGTGTCTAAGATGATGTGTAGATATAAATGTATAGATATGCAGGTATATGAGAATCAACAAGGATATTTGTGATATTTAAAGAAGTGAAGACATGAGACTAGAAGCAGTCACCAAATGAATGAAGGATACATTTAAGTAAAGAGCAATTAGAATCAAGTAACAAGGTGACAGCTCCTAACATTCTGTTGTTAAGACTGAGTGAAGCTAGTGAATCAGAAAAAGAGGCAGAGAGGAGACAAACAATGAAGAAGAACCAACAAGAATATGGGGTATCTATATAGGGAAGTGGAAAAGCTCTTTCAAGGAAGAAAGAGTGATCCTTTCTGTAATAAAAAAAATGCTGATACACTCAGGAAGAGGAAACACGAAACATAACTATTGGATTTGAAAACCTAGAGACTGGAGGTGATCTATAAATAGCACTTGATGGATGGGTAGGAATATCAGCCTGCAGAGAGTACTGTGGCTTGTAGGGTTAAATGAAGGCATTGGAGAATGAAAGGAATCTACTGAGCATAGTTGGCCAAAGACATATTAGAAAAAAGGAATATGTCATTTTGGTAGATAAGGGAGGAGAATATTTCAGCAAGAAAGGCCTGAGTTAGATGCTGTCATGGGATATAGAACTGAGAGCTGTGCTTTGGTAGCATAATGGTTCTGGAGAACAGATGGGTGTGCATTGAGATGGAATCTCTTGAAGAAGATGGAGCTGAAAACAGAGAAATAAAATTCCTATCATTTTTGTGATGGTTTTCTCATCACAACTATGATACTTCATCCAAGAAAAAAATATGTTCAATATAGTGACATGAAGAAAGTTTAATTCTCTTTGATCATGGTGGTGCATGCCTGTGATCTCAGTGGCTTAGGAGGCTGAGGCAGGAAGATTTCAGGTTCATAGCTAGCCTCAGCAACTTAGTAAGGCTGTAAGCAACTTAGCAAGGCCCTATCTCAAAACAAAATAAAGGACTGGGATGTGGTTCAATGATAAAATGCACCTGGGCTCAATTCCAAGTACAAAAAATAATGATCATAATCGTAATCATCATCATAATTATATGTAACCTTATTATATATATTAATTATATGTTATATAACATACATTATTATTATTATTATTATCATTATCATTATTATTTCTTTGGTAAATAGTCCTAAAATTATTTTTCAAATATAATTGATCCACTTTGGATGATAAGAAACAGGAAGAAATTAAGTAACAATTAACAAAATCAAATCACAATGAAAAGAATTAGACTCACTATTAGACTCACTAAAAGAATTAGATTCACTAGAGCTGATCTTAGACATTAGGTCACTAAAAACTACTATTTTTTGAACAGTTCTACAAGAAAGGTTTTAAAATTAATAACAAAAAACAATAACAATTAATCCAAAAGTCCATTTTAAAATTAGCAAGTGATCTGAACAGACACTTCTCCAAGGAAGAAATACAAATGGACAACAATATAAAGAAAATGCTTAATATCATTATCCATTATGGAAATCCAAATCAAAGCCACAATAGCTCCTTATAGTTTGGGTTAGAATGGTTATTATCAAAGAACAACAACAAAATGCTGGTGCAGAGAAAATATAACTGTCTCATACTGTTGGTAGGAATGTAAATTAGTAAAGTTAATAGTGTGGAGGCTCCTTAAAAAACTAAAATTAGATCTATCAGCTATCTCAATTTTAGGTATGTATATCCAAAGGAACTGAGTAAAGCATACCAAAGAGACACCTGCATTCCCATTTTTATTGCAGCACTATTCACAACAGCTAAGCTAGGAAATCAACCCAGGAACCTATCAACAGATTAGTAGATAAATTATCTAGAGCTGATTTAGATACCAGGGATCACTAAAACTGCTGTTTTAGAGAATACAGTGGAATATTATATATCTCTAAGGAAGAGTAACATCCTTTTGTTTTCAGTGAAATAAAAGGAACTGAAGGACATTATGTTAAGTTAAATACACAAGACATGGAAAGACAAGTACTGCATGCTCTCTTTTACATGTGGAAGATAAAAATGTTGGCCTGATATAAAATAGTGATTACTAGAATGTGGGAAGAGTGGGAAGGGGAGGGTGAATTTGATTATTACATGTCATACTTATGTGTTGAAATGTCACACTGTACCCCAATAATATATATAATTAACACACGTTATTCAATAATTTTTAAACTTCCTCCATCAAAGTAGCCTGTCAAAATAGCCTCTAAACTTATACATGGTATAGTATCTTTAAAGCAGAAAAAAACCTCAAGATTCTCTGGGGAAAAAACAGCATTAAAGACCTGAACATATTACAGATAAGTTTTAAGTTAGTTCAATGAACTAAGTGAAAATACATCCCTCAAAGGAATGACTATGTGAAAAAATAAAATATGGATCCACTAATTCTGCTAACTGCAGGCAGAGACCTATAACCTAGGCATTTTATTATTCAATGGGCTCTATGCTGTCTTTAAAACAACTATGTACTGTATTGCTAACTTGCCTCCAAGAGCAATCTTTCACTTAGAATATACTACTATTGTTCAAAATTTTATGCAATAAATAATATGCATTCAATTAAATATTTATTTGAACTATGTACCTAATGTTTGAGGTTGCAATTTATAGAACTGTGCTCACTTGCTTTAAACATGTCTCATATTATCATTAACTGTACTGATTCATTTTAAAAATAACCACACAATAAGTTTCTTTCCATCACAGAGTGTAGGTTTAAACACTTTATATGTTATCAAATATATATTGTCCCCAGTCAATTTCTAAGTTTTTGTCTAAGAGCAAAATTAAAAATTGGGTCATTTTGAGAAAAAAGAATATAGAAGGTGTTTTTTTTTCTTTTCTACATTTCTGCATGTTGCCTCAATGACAGAATAATTTATTTTAAAAGTAGGCTCAAGCATTTGCATGAAGTTATAATTAGTCAGAACTTCCTTTGATAATTTGTATGAATGCAGCGCATTTAAAAATGTCTTTTTTCTGAAGCCCGAAGTCAGAAGGCATATGTATTTTTCAATGAAAACTGTCTTTACCAAAAATATCAAAAAATAAAATTCACAGAACAACTAATTAACTAAAGAGTACAAGTTTTTTTTTTTCCTGCAAGGAAGCTTGGAAAAATTAATTAGTGCTTGTTATTTTAAAACTACTGACTAATTTAAACTTTGAATATATGCATTTCTAGAACTTTCTCTTTTATATGATTTATAAGCAAGCTTATTTATGTCATGCATTCCTGAGTCTTTTAACATTAAATGCTAAGGGCTAAATACTTAAATATTTAAAGATTTGAAATAAATTTTTTCTTTCATATGATTAATTAGGATATGATTTATAAATTTGTGAATATAGAAATAGACCATATAAGAACTAAAAAATGCTTTGATTTAAACTCGAAGTGTTTTATAAAACCCCTCTAGCTTTTCTCTTTTATTAATTAGACCTGTAGATAAAAAGAAAAGCTGTTTTTAAGTGTTTGAGTTATAATTAATTTATAGTGAAATGCACCCATTTTAATTGTACATTTCTATAAGTTTGATATATGTCACACCCTCTTCATATATCAACCTTTGGCAACCAGTGATATGCTTTTTTCACTATAATGGACTTTTATAGAATCTCACATAAATGGAAGCACTTTGAATGACACTTTTGAAATCCATCCATATTGCGAACATCACTAATGTGTTTTCATTGCTGAATAGTATGCCATTATTTGTCCATATCTAAATGCATTTATTTATCCATTCATGAATTAATAGACATTTTAGTGTTTCTTACATAAGGCTGCTCTAAAGATTAATGTTCAGTTCTTGTGTGGATATACAATTCTTTTAAAAAGAAGCTTCTTTTTTATAAAAGCTTAAGAGTATAATTGCCAGGACATTTGGTATGTAGAAGCTCAAACTTACAAGAAACTACCCAACTGTTTTCCAAAGCAGCCTTATCATTTTTCATTTTCAATGAAAATGCATGAAGAATTTCAGTTGTTTTTCATCCTCATTAGCATTTGATACAGATATTTATAGTTGTCTATTTTACTTTTTAAAAGGTTTTTAAAATTATTTTCTTGGCTGCACAGTGGTAGTTTATTTTCATTTAATTTTAATTTTAATTTCCCTTGTGTTTTAGTCAACTTTTTTTTTTGTCATTCTCGAGACCAAAACCTCATAAGAACAATTAGAAGAGGGAGTTTATCTGACTCACAGTTTCAGAGGTTATCACTCCATAGACAGCCGGCTCCACACCTCTGGGTTTGAGGTGAGGCAGAGCTACATGGAGGAAGGCTGTGGTGGAGGGAATCAGCTCAGGCCATGGCCATCAGAAAGCATAGAGAGCTCAGTTTACCAGGAACAAATATACTCCAAAGGCATACCCCCCATGACCTACCTTCTCCAGCCACAACTTACTGCCTACATTATGCCCATTTAATTTCTATTAGGGGATGAATCCACTGATTAGCTTACACTTGTCAGAATCTAATCATCTCCCCTCTGAAAATTCTTGCACTGTCTCTTACATGGGACTTTGGGGAACACCTCATCTCTAAGCCATAAAACCTTAAATGTAGTACATAGAAATGAAATCAGAAAACATTTTCTTAAGGAATTAAATAGTTTAAAAAAATAGGCTTTTTGTCATACATTCTTTCTCAACCTGTTCAATTCTGCCTGGGAGCCCAAAGAAGTTACAGGCAATACATGGAAACGAAGATGTAGCTGTGATTCAATCAAACAGGTGACTGATCCCACCATATGTAGTTTGAAAACACCTAATACGGGGTATAAATTTAAATTATTTTTGACAATTTATGCATCTTCTTTTGTAAAGAGTCGTTAAATTTTTGATCATTTTAATTGAATTTTTAAAAATAATCTTGTTACTGGATTTATACATTCTTACATTAATTCAGAGAGGTAGATATATTGATGGATAATATTGCAAATATATTCTACAAAGCTCAGGCTTGTATTTTTATTTTCTTCATGGACTCTTTGAAGAGTACGTCAACCTAAAAGACAAGTGGAGGCACACTGAGTATGAGAACAAAGAGTTTATTCCATCAAAATTGATCAAACTTAGTAACATAAACAGAAAAAAATTCTAGTGTTTATATCACTTATATTCTATTTACAACTATATGAATATGAATGTATTGAACAACTATTAGGAAGAGAAAGAAAGCTTGTTTAACTTTATCAATGTCTTTTCCCTATATAATGCCCAACACTGGGCATATGGGAACATGCCTATTTATAAGGGATGAGATAAAAAGCTAAAAAATAAATCCTGCTGGTACAGCAGTGATGAATCAAACTTATTAAGTATAGGTCAGAGAAGTTTTTCTTTTTTAAAATAAATTTTTGTGAGTGCTTCTCTACATACTAATTAACATTGATTTTTACAAACATACTTTACAAAAAAAAATATTTACCAAAAACGCAATGTGAGAATTTTTATAGGGATCCCTGGCAGTTTCTATCTTTGCACATTTAACAAAATGTCCCAGTTTGAGGATAATCTGCCAAATATATTTTCTAACATCTTAATTTCAAATTTTATAAGAATGAAGATTTATGGAAAGTTTTGGAATTTTTTTTCCCACATAAGAACCTGGAGTTGTTAAAAATGGAGTATGGGCAACAGTTCAGTTGAGATTAGATAAGCAAGATAGTTGAGGTAGTATTGATTTTTATAAAAGGAACAACTAGGTAGTTTTATTTTTAAAATGTGATACTAGATTAAAGAAATGATCTTCAGATTTAATTTATATTTAGGAACAAAATTGGACTTGTATGATTTTTTTAATATTTATTTTTTTAAGTTGGACACAATATATTTATTTACTTTTATGTGGTGCTGAGGATCGAACCCAGGGCCTCTCATGTACTAGGCGAGCGTTCTGCAGCTGAGCCACAACCCTAGCCTGATATTTTTTTATAAATTATAATAAAATCCATAGCATTTAACATGCATATTAATAGAAACTGTGACTTAAAGAAGAGATTTTTAACAATAAAAATAAGTATAAAAAATCAAATTAAGATTAAAAAAATACACGAATATTTTTTTCTATGGTAAATATTTATTGCTTAAAGTATTTTAAACTATTTCACTATTTTATAACTCTTCAACTCTGATCTCATGCTCAGTTAATTTATATCACTCTTAAATAATGAGGAGGAAAAGGTGATATTTTCCGCTCACATAGTTCCTCCCCTGACAGTCAGATAAAGTTGAGAATACAAGGCAGTCTGAAGGTTTGTAAAGAGGAATTCAAAAGGCAAAGGTAGCCCCACTTATTAAAAGAGGGATAAGGCTAACTTAGGAAAGATCTCCCATGTTTTTGGATAGGCAGAATTGATATTATCAAAATGGTCTTACTTCCAAAAGTAATACACAGATTTAATACAACTCCTCTTAAAACTCCAATGATGTTTTTCATATAAATAGAAAAGGTAGTCATGAAATTGATTTGGAAGAATAAGAGACTCAGAATATCCAAAGCAATCCTTTGTGAAAAAAGTGATGCAATACCTGACCTTCAATTATAATACAGATCTTTAGTAAAAAAACAGCATGGTACAGGCACATGTAAAGGAAGATCAATAGAACAGAAGAGAAGACATAGAGACATACCCACATGAACAGTTATCTCATACTGGACAAATGTGCCATAAACATACATCGGAGAACAAATAGACTCTTCAACACATGGTTTGGGGAAAACCTGAAATCCATATGTAGCATAATGAAATTGAACCTCTATCTCTCACCCTGCACAAAACTTAACCCAAAGTGGATAAGGACCTTGGTATTAAATCAGACCCTGCACTTCATTATGTAAATTTAAGAACTGACATCCCCAACCAGACTCCTAAAGCACAAGAAGTAAAGCAATGGGTAAACAAATAAGTAAACAAATGGGATGGTGTCAGCTTAAAAAGAGTTTTCATGGCAAAGAAAAAAATAAAAAATGTGAAGAGAGAGCCTATGAATGGAAGAAAAGATTTGTCACCTGCACCTCAGAGAGAATGTTAACCTCCAGCTTATATAAGAAACTCAAACACACACACACACACACAAACACACACACGCACACTCTAAAAAAAACAAAAACAAAAACAAATAAACCAATCAATAAATGGTCAAAGGAACAGAACAGGCATACCACAGAAGAAATACAAATGGTCAACAAACATATTAAAAATTATTCAACATCTCTAGCAACAGAAAAATGCAAATTAAGAATACACTGAGAGAGAAGGGAAATTGCATGGAAATGGAAGGAGACCCTCAGAGTTATACAAAAGTACATACAAGAGGAAGTGAGGGGAAAGGGAAAAATAATACAATGGGGACAAATGAATGTCAGTAGAGGGGGCAGAGAGAGAAGAGGGGAGGGGAGGGGAGGGGAGGGGGGATAGTAAAGGATAGGAAAGGCAGCAGAATACAACAGACACTAGTATGGCAATATGTAAATCAATGGATGTGTAACTGATGTGATTCTGCAATCTGTATATGGGGTAAAAATGGGAGCTCATAACCCACTTGAATCAAAGTGTGAAATATGATATATCAAGAACTATGTAATGTTTTGAACAGCCAACAATAAAAAATTAAAAAATAAATAAATAAATAAATAAATAAATAAATAAATAAATAAATATTAAAAAAAAAGATGGGGTATGTTTTGCTGGATATGCAGTGGTCACCCTGGACTCCACTGTGAAGGCAGGTTCTCTGCCTCAGAGAACTTCAGCACAAAAAGCAAAACTTATTGCTTTGATTCAAGCACCTCAGTTGACAGCAGGATTCTTTGTGGATATTTACATGGACTCAAAATATGTGTTTGCTACCCTTCATGTTCATAGGGCCTTATGTAAGGAAAAGGGGCTCGTTAACTCAGGAGAAAAAAAAAGGCATGCTGTATGGGCAAGAAATTCTTAAACTTTTGGATGCACTGTGGGCTCCCAGAAAGGTTGTGATTATATATTGCCAAGGTCATCGAAAGCGAAACACTGTGGATTCTCAGAGCAACCAGAGAGCTGACCGAGAAGCCAGGTTAGCTCTCTGCAGGTAATGAGAAGAAAATCCAGTCCCCAGTTTAAATGCTGCCCTTCTGCCTGGCCAACTATTTAACAGAATGGGAGCCAATGTACTCCCAACATGAAAGTAAGTGGTTTAAGACTGAAAAAGAAAATTTTCTCCCAGGAGCATGATGGAGGTTTTCTGATGGCCTGCATAGCCATTCTACAGAGTCTAGCCCCAGGCTTTATCAAACAGTTCCACAGGAGAACACGTTAGACATACAGCACTTGAGACAGTTCTGAGTCAACATTTCTATGTCCCCTGGCTCACAAACATCACCTGGAGGATCTGAAAACAATGTGAGGTTTGTGCTCACAACAGTTCTTGTCAGGGGCCAGAGTTCCCACCAGGAATCCAAACTATAGGAGGAGAACCTTTTGAAGACTTAGAAGTAGAGTTCACTGAACTACCACGCTCATGGGGCTATAAGTAACTTTTGGTTTTTATCTGTTCCTATTTTGTCTGGGTGGAAGCCTTTCTAACCCGCCCTGAAAAGGCTAGGGATATAACCAGGATGCTTCTCTGGGAAATCATTCCCAGATTTGGTATCCCAATAACTATTGGCTCAGACAATGGGCCAGCTTTTGGGCAGAGGTGATATGATTACTGACCAATTGATTAAGCTGTGTCAGGAGACTCACTTATATTGTGATGAACTTCTCCCTGTTATACTGTTGAGGATTAGATCCACTTCCCCTGGGAGGACTGGATTCTCTCCTTATAAGATAATGTACTTGAGGCCCCCCTTTTATTATGGAACCAATGGGAGACTTAAGAGAGAGAGTAGAATTCACCCTGAGACGACAGCTTCAGGCCTTAGGGAAAACTTTACAGGTTTTCAACCAATGGGTTAGAGAAAAATTGCCACTAAGTTTGACCACAGGTGCACACTCCTTCAAGCCAGGAGATTCAGTCTGGGTCAAAGAATAGAGTATTCAAACACCTAAACTTCTTTGGAAGGGGCCTTTCCCTGTTATTTTATCCACCCCAATTGCAGTCAAATTTGCAGAAATGGGTCTCTGGATAGACTACACCAGACTCAAGCCTGCAGCTGTGGACTGGGCGTGCACTCCAGATGCTGCTACACCCTTGAAGCTCACTGTCTAGAAAAAAAAATGAGCACACGAGAAGCTTGAGGGTCAGAAGGACAATAGACCTGCTCCAGTCACTCGGCAAGCTGACTGGTGTATGCATGGCCAAAACTTGAGGCGACTATGCCCTGCTTCAGGGTAGGGACTGGCTGATCGATGCACAATGAAAGATAAACTTTCCACCAGAACTAATCAACTCTTTCAACCTCTAAGATAGTTCTTATACTATAATGCATTGCCACCCCTTGCTTCTAGATACATACATAATTCTCTGGTTTTTGCTACTGGTTTGATAACAGTAACTCCTACTGACTGGACACTGGATAAATAAAATCATTTTTTATCTTGCTTATAAAAAAAAAGAATACACTGAGATTCCTTCTCAATCCAGTCAGAATGGCAATTATCAAGAATGCAAGTAATGATAAATGTTGGTGAGGATATGGTAGCAGGTTCCTCATACATTGCTAGTGGGATTGCAAATTGGTACAATCACTGTGAAAAGCAGTATGGAGATTTCTAAGAATACATGGAATGGAACCACCATTTGACCAAGTTATCCCACTCCTCAATATAGACCCAAAGGACTTAAAATCAGCAGACTGCAGTGAAAAAGCCACATCAGTGCTTATAGCAGCTCAATTCACAATAGCTAAGCTATAGAACCAATCTAGGTGCCCTTCAGCAGATGAATGGATAGAGAAAATATTATATATATATGTATATATATATATATATATATATACACACACACACACACACACACACACACACAATGGAATATTACTCAGCCATAAAAAGAATAACTTTATGACTTTTGCTGGTAAACAAATGGATTTGGACATTATTGTGTCAAGTGAAATAAGCCAAAACCCAAATGTTCTCTCTGATATGCAAATACTAACACAATATGTGAAGTGGGGAGAGGAAAAAATAGAAGTTCAGTGGATTAGCAGAATGAAAGGAAGGGAAAGATGATGGGAATAGGAAAGACAGTAGAATGAACTGGACATAAATTTCCCAAGTTCATATATGAATACACCACCAATGATACTCCACATCATGTACAACCTCAAGTACGGCCTCCTAATTAGGATAATTATGTATGCATAATATGTCAAATACATTACACTTTCATGCATATCTAAAATGAACAACAAAAAAAATTTTCAGCTGGGCATGATAGCATATGTCTATAATCCCAGTGGCTTGGGAGGCTGAGGCAGGAGGTTTGTGAGTTCAAAGTCAACCTCAGCAAAAGCAAGGCACTAAGCAACAGAGTAAGACCCTGTCTCTAAATAAAATACAAAATAGGTCTGGGGATGTGGCTCAGCGGTCAAGTTCAATCCCTGGTACCCCCAAAATATAAATAAATAAATGTTTGAAGTGCCTAAATTAGTGTTAACCTACAAATAATTTCTAGACAAACCACTTACCAAGATAAATATAATGCCCACACAGCTAAATATTTCATTGAAAATGGAAAGAAAATGAAGACAGACATCAGTGTGGACTGGAGATAATCTCCATTAAATGTCAAAAAAGAAAAAAAAAGGTAAAGAAAAGGTGAAGGAGCTTTTACTTATCAAATTACTTTTTTATACACTTGTATAAAAATTAAATCAGCACCTCAATGCCATATATATACACATATGTGTGTATATGTGTATATATACATACATACATATACGTATATATATATGCAATTTATATATATATTATGATATTATATAAAGTAAATTGTTTTCCATATCAACCAATTTATTTTCAGGTTTGATTACCTATTCCAATGAGAGAGAAACAGAGGATGAAAAAGTTACTATAACCATAGTTTTAATAGTATTCTCTAATTTAAAGAGCTTCAATTTAATTCTGTTTCAATTGAACAAAAGTGTTTAAATAAACCAATATTTGTGCATTATAACTGTTAGAACACACACTTCTAGAGCCAAAAGTGAGACAGTGAAGAACCTTACAGGGATTCAGCTCCTATAGAGGTCATATTATGTCAGCCTGGCCTTTGTAGAAATTCAGTTTCATCACATCTTTCATAAATGAATAGACACCTAAGGAAAGAGTAAAGCTAACTCAAGTTACAAGGCTAGACTAGATTAGAATATAATGCTATCCAAGGACAGTGAACAGTTTCCTAAGACTTCATACCGACCAGGAAGTCATCTTAAAGTAAAGGCTATGTTTTAATAAGTCTAAAATTTAAATCTATTTTAATTTTGGGTATGTCTTTATATTTCCCTCTGCCTTCTCATTATTAATCATGTTCATATGTAGCATAAAACAACAATAGAATTGATAAATGAATTTTTAAATCCATAGAAATTGCAATGGTCTGATAGAAAATCTATTTTCATATAATTTAAAATATTTTGCATAAATTTAAATTTAAAGAAATATTTTTCAAGTAAGTAGGAAAGTTCCCAAGTCTGAACCAATGTTGATTAATCTGATTGATCTTTTAAAATTTGGCTTCCATTTAGTATACACCAATGTTTTTCTGAGTATTTAATTTATGTTCAGTTTTTTTCTACATGGTTTTTGTTTAGTCATTAATGTTAGCTGCTGCTGCTGCTCCTCCTCCTCATTTTTATTCTCTTTTTGTTACAAGAATGATGAGAATCCACTATTTTCTCCCCACATATGATAGTATGAACTATTGCATGTTTGTTCAAGCCATTACATCTGAAATCTCTTTAAAGTATGTATGCATCTGGCAAACAATTTTATAACTGCATATTATACAATTAATTATGTGGGGTTTTTTTGTTTGATTTATTATACCTAGTAAAATTAGGAAATTGCCATCTTAATATTCATATGTTCCCTATCTATTCCAAGATTTTTGGTGTGCATGAGATATAATCTAGTGTTTCTGTATATTTTCTGTTCTTAATTGGCTTGAAAACACACCTGGCTATTTGTCAAGATCTTTTCTGACATTTTTTATTTTTAAATTTATATTTCCTTATATAATGTTGATCATAATATTAATGCTTTAAAAGAGAAACTAGGGACATATATTATAAAATAATTTAAAATATCTGATAAGACCTCTGATAAGAATGGAGGAGAAGTTTACCAGGGGCTTTTCCCAGTTTAAAGATTAAAGTGTAAACTGTGGAATAATATGCATTTTAATCTACACTTTTGTGAAAATAGCATAGTAATATGTACATAGGCAAATACATAGTTACCAAATAAGTCATACTAGACAAATTGCTCTAAAATTTGATTTTTGGTCAAAAATAAATTATAGTTGTAATTCATATATTTACTACCTAAGTTATTCTCACTCTTGAATAATATAATATGCCAAAAATCTATCCAGATATTTAGATGTTGCAACCTACTTTCCTGCTGTTTTTAGTTAGCTGTTATAAAGAATGCTAAAATAAAATCTGTTCACATATTTATAAGTATTTTTAGGAAGATTTCTATAGGATGTAAATCCTTACATTAAAAAATGGCTGGATCTTAAGTTATATGCATTTTTATTTTATATGGATATTACTTACCTGACAACCAGAAAATTTGTAGTCAACTGAATTCCATAATTGTGACTCTGAGAATGAACTGCCAAACTAAAGTGTTGAAAAGACTTTCAAACATGGACCAAGATAATCAGAAAATGAATGCCATTAATGTCTAATGAATGTTCTCTAATTACTACTGTATTTGTATGCTTATGTGTTTTTGTACTTTTAACCTATTCTTTCTTGAAAATAATGTTTTCAACTACTCTGTTCAGTTTTGTTAAGTTTTATTACATTATTAGAAAGCTAGGAAATATGTGTAACATTCATATGAAATAAAATTGTGTATGACATATAGTTTGAGATTATTTGGTAACAAATGTATCTCAACCACCAATCTTTTTTCCCTGATATTTTGCATGTTATAATTGATGAGGAAATGTTGAAAGGAAATTGATATGTTGATATTATCTCTATATAGATTATAATCGATGAGGAAATGTTGAAAGGAAATTGATATGTTGATATCATCTCTATATAGATCATCTATATACTCATTTATATGTGAGCAGAATTAATTTATATGTTTAAATTATTTGAAGGATTATTTGAAGAATGTAGTTCTTTGAAAGACTTTATTGTTTGCTTGATGGTGACCTATTTTATATGCATATTTATATCTTTCATAAAATTAGAAAACTATATGTCTTTTATACACAAATATTTTCCATTTCAATTTTTCTGGTATATTATTTAGGAATTATGAATATGCATGAGTTTGCCCTTTTATCCTGACAATATGCTTAATTACTCATTTACCTTGAAAATCTGTTTTTTTCTTTCTTATCCTCTAAAGCATTAATTATTCTTGCCTTGATTCACCTTAATTTATTTTGGTCACAACCTTTTTCATTTTTTATTGAGTAGGAATTCCCATAGCATCAAATTAACCATTCTAAAGTAAACAATTCAGTAGCATTGAGCTTGTTCACAATGTTGTACCACTACCAGTTTAAACTATGTTGAAAAAAATTTCTTATCCCCTAAATAAAATCCATACCATCAAGAAACTACTCCCTTTCACCCCTTCCCTTCGTTTTTTACAACCACCAATCTACTTTATGCATCTGTGGATTTAATCTCTTTGAGATGCTGCATATAAATGAGCTCACATGCTACGTGAACTCTCACGCTTCATTTATTTCGTTAACATAACCTGTTCCAGGTTCATTTATGTTATACTAGGTGCATTTTATTTTTCGCTGATTGTATAATGTTGCATCATTCATATGATATCCCATCAAGATACACACACACACACACATACACACACATACACACACACCTTATATGCTTAGCACATATAGACTCTGGGATAAATCCACAGAACCCCCCAAAATAACAGAAATCATTGTATACATATTCCAGTTTGTTTATCTATTTATTTATCTTTTGGTCAACTGATGATTTTTTTTCTTTTTTCCCACTTTTGGTTATAGTGAATAGTACTGATTTGAACATTAGTGCGTAGGTATTTATTTGAGTACTTGTTTTCAATTATTTGAGTTACATAGCTAGGGGCAAATTACTGGGTCATATGGGAATTCTATAGTCAACTTTTTTGTGGAACTTCCAAACTGTATTTTACAGAAGTAAAGCTATTTTATTTTCTCATTAGAAATATGCAAATGTTCCTATTTATCCACATCCTTGTTAACACGTATTATTTTCCCTTTTATTTTATTATACTCATGACAGTAGGTATTTCATTTCAAAGTTTTACTTTATAAAATTCATTTTAGCTTTTATTTGTTAGAATTTATCTCTTCATGAGGTAACAAAGTGGATACTATTTAAAATCATGTTTCCAGTGATAACTATTCAATATTTTCTTCTTAGGGCTGCCTAGCATCTTCTTTAACATTTCTGTTTCCAGAAAAGCTCCTTAGGAGACCTGACACACACTGTAATCCCAGCATTTGAGGAGACTGAGGCAAGAGGATAGAAAGTTCAAGGACAACCTTAGCATCTTAGTGAG
Source organism: Marmota monax (assembly GCF_021218885.2). NCBI lineage: Eukaryota > Metazoa > Chordata > Mammalia > Rodentia > Sciuridae > Marmota > Marmota monax. The sequence continues at coordinate 281,293 of NW_026693533.1, forward strand.
ATCTTGACTCAGAATAAAACAATAAAAATTATGAGGATGTAGCTTCCTGGCAGAGCACCCCTGGGCTCAATCCCCAGTCATTGAAAAAAGAAACTTTATATTTTTCCAGTTGCTCAGATGTACTCAAGAAGGACATCTGGTAGGGAAAAAATGCCTGCTCTGTGGGCAACCAATGTGATTTTTATCTTACTGAACCAAGGTCTCTCAAGCAAGTTGTTGCAAATTATTTATTCAGTAATTTATCAAACTGAGGAACATAGGGAGAAAATTTGGGCTTTGTGTTCCTAGCAGGCACAACCTGTAGTGAAATAATTCAGTCACTGTGGTTAATCTGATATTCTAAGAATCATCCTATATACCAACATATTATTTCTTCTTATCAGCATTCTAAATGGATACCATGACATTGATGTTAACCGCTGACTGACTCAATAGTGATAAGATGCTCAGTGTCAAGGGCAAGCAAGGTATCTAGAGGATGCCTGGTCTTTATGGCTGCTGTTGTCTTAGTATTTTTTGCATTGCTGGTAATGAATTCTCTGGATATTCACCAACAAGACAGTATCCATCTACCCTTTATCCCCTCCCAGACTGCATGAGTCACAGCAATCTTGTCTGTTCACTTCTGCATATAATATGCTCACTAACATCTCTGAAGAGAATTTATTTTAACACCTTATGCTTTTTTTAAATTGTAGAATAATCTGTGCTATATTTAAAAACATTCTTTTGCTCTTATGAATGTTGGTATTATTAAAGTTTCTCCTATTATTTTGCATTCTTATTTATACCACATGTCTTTATTCACTCAACAAATATCTGTCACCTGCATCAAAGACACCATGATTCTTCAAGTACTAATCAATCAATTTGGTTTCTGAAGAAGAACTGGATATTTTACTCTTTCCAGTTACCTTATTTCACATTATTTTTAAATATTGTTGTAAATTGTAATAATTCATATTTCTGTATGCAATTTCCAAATAGGACAAAGAATAAGCCAGATATACCAGTCAATCACATTATGGAATATATATATATATATATATCCATTAGTCATCCTGTCTTTAATCCGTGTAGAAAATAAAACCCAGTTTAAGAATATGAAATATTGAATATAAATTAGGGAAAATTCGTTATAATTATTTATTGGCTTATATAACTTTGGACACATAATGAAAATTACATGCCTTGGTTTTGTTTTCCATGAACTGAGTTTAGAGAATACAGTCGTTAAATTCATGAGTTTAGGAAACAAAACACCCCTAATCCCAAATCCAGACTCTGACACTTACAACTGACACTTCAGCCAAGTCACACAGTTTTTTATGATTGCTTGCAAAGGGCTGTACTATGTTTCCACAAAAGTCATGTTGAAGGCTGAAATCTTGGTATCTGAACATATGACAGTTTTTAGTTATAAGCCCTTTAAAATGGTAATTAAGTTTAAATTAGGTTGTTAGAATGACTCTTTCTCCATTATGACTGTTGTCCTCATAAGTAGAGATAAGGACACAGGCAAAGAAGGTCACCAGACACTTTCATGCACAGAGAAAAGTAATGTGAATACACAGTAAAAAGGTGGACATTTGTAAGATAAGAGAGGCCATAAGAAACCAAACCTACTGACACCTGTATCTCAGGCTTCAAACCTATAGAAATGTGAGGAAATAAATTTTCTTGTTTAAACCACACAGAATGAGGTAATTTGTTATGGAAGCCCTAGGTAATATGCTTCAATTTTTCTCATCTTTTCAAATGAATATAAAACACAGATCTTTCAAAGCAGTAATTTAAGAATTGTTTGAGGATAAGATATATTCAATATTTATTGCAATGCCTAGAACACTGTACATATGAAAATGTTGGTAATAGCACAAGCCTTATAAATAAATTCTCAATATCCTATGTATTTTAGAGTTACAATGTAGCACACTATCACAATATTTTAGATGTAAAAATCAATATGATCAAATTGATAAGCATTCACACCAACCTTTGTGTGTACGCATGCGTATTTTTGCATTCAGTCAAAGAAATGGAAGGGTAGAGAAATGGCCTTTGGTTTCAACATTTCCATGTTGAATCTCAACTTCTTATTTTCCCAAAAGCATATAGAGATAGTTTAGAGCAGAGAAAGTTTTTAAAAAGCTGACAGACAAGGAGACTCTGAGAGTTTGCAGATTTACGAGTTTACAAACTGTACTCTATTGATCTGTAGGGAACCATTGCAAAAAGAAAGTGATGAGAGTAGCGGGAATCCATCAGGGAACTCCTGTGCATTTTGGGGGATAAGAAGACTTCCGTCAGGAGGTATTGGAATGATTCCAAGATCTGCTACTTTATAGGATTGCAAATTTTGGAAATTCTGAATATCCTAAGTCATACTTTTCCCAACTCTGACTGAAGAATAAAGCCATTAGCTTTAAAAAGTTCTTGAGTACAAAGAAAACGTTAAAAATAAGATACAAGGATGACCCTCTTTTTGCTAGTAAAAAATATTAGTTGCATTTTTTTATATCAAGTAGATAAACTGATCACTGGCCTTAGTAGTTGGGTATCCAGATTTATTTATTTGTTTGTTTATTTTGGTACCAGGGATTGAACCAGAGATGCTTAACCACTGAACCATATCCTCAGGCCCTTTTTAAAATTTTCTTTTTTTGAGACAGGCTCTCACCAAGTTGTTTTAGTTCTTCCTAAGTTGCTAAAGCTGGCTTTGAACTTGCAATCTTCCTGCCTCAGCTTCCTAAGCTGCCAGGATCATAGGTGTGTGCCACTGTAGCACCAGCTTTATTTTTATTTTCTATAAAAAAGATTTCTTAGGAATCATAATTTTTAAAACCACTGTCATTTATCTATATTTGAATAAAATAAATCTCCCACTTACGTTCACTTTGTAAATATTAATCAATAATTTGTATGGTTAATTTATTTAAATTTTAAGGTAATATCTTGTTAATGAAAGAATTGAATTGAAAAAACTAGCCAAATTGTAACTTTGGGACAAGATAAAAAAAATCATAATTTTAAACCACAGTTTTATAAAAAGCACAAGAAAAATGAGGTAAGATCAATTCACTTGTGGTGAAACAGACATATTCTTGGCTAGTGTACTTCAGAGAAATACATTCCAGCACAGCACACACATTGTTTTTACAAATTTTATGTGTGCAGCATTGTTCTAAATCTCTGTACTTTAATTTGCAAAGAGGGAACAAAGAAAATGCTTACTCACGTGGAAAAAATACAAAATACTAAAGGAAAGATATTTTAAGAGACAGGGATCCCATTAGTAAAGTTAATGTTCTTCACCTCAAAGAGCATCAGAGATTTGTAAATTTACAAATATCTTGAAATGAAATGTCATTCAAAGCCATCACTTTAAAACAAAAACTGAAGCCCAATAAGGCATAGTTTTTAGAACTTTGCAAACTATTTAGAAACAGATTTGGTCCACCAATCCAGTATTTAAACACTATTTCTAGCTTCACAGATTATATTTTCAATATCTAGTGTAGTTTCTCAATATTTGTTTATGATTAAATGAATTTTCTTATCTCCCTGTCAGACCCATAGACTGCATTACATTAATATCTGCTTCCGTGGGCACAAAATATGTACATTAAGAAACCAAAATGAAATATATAAGAAAGTTATAAAATGTTTATTGTTTTCATTGAATATTGAAAATATTATTTTTTTCATACTTTTATGCCTTTTCTTAGGCTTCTAGGACATAGGAAATGTAGCTAAGTTTGCAATGGTTTATCAACCTAAGAAAATATGATAATAGATATTCATCATCTTACATTTTTATTTCATGCCTAAATTTTAATCAATGTGCATTACTGAAATAACCAGTAGCTTCATAAATAATTCAAAGTATAGGATTCCAAGTTGACCCAAAGATAAATTTAACTGAATATAAAGCTCTTGAGATAAGCTCTATGTTGCTTTGAGAAAAGTAAAAGAAACAGATAAATCCCTGGCCCATAGTTATTTATGATCTGCCAAAGAAGATAAAGTTATATAAAACAAACCTTTTAAAATACACACAAAGTCCTCATGTGACTACACAAAGCACATAAAGTGTTAGTATTAAAGAAATGGTGGCTATTGTGATAATAAAGTACAAATGCTAAAGCTAAATAACATTTGAGACTTTGATTTTGATTACGAATGTTTGGTTGTACATTAAACTTTCTATTGAAAAGCATTAATCACTTTGTTTTGGTGGTTAATGTGCCTTATTTTTGTTCAAATTACTAAAAAAATTTCAATTTTCTCATATTTGGAAACAAAGTTTACAATAAAGTACATAGTATACTTACAGGCCTCTCAAGATTTTTGGAGAGATCCAACATGTCAATTTGCCATTTAATACCTCACTACTATCTCAGATGCCAATCACTGCATTTAGGTCACTTTTGGTTTTAGAATAAAAACTCACAAGAGTATGAAATTATGCATTTTGTATATTAGATATTAACAACAACAGAAACACCTAGCCTATCAGTGAAGAAATAACTTCCTCACACAGAAATAAAATTTAAAAATCTTCTGGTTTGTCTGAATTGTTCATTTATAGAAAAAAAAACCCTATAACACAGATTAGGGAATAAGTGATATCTTCTAGACTAACACAGACACACAGCTGAGCATTGGATAGTACATAAAAATTACCTTCCAAACAAGTTACTGAAATCTAAAAACATCTGCAGTGCCTGAGGTACACATGTCAATACACAGATTGCTAATTTCTCATGTTAATTAGTGTTAATTTAAATATGTAAAAATCTATAAAGCTATGAGTTATATATTTTCTCCAGCATCAATTTTAATTTTATTATATTTTTATACTTGACTCTGAAAGTTTAGAAAATGTACAAATGCCCACAGGTGTCTGAAAAGATATTCAATACTATTACTCATCAAGTACATACAAATTAAAATTATTATGCACTATTACCTCACAATTGTTTAATTGGCAAGTGTCAAAAACACAAAGATCCTAACAATGATATGGAAAATATATGCCATTGCATACTGTTTGTAAGAACTTAAAATGATAGAGTCATGATCAAAACCAATAAGAAAGTATCTCAAAAAACAAAACTTAAAACTTTCATATTATCCATAATTTCTACCTATGAGTATGTGTCCTCCCAAATTTGAAATTAGGATTTCAATGAAATAATAGCCTTCCCATGTTCATTGTAGCACTATTCACAATAATAGAAATATGGAAACAATCTAAATGACAATTGATTAATAAATGGGTAAACAAGTGGGGATACAAACACACAATTGAATGTTATTCATACTCAGGAGAAAAAAATTGGAACTGTCACTTCATAGATGAACCTGAAAGATATTCTGCTAAGTGTAATTATCCAGTCACAGGACAAGTCCTGGATGTTTTCACTTACAGGAAGCATCTAAAAATAACTAAATTCATGGAGATAGAAAAAAGAATGGGCACTGTCAGAGTCTCCTCATAGAAGAAAAGGACACAGAAAATTTTTGCTCAATGTATATAAGGTTTGATATAAGATGAGTAAATTCCAAAGATCTTCAGTGCCCATATAATGTAAATTTATATGTAAATTTATTGCTCTTACTCAAAAATTTATTAAGATGGTATTTACTGTTGTACTCATACCAAAAAACTTTTTAAATACAGAGTCAACACTAAGTATACAATTTGGCTATACTTTTTCAGAATATTAAATTATTATTGTGTTTAATTTTATGTAAGCATTGTTCAATAGGTTGTCATTTGACTCCATTATTGTTCTATATATCTATCAGTACACAACTTTTCATAAATGGTGACTTACGTACAAATCTTTTTAAAAAATTCTAAATATTCTTACTTTACTCATGTTACTGTATTTGAAATCTAAATATGTACATGAATTTCAGGATAGAGAATTATCCTGTTGTTTTCTCCAATCTATCATTATCACAGTTTCTATGCATTATTGTTTTTGTCATTCTGGAAGGAAAATGGAAACAGTAACAATGATTCAAGTCAGTTGGAAAACTAACACATAGTGTATAAATGGAAAATTTTAAAAATTATGTTGAATATAAAATAAGGTTAACTCAAAAATTAATTATAATACCTAAAAATGATGATATAGGAAATGAAGTAGAATGTCTATTAAAAACAAAAGTTGTGGACTTGGGCTGTAGCTGAGTAGCAGAGCACTTGCCTAGCATGTGTGAGGCACTGAGTTCTACCCTTAGCACCATAAAAATAAACAAATAAAATAAATGCATGCTGTTCATTTACAACTACAAAAAAAATTAAAAGAAAAATAAAACACAAAAGATGTTTTCATTCTTCACTTGAAGTACATTAGAAGATTTTTTTCTCATTTTGAAGTTTGCCTCCCTAGAATTAGAGATTTCTGAAATTTTCTTGTATTATAAAAACATGCATCTCATTGTGCAAATACATATAATTTTTTTAGAACACTTACATGCTAAAAAATTAGGTTGAACATGTCCATTAATAACAATATTTTCTTTTGGCAGCAAAGTTAGCTAGCAGGCTGGTGGGTGACAAGTATTTATCAATAATTTTCTACAAACACAAAATAAATGTTTGAATAAATGGGTTGGGAAGGAAGAATTCAAAGCAAACAGAGACATTCTTAGTACCCAATAATATACAATATTATTTTTATACTATATAAACCTAGGGGCATTTAAACATTGAGCCACATCCCCATATTTATGTGTGTGTGTGTGTGTGTGTGTTCTGGCTCTGTTTCTTAGGGCTTCACTAAGTTTTTGAGGCTGGTTTTGAACTTCCAAATCTCTTGCCTCAGCTTCCTGAATCCTGGGATTACAAGCATGCACCAATTCACCCATCTGGGTTAGAAATTTTAATGGTAATTCAAAGAAAGAACAACCAGATTTTGATCCATATTTTCCTTGGGTTCCATGCTGTTATGATACAAATGCACCTAATTGCTTTTCAAGTGTTACACAAACCCTGAAAAAAAATCATAAGTCCAATTGAGTGCATACAGTTTCTAATTTATCATTGCTTCTAATTCGTTTTTTCATTTGTCTCATAAAAATGCAATATACATACTTGGAGCTTATCATTGTTTCGATGCTTTTCTTGCACTAACATTGCCAAAAGATAATACTTTTGAAATCTTTGTCAGCTTACAATTCCATTTAAGAAAATCCAATCATCTATATTGCTCTATAGTTGTAAAATATTTTTACCATAGATTTATAAGCACAAATTAGAATCGTTAGCATAATCATTATTTTTTCATTTGTACTTCATGTCTTCCTTTCCAGTAAACTTCTTTGTGCATTTCTGCCTTCAACACTTGACCACTTAAAAACTGCCTTAGATACCTTTTGGTGTAGAAAAATATTTAAAATATAACAAATGAATGTATGCTGCTGTTTATTTTAGCAAAATGGATTGATTTAAATTCTTGTAACAAATGTTAAATAATATATTCCCTGCCATTGAATGACTAACTGTATAAAAAATCCCATATTTTCCTTTACTTTTTAAAATAATTATTTACTAACTGATTTTTATTTTTAGAAAATTCACTTAAGTTATTTTCAACTACAAACTTATTGTCTGAGATTTTGTTACAATGTCAACTCCACTACCATCATTAGCATCTAGATTGCTCCTATTGGTCCTTTCCATTCATCTTCTAAGTCTTTTAATATTTCAGAAATATCATTCACTGAGAATTTTCTTTTTACTGATAAGATGGGCTCAAAATGAAAAGAAGTTTAAATTATCTCTCAGGAGCAGTGAATGAATTATGGGTCTTTGAACTGCCCAAAGACAAAGGTAACAGCTCTTGGGAATTTCTCCATGCACTGGCACCTAGCAAAAACAACCCAGTTGTATTGTGATGCCCTGTTCAAAGAGAAATTGCTTGATAGCCAAGGAATTTTATTCTTTCATAAACGTGGGTTCAAATATCTGCTGCTGAGAGGTAAAGAATTATGGGCACAAGCTTATAAGTTCTAATTGGACTGCTTTTACCCTCAGCTTTGGTTTTATTTATCTTGAAGAAGCCTTCTTGCAGTAAATACTTCTGATATTTAAACCTATATAATAAACATGCCAAGCTTGCTCATAGTCAGTCTTCCTCTACCAGCGGCAGACTGAACCACCAAGCCCTGGCTTTTTTTTCTAATTTTGTGTCTATTTGTCTTATTTCTAATCCCCTCATTAACCAGTCCATGTAGCTCTGAATAAACTGTTGTGCAGGATGTGACAATTATCAATGGTGTTTAGTGAAAAGTAAGAAAAACCAATAACTGGTAAAGATGTGGAATGATTGAAATTTGCAAGAACTGCCACTGGAATTTTTAACTGCACTAATCACTAGATTATGGTTGAACAGGATTTCTTGAGATAAACACACCATAGTAGATATACTTAAGAAATGGCTTTGATTATTCCCCTCCCTTTAATCTAAGCACCTTGTAATGTGTTTTTTCAGCCCCAATCATGAAAAGGTAGAGTCCATTTTCTAATATTTAACAGGATTGGATTTATTATCATGACCAATAGAAGGTGGCAAAAGTATGACACTCCTGAGCTACACTTATACAAATGTTTGAAATCATATATTGCCAAAGTGAGATGATTTCCTGATGTGTGCAATTTTCAAGATTCACCAAATTCGCATTTATCAGTGTATTTTATTTTCTATCTGTGCTTCAAAATAAATATAGAAGGGAAAAGTAACAATAAAAATGAGTCAGTAACATTAACAGAATATGTGATTCTCCTCCTAGTCCATTCTCTAGGACCTAATACTAAATTTTATGAAGCTTGGGGGAGTCTAATAGGACAGCATACAGAGTCAAAGGTGTTTAATCTTTAGCAAAAATATACAACATTTTAACACTGAAGATTTTATTTGAAAGTCGTTCCTTTAAAAAACATTACAGAAATCATTTTATATTCTAGAAAATTATCATTTTCAAATGCTTTGTTTCTATTCTTCCCCTAGACTATAAAAATATAAGTTCATGAATACAATGTTTTACTTTAATTTCTATTAAATTTATCCTCATTCTGAAAGAATTATGCCAAGAACAAATAGAAGGCCAGATTTAAGTTTTGTTATAAAATGACCTAGCTTTGTTGAAACTTCCAAAGATGCTTCCTTTCAGAAAGCCATTCACAAAACTGCCTAGAATAGTTAAGCTTTACCTGCTTTTTTCCCCATGCATCTGTCATTTTAAAACTTGCTACTGCTTTCATTTATTTAAATACAAAACAGTCAACTTAAATGGGATGCCCCACTCAGCCTGTTCCTACATAGCTCATATGCTCCCCAGATGCCACATTCTATAGACTACCTTTCAGCTCCATGAATGTGCCACACTTCTTTCAGCTTTAGAGCTTTCAAACAGGTAGTACTTTTCTCCTGGAATCACCTTTCTCTAAAAGTGGTATTAGTGCTTTCTAGATAGACCTCATTTTCAGAAAATATCAAGTAATCAGAAATAACTATGTCTGTCCTTGTAATCTCATATTTTCATTCAATATTTTGTATTAACTGTAATGCATATTTATATATTCATTTTTACTCTTGTTTGTACAAATTGTCTCTCTTGTACAATATTGAAAGTTTGGGGATAATATTAATCTTGTTAACTGTTGAAGTCCCAGAGCCTAGTACTATGGATGTCCAAATGGAAAATAAAATTCTTCAAAATGTGCAAAAAAAGAATGAACACATGGATTATTGAAGAAGAGAGACTCCTCACCAGTCTTCATAAATTCTGGTTTTGCTGACATCAATTTTATTCATTTTTGCATCTCTCTCTCTTTTGTGTGTGTGTGTTTTGGAAATTGGACTCATTCGTGTCTTTTTGCATGCTAGGTAAGCACTCTACCTCTGAGGCACATTCCCAGTCCTGCATTCTCATTGTGTTCAAATGTAGGTTCTCATTCTTGTAGATCACACAATTTTGTTTTGATCAGGAAGGGAGTGATTAAAAGTTCAGTGACTTCTATTTTCCAAATAGTCTTGATTTGAAATTATTTTCTATCTCAGAAATAAGATAATCTACATTTTTTGAATCAATGCTAATTTAATTACATTTAATTGAGTTAAATACTTTTTTTAAAGAGAGAGAGAGAATTTTTAATATATATATATATTTTTTAGTTTTCAGTGGACACAACATCTTTATCGAACCCAGCGCCCTGTGCATGCCAGGCGAGCTCGTTACCGCTGAGCCACAATCCCAGCCCCCTTCTAAATTTATAACATATGCCTTATAAGATTTCATTAATATAAATGCATTGTGTAATTCTGGATTTGTAATTTTGGAGACTCAAATGTTATCAAAAAGAAATGGGATATGATGCAAACAGTAGATGACTTCATAAGAGAAGGGGGTAAATATCACTTACATGGAGTATGCCATTATTATATGTATGCATTTGCAGCTTTTGAAAACTGAAACAATGTTGTACTAAAGAAATTTTGAATATAAAACACATGAATATTTCTATGTCTTGCAGAAAATGGAGTTTTCTGGTTTAAAAATGTTTACAGTTTTAGAAAAATTGATAGCATAGTTTGACCAGACAAAAAGGCAGAACATATCTTCAACACATTTCAAACAAATTTGCTTATTAAGAGGCAAGCATAGACTCAGAAAAAATCTGCATTGATTGTGTTTCTTTGTTTCCAAAAGAAATGCATCAACCACTGCTGAAGTTTTCAAAATATTTCAGATTGTAATTATCACTAAATTTAAATTATAGCTAAACCATAGTTGGTGTACATTTTAATTAACTCAAATATTTTGGTTGGGAGATGCAAAAATTTCAAAGGGAATGAATAAAATTTTTTTGAGACTATGTATGTGCAATCTCTTTGCTTATGAATGTACATTTTCATTAAGCAACACACATCTGTTTATAATGTCGGTATAGTTCAAGTATCTGTTTTACTGAGATATTTTTCTAAATGTTAGGAGATGAATGAATGCTTCTTTTATGTGTTCTCTTAGGACTTTATCCATCCCTTGTTCTGCCCTATATCACACCCTGTCCATGACTCTGATTCTTTCCCACTAGAAGATGAGCTCAGTCTATCTTGAATACCACTATATCCTCCCAGGCACATAGTCAGCAATCAATAAATTCTTGTCAACTGAATAAATGAATGAGCTTTTGGTTTGAAATGTTAGAGTATCCTGCAGAATTATTCATTAAATTTTGAGTCACTCATGAGTTTAGGGAATCACTACATGAATAATCTACAGGATGTTTTGATATATCAGTATTCCTTTATTTCTCAACTTGACAAATTTTATTAATCATTAAAAATGCCTCCAAAAAGCCTATGCCTATCTTCCCAAACTCATTTTCTCTGTTTCCCCAAAGTATTTTTTAAGCTGAATTCACAAGCCACACTTACCACTCAGCTAGAAACTTAAAACAAAGCACTGACAATTTATACACTGTGGATATTTATAACTCTGCCCTACAAAGTATTTTTACATTACAAATTTATGAATTTTTTGAGGTTTCTCCCAAAATAGAATCAGCAGCTTAAGAATTATATTTTTCAATTTGGAGTCCTGTGTATTATGTTCCCCATGCACACTGCTTTCAGCATGATGCCAGAAATGACCATACTCCTAGATGACTTATTTTCCTCACTGGATATGTATGCACTCAGTATCAATAAAATTTGAATTTTAGTAACAGTATACTATCTAAAATATAATATTTAAAACTTTACTACTAAACATGTGAACCATATGCTTTGAAAAGTAGTGTGTAAGAATGAAATTATGGAGATAATATATATGTAAAATTTTAGTCTGGAATTTTAAAATGGAAGCAAACAGAAACCTCAGTAGCCTTATGGAATGATAAAATGGCTTTAATGAATTTAATTAACTTACCCTATAAGAAATGAAAATTAAGGAATTATTCTTGTCTGAACTGAGCTATTAAAATAGTTTTAACTGCAGTCTTTATGGCCAGAAGTCTTAGAGCAGATGGTAAATTTATAACCATTTTGCCCCTATGGAGAAGAAAGAAGGAGAAAATATAGTGTAGGAGCTTTATGTATTTTATGAATAAACTCAGAATGCAAGTGGATGGAACCATTTCTAAATGGTGTATAAAAGTTATCTTCATAGATTTTACAATTATATAAAAAACTCACATTTTTATGCTGTGCTGTACTTTTTAATAAATAAGAATAATGATTCATTCTTTGAAATACCCACAACATCTCTAATGGAATAGCTGAAGAAAAGAAAAGAATGTGCATCCGTATTTTGTAATTAATTTTAAATGCATGATCATTTATGTATATCAAATTCTTATGTATATAGCATGTGCCTGATATTTCTAAGCTATTATTATATTACATCCAAGGAGACTGTATTTTGACAGTGTAGTATATCAAGAAATGTTCTTGGTGTGTGTGTGTGTGTGTGTGTGTGCGTGCATGCACACACACACGTGCTATATACACAACTAGGTACTTATAAATATATAAATTTATATGTAAATTTGTATACATGCCTTCAATATACTCATGTAAATATTACAAACATAAATATGTGTAAAAATAATAATACATATGAATACAGAGAGAATTTGGTTTGATTTGTAAAAGAATTATATTACACACAGAAAAATGATGATATAAGAATGAATTTATATATAAGCATTATGTTGGAACATAATTTCCAGAGCTCTTTTACTATATCCAAAATGAGAAGAATGTACACAAACCCACAGAACCTGTAAGGAGTAGAGTCAAGATTCAGATGTTGACTATCCAGCTCCAGGAGCCATATTGTAAACTACCATATTGTATTTCCAAATTCTACCACTGCATCCCTCTAAATTTATGGTAGCATTTGATTTTTTTCTTTTTATATTTTTTTTACCTCTGCCATTCATGTTCTGTGTTAAAAGCATGTATAGTAAAATTTAGAATATTGTCCTTTGTATTTGAGTTTATTTTTGAGGCATTTAAATATGATCGTATTTATAATGTATATTTTAGGTAAACTCTAAACAGTACTCATAATTTAATAATTAGAATAAATTATTTTGTGAAATGACTAATGGTAAAGATTGATTATTTTTCTAACACTATTGTTTCATGTTATAAAGTTTCATTTGCTAATTTCATCTTAAAACATGCCAATAGCTGTTGAAATATAAGCCTAAAAAATTAAAGTCCTTTGATTATATTACTTATTTGAATATTCCATTTAATATGTTTTGAATCTTTTATAATTTCAAGTACAATGGTTCATTGGCTATCTTAACATGCTGTAGAAGTGAATCACATGGATATACGCATAGCAGTTATAAGTAACATCAATTGAGTACTTTCTATTTATTAGTAATTAATACATTTAGATTTTATTATACCACAGAGTCTAAAACAAAGTAGAAAATACATTGACCTCATTGGCCAAATAAAGGTGAAAAAGATGAGAGAAAATATATACACACGGTACCTAAAATATACTTCACTAACAGAGGGGTTCTTATTACATTTTTTTGAGCAAATTCTTTAAGGAAAAGAAGAACATAGTATCTGTTGTGAGAGTCTTTCATTTTTCACAGTTATGAATGCCTGTGCCAGTTTCCATTTGTTGGATACTTATTATTTTCCAGGCATTTCTTCTACTTTTAGTTCTTCAAAGTAGTTGGGTTAATTTCCAAATTAAGTCATACAAAGTCCATAGAAAGCAGATAACCTAACTAGTGTACTTCCAGAACTGGGATTCAGATCTTGGTTTATGACTCTATTATTTTTCCACAAATTAAGCTGTATCAAAATGAGCTTCCCACTTTTCTAATTCAATTCTGGCATTTTGTGAGAGAGGAGAATCAAAGTCATTTTTAAGATTTCTCTTAAAAATCCACTGAATATATGCAAAGTACCATATTTAGATACACTGGTTGGAAAGAAGGTAGAGAATTACAAATTTAATATTACATTATGCCAAGTTGGAAGCCCCACTGAATGTGCTACTTTCAGTATACACCATTTCTCCCAGTGTATTGTCCACCCTAATGATGGTGACCACGATCATATAAACCTTTTGTGGCTGCTCCTGTAGGGGAAATTAGAACAGGCTAAGCCTCAGACTAAAAGAGATTCCCTGCATCTCTGTTAGCATGTTTCTTCCTTTAATACACTGTTATGAACATTGGGTACAAAAGTTTGGAGATTTTACTCATATTTATTTCACCCCCAATGTCAGGTAGTTAAATAATGATCTATACTTTTCCAGTCTTACTAAGCATAATGATTTCTGTTTCTGAAGTAGCAAAGAGTTCTTGTGATATTTTTGTTTTCTAAAAACCATCCAATTTGCCCACACTATCCTAATGCAGCATATTTCCTCCTAGAAGCACCAAGTGCTATGTCTTCCTCCTATTGTGGCTTAATACATCTCTGAACCAAAAGAGATAATTAATATAGTTAGAGATACGTTTTACAAAAAGTTTAATTATTATTTATACCACAAAAAAAGAGTTTTCAGTGCAGTTTTGGAATGTGTTTGAATGAAGGCTTGTGCTATTAAATTAGCTGTGTTGTAGTAATCAAATGATTCTTCTTATTATTTTTGATGTTTATTATTACTGCTTGTTTCTGTGGTGGAAATATGATGCAGATACAAAGGAAGAGTGTGATGTTTTAAATATGATGTGAACCCTCAAAAGTTCATGTGGAGACGATGTAAGAACCATCAGAGGTGAAATGACTCAATCAATTATGAGAGTTATAACCTAATCAGTGGATTGATACACTAATAGGGATTAACTGAATGGTAACTGTAGGCAGGTAGGGTGTGGTGGGAAGAAGTAAATTACTAAGGGTGTGCCTTTGTTTGGGGTTTATATTTTGTCCCTGGTGAGTGAAACATTTTCTCTGCTTCCTGATCACCATGTCCTCAGCTGCTTTCCTCTACTATGCCATTCTGCCTTGTTGCTCCTTCTCATGTTGGACCCAGAGCTTCCAAGTTGTCCAGTGTTGCACTGAACCTCAGAAACTGTGAGCCAACCAACTTGTCCTTCTCTAAATTGTTATTTTTAGGTCTTTTGGTAACAGCAACAAAAAATGTAACTAAAACAATGAGGGAACAAAAAAGTTTTCCCAAATATTTATAGTATTTACTATATGCTAGATTACTAGAAAACAGGAGACTAACCCGAGAAAATACCTAATAGATGTCATAAAATAGCTTTGTCTGAATTTACATATATCTGCATATGTATATGCATATATGCACACATGGTTATAATAATTATAGGCAATAATAAAACAAACTCCTGTGAATCAGAACTAATCTTACAATCTATGTCATTCCTTCCAATGTACCTACAATTGCATATTTTAAAAATCTTTCTCTGCACTTGAGAAATTACATGCTGTGTGTGTTTTTTTTTTATTCCATGCCTTTAAAAATAGCACTTTTGCCTGTATATTAATCCCAATAAATGTATTACTTCCTTTGCATGTTCAGAATTATAATAAGGTTATACTACATATAACATTTATCAACTTTGTTTTCACTTAATTTTGGAATTCTGAAATCTATCATATTTCCCATGTTGCTATAATTCATAACCTTTCATTGTTTTGTAATATTTACAGAGTACATATATCTTAATTTATGACCTCATCATGTGAAAATTTTATTTTTGCCTCTATAGTATTGAATATTACAAATAAGTCTTATAAAATTTTTATTGCATATGATCATATGAATCTGTACAAGATTAACATATTACATACATTGGGTTTCACAGACTTTTATGAAGCCCTTCATGTTTACTCTGTGAGAATAAGAAGGTATTGATATGTTTTTAGCAAAATTACATTTTAAAATATTAACTTTGGTTGCCACATGAAGACCGGAGCAAAGGTAATGTTTAGAAACAGCGGGGTTAGATACTAGTTTGCATATATCACTGAAATTTGAATCAATGATATATTGGTGAAGGAGAAAGCCTATTGGAAGTGAATTTTAAGAGATTAGGGGAGATAGCTTTGAAGATAGCAAGTAGTGACAAATATTTTAGGGTGTTTTCCTGAAAACCGGAAAAGAAAGTCCAAATAGTGTTATGGACCAAATATTTGTATCCCCCTAAAACAACTCACGTTGAAATTCTATCCCACTATGTGATGGTATTAGACAGTGTAGCATTTGGAAATTGATAAGGTCATGAGGGTAATCAGTCATGGATGTGACTGGTGAGATCATGAAAGAGTTGTCTAGAATGGTTAACAATCACATATGTAAGATGCTATGTTTACTGTATAAAATAAAGGGCACATTTGTGAGTGATAATGAACTTAATTTTTTCCCTTTTTTATCATAAGAGTGGAAAAAATAAAGGTGATACATTTCAGGTTTACTCAAGGGAGGGTTACTACTGATGGATTATAAGAAAACAAAAGAGTGTCAATGGAGTGGAGTAGAAAGTACAAAAGTATTTAAAAAATTATTATTTCCTATAAAATTTAATGCAGAGAGGGAACAGTTCCACAAATTTTGGGAATGGTTAATTGGAATTAATTGCTGGGTACCAACGTAGTGGCCAAAGTAAGTGTACAACTAAAATTGGAGTTTTGGGTAATAAAATAGCCCATAGTAAGACAATGGGAGTGTCAGAGTAAGAGAGCACATGGGACAGGATTGCCAAAAGACAAAAAGTGAAATAGACAAAATTATTCTATGTGCTTACATGAATATGCCACAGAGAATTCCATTATGTACAGCTATGAAGCATCAATTTTAAAAAAAAGTAAATACACAGACAGAAGAATAGAGGAAGGGGAATAGGGCAAGGAAGGAAGGGACAGGAAAGGGGAAGCTCTGGGGACTGAAATGGAGCAAATTATATTCCACACATGTGTGATTATGTCAAAACAATTTCCACTATTATATATAACTAAAATGTACTAATAAAAACATTCAACATAAAAAGTAAAGGGAATGAAAGGGCATTGTTTTAGAAATACAGTTACATCTTATTAATAGCTACAAAAATCACCAATGACTAAATACAGAGATTGAAATCAAGACCAAAGTCAAATTATGGAAAAGAAGCTAAAATTCTCAAAAAAAATAAAATAAAATAAAAAGGAGGATCATGAGAAACCCCAGATTCTACACAGAATTGCACCAAGGATTTGTTCTCTGTGTGTCTATTATCATGCAATTCTAAGGTCAAAATCTTATATTCCAATATATGTGCACATATACTTTTCTTATTTTATTTTAAATGATTTAAAGTTTTTATTGTCCACATTTAAGACTTTAAACCAAGGGAAATTAGCATATGGTTATGATTTCTGAGGGAAACACATAATTTAATTTCGACATATCCTTGATAGTCTTGGTTCTTTCTTTTTGCCTAGTCATCCTCAGGAATATATGAAGTTTTGAATTTTATTGACAACAAAATTATTTATTTAATATTTTATTGTTTGAATATTCATCATAGATTCTATTATATACCCCTTGATCACTTTTAATGATTCATTTGTGTCTTCATTTTTCTTATTCAATTATATCAAAAGTTTTGTCTACTTTTATGAAGTGAACTTTTGCTTTTGTTGATTTTCTTTACAGTTATTTTTAATTTTTATCATTAGTTTCTGCTGTTATTCTTACATTATTTCTCTATTATATTTAGGTTAATTCAGTCCTATAGTAAATTTTTTTTCTTAAATTTATTTTTAACTGACAAATACTAATTATTTCTACTTATAGGGTACAATGTGATTTTCCATACATGTATACATGAGAACAATCAAATTGGGCTAATTACCATATTCATCAGTTCAGTTACTTACCATTTTTTGTATTGACAACATTTAAAATCCAGTCTTTCAGCGTTTTTTGAATATATATTATTGCTAACTATAGTCACCAACCTATGGGATGGACCCCCAGAACTTAGTACTCTTGAAACTTTTAATCCTAATTGAAACTTTTTATCCTTTTAGATTTGTTCTTATATAACAAACATTTAAGACTACATTTCATTCTATGTGTTACTGTTGAGACCTTTAAAATCCGTTCTGAATATTTTCTTTCAGTTAAGAGTTATTTAGACGTATGTTTAAAAATTTCTTAATATTTTAAAATCACTTTTTATTATTTTAGCTTTCATTGACTTTTTTAACTTCTTCACACCATAGACAAAGATAGTGGTGTATATGACATCGATTCTTTAAATTTGGTAAAATCATTTTTTTTGTCCCAGTATGTGGTCACATCTTGTAACATTTCTACGTATATTTAAGAATAATATTTCCTTAATTGTTGGAAGAGGATTGCATGTATCAATTACAGTTGTTAATAATTGTGTTCAAATCTACTGCACAGTAAATTTCTGCTTTGACTCTGACTTTTGATTGTTTGTACCTATGATTAGATAAATAATATCTGATCCCAAGCAGCCTCTAATTCATGAAAGCTTCATTTGGTAAATTGATAATTTATTGATTCTGTGAGTACTCACTCATAATAACAATGTCCTTACTATAGAACTGAATTAACCTAAACAAAATAGAGATAATGTAAGAATAACAGCAGCAATGTTATCAAAAAAAAGAAAGATAATATGATGAAGATTTGATGTCAGGATGGCTACTTACTATCTTTGTTATGAGAAAGTAAAACATTTATAGTTTATGGGGCATAATTTAATCAATAAAATATGTAGGAAATAGATTTAGAATGACCTGGGGGAAATGGTTAAGTGAAAAGACAAAAAACAAACAAATTAAAAAAAGGGGGGGGGAAGGGAAATAGTCAAATGATATTGTGTTATCATTCCAGACCAAAGCCATAGCATTAATAGAGAAGAACTCAAGGCTGAGTTCTCCTGTCACTGGAGACAATCTCATGCTTACATGAGTATTTGGGGGAATGTCTTATTCACTCTCATATTATTTCTAAGATCTTTAGTCATAATGAAGAAAATGAAATCTTTACATGGAGCTAGAGGTAAAGGTGATTATTTACCCAAGAATAGTGTATCATAGAGTTGGGACCCTTGATGAAGAAATATCAACATCTGGCTAATGGATAAATCTCTGTATGGATATTTAGAATTGGCAACCAGGGAAGCATATTGCTACTTCTAGAAACTACTAATTAAAGGGGATCATTTGGGTAAATAATCAGTAACCAAGTGGCTGAAAACTTTTGTGAGCAGACTCATTATGATAGTGACAACTAATCAACTATAGTGGATAGTTGGGACTCAATAAATCTTTATTCAAAGAAGCAATTGTTGGTCCCTGGATATATAGATTATAAATATATCCTTGATATATCTATATATCTATATAGATATATCACTCACATAGAATCTGAAAAAAAAATAGTATATGCTCTAGAGACCCAGACCGAAGGCTGCTTTTAGGAGGATCAGAAAGACACACCTACTTTATACTATATAACATGAAAATGTTTCAGTGATAGGAGCAGATATGGGAACTTATTTAATTTGAATACCTTATGAAAAATCTGTTCTTGCCTGTCATATAGTATACACCTATAATCCCAGTGGCTCAGGAGACTTAGGCAGGAGGATCACATATTCAAAGCTAGTCCCAACAATTTAGGGAAGCCCTAAACAACTTAGTGAGACCCCGACTCAAAATAAAAAATAAAAAAGATCTAGGGATATGCCTCACTAATTAAGTGCCCCCGGGTTCAGTCCCTGGCACACCTCCCTAAAAAAAAAATCTGTTCTTGGGAAGTCAAATATTGTGCAAGAGGAAAGGACTATTTCAGTTACTGTGTACAGGATAAAGTGATGGGAAAAAAGCTCTATGCTCTAGCAAATTAAGAAGTCAGAAAAGGAAGAAATAAATGGGAGGAATGGAAGTAATTACCAGCTTCATTTGGCAGTCGTTTCCTTGATTGCTCAGCTGATATCTGAATACCAGGGAAGTTAAAGACATTGATGATTCTTATTAAGGAGTAGATAGTATTTGGGGTTGGAGACAGAATACCACAGGCCCACTCCCTGCTCTTGAAGTGTCCTGGCAAACTCATTCTCTTTGTTTTAATCTGGAAAATTCAAATTCAATTATAGAGATCAGGATTTAGAAAGACAAATATTTGAAAGAAGATCTGCCTTAGCCTCCTTTAATTAAAGCCATATAATTCAGAAAAACAAAGAAGGCAAGCAGCAAGAAGCAATGACGAAAGCCATGTACAAAATGAAGTGGTTGGGAACCAAGGTACAGTAATTCCTGCATGAGATAGGATGGTGACCGAGAGTTCTCAGATATGAAAGTGGGGACCAATGTAGAGGTGCCATCCATGGTTGGAGGAAATAAAATAGAAATGGAGTCAGAAACTGGAAAGCGTCATCGGAAATATCCAAGTGTTTGCCCCACTTTTACATGAATGCACTGTTGAGTTGGACAATGCACATGCAGGGAAATATATTGCCTTCACTTGTTTCACTCCCTAGTTGACTAAGACCATCCTTTGATTAGTTTCCATTAGCCATACAAAATTTTAAAGTTAGAAATGCAGGCTACATTTTAAAATTAGAAACCATGATTTTTTTTAACTAAATATCAAAGCAATTCCAATTTCCAGGACATTAAGAGACATTCTTGCTTGAACTAAAGAAACTGTTGAAGCTAGAAACTTAGTTTCTATTAATTACCTTTTTAATTTTACTGCCTGGACAATCTGCAAGGCAGATGATTGCTAGGAGTTAACAGCAAATAACCCGATACTAACAAGGCAGTCCATGATGGGCAGCAAGCCAATATAAACTGGTATGGCCATATAAATTTGTCTCACATCAACACAGAGAATAGTATCAAAGCTATTTTATGAGGTCCTCATGATCTTATTTCTCATTGATTTTAGGAATACCAGAATATATACAGACTGGAGTCCTGGACAGAGAGTTAGAATAGGTCCTATTATAAATGTTTTGAGCTAGAAACCTACATTAGATTCCTCACTGCATTTCATTTGAAAGACCATGACTTACTTATTATTACTGCACTTTGGTGCAAACTTACCATTGTTACTAAAGAATATCAGATGAATTTGAGATTAGGAATTCTGGTCTTGTTTTCCATGATTTCAGAGAGATCTGAAAAAAAAAACAAGTCTCATAAAAAATAAAATCATGAAGTGGAAGTGATATATTCAGAAGCATCCACCAGAAAAGAGGTTCAGGAGTAGCTACTTATCTGTGCATAGAGTCAAAAACAGAAACTTCACAAAACCTTCCTTCCCTGAGAGCTGTGTTGTGTGTGTCTCTTCCTGCTGAGGAAAAGTAAGTGGAGAATTCTTGATTGGTGGGTGGGGGGTATTGCTATTTGGAAACCAGCAAGAATATATATGTTCTCTCTAGCTAAATTTTGATGAAAGAAGACAAAGCAAGACACTAGAGGTGCTTATTTAGCATAGGAATTGGAGCCTCTATCTTCTGGGAAGTATTTGGATATTGCATTCACATTCTTGATCTGTAGGCAATGGCCTTGCTATATGGTCAGGCAAATGAACTTTGTATGACTGAACAATTAAAGAATACCCCAGAGCTGAACAATCTGTGATGATTAGACTATCTCTGTTAATTACTCCTTAATAGTGATTAATGGTGATATGACCCACTCCATGGAGTGTGCATTTGTGGAGATAGTTGGCAGAATTTTTAGGGAGAATTAGAATGAACTATATAGTTCTTTGTAACAAAAAGAAGGAGGAAAG
The DNA here is from genome assembly GCF_021218885.2 of Marmota monax. NCBI lineage: Eukaryota > Metazoa > Chordata > Mammalia > Rodentia > Sciuridae > Marmota > Marmota monax. Next base: position 303,088 of record NW_026693533.1, read on the forward strand.
GGAAGAGGAATATGAGGACTACTGAATTCATGAAGTGAGCAGGCATATAGGTTTTCAGGGCACACACCAAAGTGCTATGGGAAACATATTCACCTTGAGCTGATGTAATGACTAAAGTGACAAAAGTTTGCACTCAATGACAATGGGAAGTGAATTCTATGAAATTGCGTGTGCATAAAATTTGCTAAGAACAAGTGCTGGGGCACAGCTGGTGAGTGAATTAGATTTGATCCACTGCTGGTAGCCTCAGAGGATACAGAAAGGGTTTGATAACTATTCTACTCCAAGTTCACTTATTCTGTAACTGAAATAAATTACAGTTAAAGGTTTGGTAAAGTGAATTCTCTATTAATTATGGCAACTTTGATATATTTCTGCTGATCAAAATGTGCATTGTACTGCCACCAATGACAGAAATTGGCAGAGAAAATAGTATTGCTTATTCATGCCATATTCCTTATCACCCCTAAAGCAGTGGACTCATTTAAAATTCAAATAGACAAATAAAAACTTGTTTCTTAAAAAAAGTGTTTAAAAATGTTTTAAGACTAAACAAATGCATCCTAAAATTGAATACGACAGGAACTAAGGTAGAAACACAGAAGGGAAATATTCTAAGATTAGAAAGTGGAAATTAGCTATTGGGAGAAAATGCAATTACTGGACTACAAAACTTTTCACCTTAACATTTTTTTTTCTTTCATTCTACCTCAACTGATGGTCCTAGCCCAGAATGAAAAGTTACTTTTATCCAAGGAAAGAGGTGTGTCAGATTTAGTTGTCAGCAAGTAAAACATGCTAGTTCATTTAGAATTCTTTTTTTTTAAGAAAAAAAAAGAGAGAGAATTTTTTAATATTTATTTTTTAGTTTTCGGCAGACACAACATCTTTGTATGTGGTGCTGAGGATTGAACCCGAGCCGCACGCATGCCAGGCGAGTGCGCTACCGCTTGAGCCACATCCCCAGCCCCATTTAGAATTCTTGAAGAAAAAGATGATTAGTTATATTTTGATTTTGGGGTGATACTAAGGATTTGAAATGCTTGTCTGTTTTAGGATATAGATTTACTGGCATTAGAAAGTCACCATATATATCCTCCTACGCTAGAGGATGGAAACTTACCAGAGGTAGGAAAAATACCATAAAAATAGTATAGTGTAAAATACTTTATTATATTCTATAGTCTAGTATGGGTAGCAATTCATAAATGTCTAAACGATAGGTAGCTGGACAGAAAGACACAGCAGATGAGACATTATATGTGCAAATGTACTGTAGGAAAAGAAGAAAATAAGACTGAGTAACAAATTAGTAGCATTATTGTAAAATTTACTCTAAAACTGCCTCATTTTCAAATATTTCCTTAATGGTGACTAATGTTTTTTTTTCTTTAATGAACCTGGGTATGCTAGCCATTACAGTTCTTATACATGTTAGTAAACATTTAGTGATTTCAGAAAGTTTATAGAAATCCCCATCATTATGTCATTCATACAAGAAGGAGAAGCACTTAATCCTATTTCCTTTAAAGTATTTGATATATGCTTCCTAGGGAAGTGCAATAAGCTGATATGTGAGCAACCACCAACACTTTTCAGAAACTCAGTACTCAGTCTGTGGTATGATATGAAGTACTATATAAAGCAAGTAAAATGAACATTGCCCTAAAACAATTTGGAATCCTATAAAACATATTGAAAAAACCTTAATATGTATGCAAGAGAGATGTTAGCATTAAACAGTAAGAATTATGTTCTTCAAAAAAAATCCAGATGAACACACATATTTTTGCTCCCATATTAAGAAAGTATATTTTAGAATATATTTTAGAAAGACAAAATGATAATCAGGGAGACAATCCATGCAGGTACATGCCGTAAGGCTTCTTCTAGAATCCAGAAAGAATTTATTCTGAAGTATGCCCATATTATCTGTAAGTGAACTCAACCTTTTCTCAGATGAAATATTCACAAGATCAAAGAGCTTAGTATATTGGTGGCTAAACAACTGTGAGTTAATGTTAATTAATACTCCTGGAGTGTCTCCACTCAATTCTTGAAGTCATATGAATGTTAGTTCATGGCTCCCATATCAATCCAGAGGAAAGTGTGTACATGCTCTCAATAACCACAAGAAGCAAAAAAGTATTAGACATTCCCCTTCATTATACTTTCATATGCAATATCAAAAAAAATGAAAACTATATCTGAAAAAAATTCATTAAAAATCACAATGCTCTATTTTTATTTTCTTTATTTTAAATACATACTAATAGATGATTGAGCCTTCATTGAAAATTTAAACCATCTTCCCTTACATAAAATGTTACTTATGTAAAATTAATGAATACATTTAAAATGGCTTTAATATGAAATTCTTCTACTGGCATATCATAACTGAAAACTGCACAGGTTAAAGTCAGTAGCAATATTATAAATATTTAAACATTAGATGTATTATCTTTAATCAAATATAATAGACACAAATGACATATTTCTTATAACTTCATAACTAGTATGGTTTTATATTTATACAAATGTGCTTTCTCTAAATCCATACAATAAAAATGTTAAATATCAATTTTAATTAATAAGATTTCTATTGAAAATAATCTCATCACAGAACCATTTTAATAATTGAAAAAGTAACTATTCTCATGTTTCACTGGAAGCATATAAATTGTCAGGACCACAAGAGAATTGCATAATGACAAACTTCTTGATTGCTATCTTACTAGTACCTCTCTTGATTTTACTTATACTTGAACTTATTCTATAGAATAGAATAGTTAGAATATTGAAATCTGCGTGTAATTTTTGTTGTAAATGGTGATTGATATAATATTAATTCCATATATTTGGATAGTTAAATACAGCTCCTTTAACCTACACAATTATTGTGAATTAAATGCTAGTGCACTAACGTTCCAATAATAACATGTTTTGAGTGATGGGATTTTAAATACTTAGTCAAACAGGTGAGCACAAGCCATAAATATAAATAAATAAATAAATAAAGTGACTGTTTTAATGAAAGTCAGATGACTATCAGATTTCCCCTTACATTATATAAAGTAGAATAAAACAGTGATTTACAAATAAGTGTTTATGTACCAATATCAACAAAATGAATATTTCAACTTTTCTTCAGAATAATTACTACTTTACTTAGTGACAAGTAAATAACATTTGCACAAGTTAGTGAATCAGATAGTTATTTCCAGGAAAAAGAATCACAAAATAAGCATTCAGCAAACCTCAGTGTCATAGGACAATAAATATTTTGCTTTTCCTGGGACTTTGCTGAATTTGGGGCACATGATTTTATTAGAGTTTGAACTGTGCCTTTTTAGTTGCTCTAGGGAAAAATCATTGAGGTTTAGAGTCAGCTATGTGGTGGTGTTAAGAGTAGGTGGAATGGGATGGAGAAAACTTTATTGTTCAAATCTGAAAGATTTCAACCTAGAGATAAAGGGGAATCAGAAGCAAATAATCCCAGTCAGTAACTGCAGCCCAAATTCAAAACATCTCACATGTTCAAGTGAGATTACTCACCAGGGTTTGGTAGTACTCCCAGGGAAATATCAACTATCCTGGAAAAAAATTTAGTCATCCCCCAAATCATATAATCTCTAAGAATAATATTGCAAATACAAAATATAACACAATAAAAAGATAATTAGGACTACTGGAAACAGGCAAAAACTATATAAATGTAACTGGAAAACAATATAAACAAAACAAAATAGAAGGAAATTATCACAGACATGAGAGTTAAAAGTACCAATTTTCAAATATGTGATGAGAATCTAAAAACTAAGCTCTGTGCAAGAAATCTCAAGAATGAGCTTGGTTTATTCAATGGCAATGAAATAATTTGCAAGAAATTTGGAAATAAACCGTTTTTCATCTTTAGTTTATATCACAGAGAAAAATAGTTTCTAAATAATTTGAACATGTAACTATTATATAAAACTGGACAACTAATAAAATATGGTTCTAATTAAAATAAGGTAATAGGTGATTTGTTTGTTTGTTTGTTTGTTTCAGTTAACTGAAGTTCAGTGGTAGAGCACCCTTTTCTTCGGTTCAGCCCCAGTACAAAAAGAAAAAGGAAAAGGTTTCTGGGATAATCTGTGGTTACTCCATTTATTCCTTTTTATTTAGGCAAGACTAGAAGAATAAGTCAGTCAGATGGTTATGTGCTTATTATTCTAGCAATTATTAATTGTACACACTTTCACAGAAGACATGCATTTGTTCTGGATATCTCAATAAACAAAACAGGTAAATCCTCAAGAAATTACAGGAGAATTACTAAAAACTTTCAGAGCACTCATAAAGTTTAGTGCATGTTCATGATCAAGTACAATAAGAAATATGTTTTAAAAAGTTGTTTTTCTTTTTCTTTCAAATTCCTCAAAGTAAATATAACTATTGCTTGAATGAGATGGGTGTAAAAATAAGCTGTTGGGGTTTTTTCCTATGACATAATGCCCATCTCTCAGTTATATCTACTAATGGAGAGGATCAGCAGTGTGGAACATTCAGAATGTCTGATAATCATAAAGTCATGAATGCTTGCAAACAATTTATATGCTATATATTTTAGTAGCTTCACCTTCCCAGTAATATTTTGCTTCAGTGCACTTTAAAATTAGTTTACATCTCCTGTGTACATACTATCTAGATGATAAGGGAACATGCCCAGGAAGTATGCAGTATGGTTAGCAGCAGCCCTTTCAATAGGTAATACAAAGAGCAGACCATCTGTATATAGTTAGCACAATTGGCAATGCATAAATCTGTTAATAGGACTGCAGGTCTAGCATAAGTATTGTTTCTTTCTATTATTATAGTCTATAATATTTCCTAAAACATATTTAGCTTAACCTAAATTTATAACTGAAAGCATATTGTAAAACTATATATTTTTTACTCAAACAGAATCAAAACTATTCAAGAAATAATACCAGTCACCAGTCACAATCAAAGGAACAGATTACATAATTAGGATACTGATTTTTCTCTTAAGTTTTCTGGTTATTCAATAAGAAAACAATTTTAATTGAATTTTTGTTAATACAATGACTATTTCTAAAATTAAAAATAATAACTTCAATTTAGAAAATTTAAAAATTCTAAATGGTTAAGGAAAATTTACGGTAACATCACTAACTAAAATATACAGCTAATATTGTACATAGTTTCTTCAAGTTTTAAATAGGTATTTTATGACAAAAAAATCTACTTAGAAAACATTGTAAGAAAACATTGCATTTTCTAACATTTAATTTTTTATGTATCTTTTTCTCCATGATTATAACTTTATATTAGTTATAAATAGTCAAAATATTATTTAATTAAGATCTTATTATTGAATATTAGGATTTATTACAAAATTTTTTAAAGACAAATGCATATTATTTGGCAGTTGCAAATTTGTACTTTAAAGGCAAAATATCTATATTTGAATTCCATTTCTGTATTTTGTTTGCTGTTATTGTTTCTCAGTTTCAGTGTTTCTAGGTAAATTATCACAAAATTAATAATATTGTCTCCTTACTTGCCACATAATTTTTTGATTATATGTATATATAAAGTTTTATTTATTTTTCTCATTTTAAGTTCTAAATTTCCTCTCAAGAACTGTTTCGCAGAAGATCTAAACTGCAGCTTAATGCTTCCATATAGCATGGGAGACTATGTTTGTTTAAATGAATCCACTTATAGAAAAACTGCACATTAATAACTATCCATTTCAGTTATGATTATTCTTTTCTTCAGACATAATTATCTTTTAATACTGTGTAACGTAAGACTCATTTGTGTGATTTTCCACAAATAAGAAAGAGAGAAAAAAGAAATTGGCAATTATGTACAAATATTGGTTTGTTATTTACAATGAAATGACATCTTTTGTTTCTGCAACTACACAATAAGATATTTTTGGTTTTGAGAAATTTATTCGTCAGTTACCCATTATTTATTTTGCTTTTATCACTACAGCTGATCATATTTCTTTACTCATTATTTATTTTGCTTTTATCACTACAGCTGATCATATTTCATACATGAAAATTCTGATGCATTCTTTAGTCTTTATAATTCCTGCCTGTATTGGATTAACATACTGATTAACAGTGAACACTTGCAGTGAAGTCATACCTAAATTAGGACTAAAAAAGTATTTCTTGTTTACTCATATTTTACAAGAGATCGTCAAGATTATTCATCTCAGCCTGTTGAGTCACCTTCTTCTTTGGCCATTTTTTCAGTGATAGAAGAAACACTTAATAGCCACACAAATATTTTAACTTCTTCAAATAGGTTTTGTCCCCCCAAGAGATTTATCTTTCTCTTGTCACTCAACACCACTAAACTAACAGAGGTCAATGTTGCAGAATTGGAAAACAAAATCGTGGCTTAATGTAATGGTGAGGGAGTTACTACTGTCCACTTAATAGCTTCTCAAACTCTTGCTCTGGGAGCAGCAACATCCCAGACAGGGATAGTTCAAACAATATTAGACATCTGGGAAGACAGCAAACTGATCACAGTGTTTTTTGATTGGTAGCAGGTATCATAACTCAGTTTTTCTTAGTCAGCAGTTTCCTGAAGATGCTTTATGCATTTGTACTAGAGATGTTCATGACTATAAAATAATTATTTTTATTTCTATAATTTGTGTGTATACATATATTGTTACTACCTAAAAAAATCATTCTATCAGAAGCAACATTTTTGTGAAACAGGGTCACTGAGAACATTTTTGTGGAACAGGGTCACTGAGTCTTATATACATAGGTCACAGGGATGAGAGAAGTGTTGGGAATAAGAAAGGTAAATCTATATCTAGGTGAAGTATATATTTCAAAGAAAAATTTCATTTATATGATAACAAATATTCAAGGTAATTAACCAGCCACACATGTGGCTTGCTGCCTCTCCTGAGAAGTAGTGATTTGTGGTCATGGTGATGGTGAGGGAAGTACTCATTGGTGTTGGCAGTCACATTTGTCTGTTGTGGAGTCAATGGGAGGGAATAATCACTATTTTTTACTCGAGGAATAACTTCCTTCCCTACCTATGTGGTGAATATATTCACAAGTCCGATAACCAAACATAGGTTATTAATATCTTAGAATAGGTGAATATTTTTGTGAATTTCTTTTCTTAATGGTTTCCTTTTGATGAATACTCACACAGAACACTGATATTCTTTTCTCTCGTTTTAAAAGGTTCATCATCATACTATTTCATACTCTTTTACAAATCCTTCAAAAATTGTATCCCCACTGGACAATCTTTCATAAGTGTTAGATACAATGTCATTAGAGCAGTATTCATTAATCCTTCCTGGGTAATTGAGTCTGTTTGTTGATTCTTCTAATGAAACTTGTTAGAGTCTCCATAGGCCACAGGCATGAGAAGACCAGATCGACACAAGTTTATTCTCTTATTGTTCACAGGATCAGAACCCTAGAAATAAGGTCCTTTTCTTTTGGAGACTTTCAAGGGAACTTGTTTTGTTACCTTCTCCAACCCCATTCCCAGACCCAGACCCTTTTCCTCCCTGCCATGCCTCTTCCTCTTTCTTCAAAGCAACCCATTCCAAGCTCTTATAATGACCCTGATGATTATATTGTGGCCACAATGATAGTACAGGATAATCTCCTCTTGTAAGGTTCTTTAACTTAATTACACTTATGAAGCAGCTTTGACTATTTAATTTGCTATATTCACAAGTTCTCAGATTGTGAACATATTTGTAGCAAGGATAACCAAGGTAGTCCATTTTAATTTGATATATGCTCTTTCCAAAATCAAAAGCAAAATCAACTATCATTGTATTTTACTTTTGTTTGCTTTTGCAATAAGCAAAAGATAGACTTATTTTTCAATTTAGAGGACTGTCTTATTATTTAACAAACATCAGAATCCCTAAAATATTTACCAGTGAGCAGTGATCAGGTCTTTCAAATTTCATGGAAAGTCACATTACATCAAAAGCTATTATTTAAATTAAAATCCATGATTGATATTCCCAATCAACATGATTTTATCAGTAGAGTAGATTGATAATAACTATATTAGACAAATTACTAATTGGTTCCACAGTAGATGTTTAACAGGGAATGATGAGATAATCAACCTTGCCTTGGATTAGATTTTAACACAGGAATTACAGCTGTCAATGCCCAGACAGAAGAAGCTGACTGTATACTGCCAAAAAATGCTGGATTAAATGAATTTGCTTTAGTAGAACTTAATAAATAGTAACAGGAAAACCAAATATCCAACTTGGTAGTTTCAACATATAGCAATTCATTGCAGTCCACTTACTTTCCAGCATTCCAATTCCCAAAGTCTCAATACCTGCTAATAAACACTTGGATTTTTACATAAAAAATAGGTATATGTTGTGAATTTAATGTGTGTTATCAGTTTGAATTCTAAAAATTATCCATGCATGGTAGCACATATTTATTATCCAAACAATCCAGAGGCTGAGGCAGGAGGGTCACAAGTTTAAGGCCAGCTTTGGCATCTTGGTGAGCCCCTGTCTCAAAATAAAATTAAAAAGGTGATGAGGATATAGCTAAAAGATAAAGCACCTCTGGGTTTGATCTCCACAATCAAAAAAAAATCTGCATGTCAAAATATTGATCTAGATGACATTAACCCATTGGATTAAAATGTTAACAAAACATCTTGAATACCTCTAGTTTTCCAGTCATGTCTTGCACTAAGAACTAAAAAGGATGAACCTGATTTTGTTTTTTCTCTGTATATTATCTTGTGTAAGTAGTGATTTTAACCAATCCACAAGTTCTTTTACTTATTTCCAAATAATACTGTATTGTAGAAGAAGTCTCCAAAATTCTTGACTTCAGTAGATACTTTATTTCAGGCAAATAAAGCCAAGAATCTAATGATCTCTTTTCCTATAACCTAATGAATTATCTGTCTCACTCCTGGCTGATGATCATTGATATCTCAAAATCAGAATAGGTCAGATATCCTTCTCCTCTCTGTGTTTTATACATTTTTGTAAGCATCACTTTAGTTACCAAGGATGTAACAGAAATATATTATTACTCTAGATATTTCAGGTTGGAAGATATTTAAATAGACACATATAAAATGGCTGGAAGGGCTAGTACTTTCCAAGAAATCTAAAAGTGTAGAAATCATAAGAAACTTTCACCAACAATCTCAGATGTTGCTCACCTGAGGGAGAGGGTTTGCAGGAGGACTCACAGAAGGTTTGTCAAGAGTTTATGTCTCTCATTTGCTAAAAGTTTGGAATCGTGTATTTTTTTCCCAATGGAGCAAAAGTGGATCCTGCTTCTGTTATATTTCCAGCTTTGCATTTCATTGGCAGAGAAGTAATTATCAAGTTTCCAGTCCTTGCAATAAAAGCATAGAAGGGCAGGTCTTTTGCATAATTCTCAACAGATCATTTAGCACAGATTCTGAAACCTCAATTATGTGAAGAGTAGTGTTGGAAAGAGGTACAGAAGGGTAAATATTCAAGGAACTTAGGACAGCTTGTAAACTGGATTTTGTTTTTTATTTCTTAAATTATTTCTATATGATTCTATCACTCTCATATTCCAGGGCATGTTTTACTGACTTTAGGAGATTCAATTACTATTTTTCATTTGTATAATGTGTTCTGAAAAAGTTTCACTTACATATAAATTAATTGTATCTTGAATGTCTTAAAGCCTAGCTAGTTTAAAAAATTTCTGCTAAGACTATATCTTTTTAACAAATAAAACATAGAAAGGACAACATTTTAATATTCTTTTTCAATCTCTTTTATGTAGCTGTTTCTCACCTCTGTTATCAATGAGACATTTTCCTAGATATATGTGTATTTGCTGACACGGATTTTACATGATATGCTTTCTTTTATGTAATCAAGATGGCATCGTTACTAATACTGTGGGCCTTGGGTGAAACTACCTGAAATATCAGCTCTGCTCATACTCTTAATCCAAAATACTCATCTGTGTGTTTTCAGTTTTAGGGAAACTGAGAGTACTGCCAGTACTTACGGTGTTGTTTGTGCAACAAATCGAATTGTTCATATAACCTAGTTCTAGTCCTTAGTATGCTCCAGGCAGACATTGCAATGGCTGTTTGTATCAGTGAATGAGGTTGTTTTGGTTCTTAACTCTAGAGATGCAGGCATTTAAGATAAGGTTTTTAAAATCTTTATAATGAGAAAAAGAAAAGTTGTTTTTTATTTCCTCTCATTTTTTATAACTTGCCAATTCATGAATTTTAAAAGAAATGTATTGGTGGTTTTTGTTTGTTTGTTCACTTTTTTCCTGGGATTCTTCTAAACTTGAGTGGCTTTAGTGAAACAATTAGGTTATACACTATACTCACCACACACCACCAGCTCAAGGTTTGGTTTTTTTGTGCTTTTACAACCACCATGGTCCACCTTCATGGTTTCCATATGATGTAAAAAATTGTAGAAATAAGTGATTTATAAGTTTCAATTGTATACCAAATTGTATACTGATATGAGTAGTTGGACAAAATTGCATCCTGCTTACTGTATACACTACTGGCCTGTTAGTCAATGAGTAACTGCCTTAGTCATCAACTGTTATAGTATGGAAGTGCTTGTATTTAAGTGACACGTAGTACTATAACAATGTTGCAAAGTGCGCACTGTCTACCTTGTGGATATTGTTTCATCTGTCATCATCACGTCAAAATTGAATGCTGTACAATGAGACATTTTGAGAGAGATCACACCTGCATAATTTTTATCATTATATTGGTATAATGGTTCTATGTTATGATTCTTGTAAATGTTTTACTGCTCTTAATTTGTAAATTAAACTTTATCATAGGTAGGAATATATAGGGGAAATAGCATTCACAGGGCTCATGGCTTCAGGCAACCCTTGAAGTACATGAAGAAATATGCTAAACAGTGTGGTATATGCTACATTTTTCATGTCCAGCTTCAGCCTTGACCTTCAGAATTCAAGCAAGAGAATTAGAGAAAATTGCAATGATGACCAGGCTGAAAACATTTACACGTCTAGTTGGCAGTTCTAAGACTGCACAGCTTAAAAAAAGAAAATCCTTTTCTGTAACCTGTTTTAAATGGATTTCTTGAAGTCACATACTGATTGAATGAATCCCACATCCATTCCTCCAGGCAGAAAATGTGCTGGCGAAAAGTCTGGCCTGGTTTGTAGAGAAGTGCCATAAAAATCCAAATTTTACTGTTTGATTTTCCTATGTCAGGCAGTCCCCACATGTCTACTGTGAAATCTAATCATTTTTCTTACTGTAACTCACCAATATAGGGGAAACACAAGCAATGTGGAGAAAAAACAGGGAAGCATCTGGGCTTGTCCTAAGATATCAGAACAGAACATCCTGCCCTTTACAACCACTCTCTTACTTTATGGATTATAAAATAGAAAAGAACATTTTACTAGTAAATTTACCTGTATCTATTTCCTATTCTTTATAAATTTTTAAAATAACATTACATGCACATTTGTTAGGAATTTCTAGGTGTTTTAATATTTACCAGTAAGATTATACAGCTGAATATTTTTAAACTGCTCTTCAGTAATGTGCCCCATTCAGTAATCCATGAAGTAATTAATTTCGGAAAAGTGCTTATTGAGTAGCATTCATTTTACCAGTTTTCAGGCATGAAACAACATACAAAGTTATTTCTGCTGAAGGAAGAAGGAAAACAGTTATTTACTATAAAACATGTTAGGTATTAAAACACAGGGATATTTGAAATCCTACTGGTCCAAGGGAATCAGCAGGAATGTGGCAAGAACTTGCAGAAGCAAACAAGAGCAAGGGGGTGTAAGGACAATGAAGAAAATGCTTAGCTCAGAGATAGAGGCTTAAATCCAAAGATAGAGTAAAGCATACAAAAAAAGTGGAAGAAAAGAATCCAGCAAGTTCAAGAAAAAGAAGTCCTTGAAAAATTGAAAAACAAAACAAAACAAAACGTTGAACATGTTTTAATATATTTGTTGGCCATTTGTGTTTCTTCTTTTGAGAAGTGTCTGGAAATTTTACTTATTTATTGATTGAGTTGCTCAGTATTTTGAATTCTTTATAAAGTGTGGGAACCTGCTGGAACAGAGGCTAGCAAAGAATTTCTCCTATTCTGTAGGCTCTCTCTTCATGCTTTTAGTCGTTTCCTTTGTGGTGCAGAAGCCTTTTAATTTGATGCCATTTTACTTATCCATTTTTGGTTTTATTTCATGAGCTTTACAGATCTGATTAAGGAGGTTGGTGCCTGCACCAATATGTTGGAGTATTGACCTTATGTTTTCTTCTAGCTGTTGCAAAGTTTCTGATCTAATTCTTAGGTCCTTGATCAAATTTGAGTTCATGTTCAACATCTTTAGCAATCACAGAAATGTAAATAAAAATTACACTGAGATTTTATCTCATTCCAGCTACAATGGCATCAAGTATACAAATAACATCAATTGCTGGTGAGAGCGTGTGAGGAAATGTAACACTTAAACAATTTTGTTGAGACTGAACATTAGTACAATCACTTTGGAAAGCAGTAAGGACAATACTCAAAGGGATTAGGAATGGAACCAACATGTGATTCAGTTATCCCACTCCTTGGAATTTATCCAAAGGACAAAAATCAAAATACTGGAGTGCTACATGCATACCAATATTTATAGTAGCACAATTCACAATAGTCAAGTTACGAAACCAGCCTAGGAGTCTATCAACAAATGAATGTATGAAGAAAATGTTTAATATACAATGGTATGTTACTTAGCTATAAAAAAGAGCAAAGTTCTGATATTTACTGATAAATGTATGGAACTGGAGAACATCATGCTGAATTAAGTAAGTCAAACTTTTTGTAAGATTAGGTAGTTTCTCACATATGTGGAAGTTAGAGAGAGAGAGAAAGAATTTTTTAATAGAGGGGTGATCTCTAATAAAGTAGAGGAAAGAGATTAAAGTGGGTGGAGAAGGGTACATGAACAAGTATTATGTTATAAAATCTACCAAATTATCTTTTGTCCATGTACAATCATATAACAACACATTCTGCTTTATATGTAATTAATTTTATAACTATTATTTTAATGAATCAATTAAAATAATAGTTATAAAAATGAAAGGGAGATCCATAGAGTCAAGTCAGTAGATCACGGGGAGAGAGAAAGATAGGGAAAGAAAATGTAGCCAGAAATGCAGTTCATCAATTTATATTATGCACATACATACATATGGACTTATGAATTCCACTATTATGTATAATTATAATGTGCTGATACCACAAAAGGAACCTATGCAGATGTTTGATGGTACAGAGATTAAGCAACTTAACACAAGTGTTATATTGTGACCATACTTAACTGGAACCTTAAAAAAAAGCTAGAAGGTATATAGAGTCCTTATTATGTCCATATCTAAACAGAGATGCCATATCAAGCAGGTGCCAGATGGTTCCATAATTCTTTCTCTATCTCTCTAATTTCCACGTATGTGAGAAACTACCCAACCTTACAAAAAGTCTGGCTTAACTTAATTCAGCATTATGTTCTCCAGTTCCATACATTTACCAGTAAATGTCATAACTTGGCTCTTTTTTATAGCTAAGTAACATATAATTAATTGTATTCTTAACATTTTCTTTATACATTCATCTTTTGATGGGCACCTAGTTTTATTTCTTATAAAACAAGGTACTCTGGATTCCTGTGACTGACTTTCTCTTTTACCAGTTCATTAAACATCCTATAAGCATGAATTATCATTTCTGTCACCTATTTCTTCTGCTAAATGCTAATTGAGTCAGTTCAAATACACCCACTTCTTGATGTTGTTTTGAAAATGATGCTTTGTCTCACTTTTAAAAACGGCTGGACCTTTTTTTAGAAATCAAATGCTATGATGATCTTTTATATTAATTTACTCAATGAATATTTATTCAGTCCACACTAGGTACTTAATAAGGTCCTGTCCTTGAGACACTCATGTTGTGCTGGAGAGAGAAATATGTAAATTAATAAATATAGTAATTAGGCTTAGAATATAAACACTAAAAGAGGAAAGAATAATTTCTTTATACTTGGAAAGGGAGAAAGAGCTGAAGTTGGTGATAATTTAGTTAATCTTTGAAAATGAATAGGTACTTGCTCAACAAATCAGGCAACGAAGATGAAGCGGAGAAGCTTTACAGAAAAAGGGATGGAGACATGAACATTTCATGCAATAAATGTACTTTTTTTTTCTTCAGATACTGTCAAAAAATTTTATGATCAGAACATAGGAAATAATGAAAGAAGTCTGTACTCTAACCTGTACTCTAACTCTCCAGAGGTGGGAGGAGAAGGGAGAGATGCTAAAGGGTGTGGATATAATCCTGACATTCCTAAACATCTGGCAGGATGGATGGCATGATGAGATTGGATCTTTTAAATGGGATAGTGTGAGAATAGACAAGTAGATTGTTGAAACAAAACAGAAAGTCTATAAACAAACTTCAATGTGTGTTTAGGAATTTGATAAATTACAAAGCTGCTATTTTAAATCTGTGGGGAAAGGAAATTGTTTCAGAAAACTGAATAATGTAGAATTGTTTTACCAGAGTTAGAATGCTGATCTTACTGTTTAATATCCAATTATTATGCATATTGCTGTTTAATATCCAATTATTATGCAGTTTGTCCGATTTGTACAAATCGGACAAACTGCATAATAACTGGATGCCTTCCTTATCACTTCTTTAAGATCTTTGTGTAATTCTAAATCAACACCAAAAGTCGTTTTTATACTAAACAGTGCCTGCCACAAGTTAGTGTTTTTCAGTGAATATCACTGATTTGTATGTTACTATCATGGCAAGTTGACTCTGTTAAAGAATATTTGGATACATACATCACATCATGCATGAGAACAGATTGCAAGCTGAGGATAGTACAACAAAGCCAGGAAGAATTGGAAATGAACCCATGCAACAAAAGAAGTATCTGTGAGGATGCTCTTCCTTCCCTTGATTAGTGGAGGTGGTCTTTCTTTGTTTCAAATGTGAATGGTAGTTTGTTCAGCTATAGAGTTCTGAGCTCTCTGTCCCTTCTCCCTCAAAATTCTGAGTTTTGCTCCTTGTTATTCCATGCTTAGTGTTGTTGAGATGTCTCAGTTTGCCTTCTATTTTTTCCACTTCATATAAACTAAATTATCTCCCTCATTGAATATAATGTTATATTGGATATGATTCATTAAATATTATTTTATTTTCTGAAGGCCAATGATTCCTACTAATTCATTATTCAATTTTATCATTGTCAATCTTATAGCTTTATTGTCTCCTATTGGAAATTTTATCATACACATGTTGGAACAACTACACCTATTCTTCATGTGTCATCTTTTCTGATGATTTTATCATCTCGATTCCATTTCTAATGAACTTCTTAGGGAAAATTTTGTGTCTATTATTTCTTGGTACTTTATTTTCTATTTTGTTTATAATGTAATGGTTTCTCCCATCATTATTGATCTTAATTCAGCAATTATTGTCTTTACCAGTATGTACTCTTTCCCTTTTAATGGCTATCAGTCCTCATTTCATAGAAGCTATGTGCTTTTAAATTTTATTATTGCATTAAGGTAAACTTCTATTTACATTTTATATCAGGGTTTTCCAGAGACACAGAAAGAATATGAATACCTAATTTGAAATAGAAAATAGAAAGATGAGAGAGAGAGAGAGAGAGAGAGAGAGAGAGAGAGAGAGAGAGAGAGAAGATTCATTTTAAGGAAGTAGTTCATGCAATATGTAGGTTGGCAGATCTGAAATATATAGACTGGCAGCTGGAAACTCAGGCAAGTTTTCTGTTATATTATAGTCCTGAAGAATTTCTTCTTCTTTGGGAAACTTTAGGGTTTGATTTTTAACTCCTTCAAATGACTGATGGTTTTTATCCCTGTTATTGAGGGGAATCTCCCTGTTATTGAGGGGAATCTCCTTAAAATGAACTAATTAATGTTAATCACATCTAAAAAATATCTTCACAGCAACATCAATATTAGTGTTTGACCTAACAACTGGGCGCCACAGCCTAGCCAAGTTGGCTAGGCTAGAATTAACAATCACACATTAAAATTTGTATCAGTTACTGCTATGTTCATATAAAGTATTACAAATATCTGTGATATTACAAGTCCTCTGAGTCCTCTCATTTCTGTACTACTCTCTGTAAAATAATTTTATCCTTATTCCTCCACCTAGTTTTTTTCCCCAAAGGTACTATTATTTCACTTTTCCAATTTTTTGTTTCATTTTGTTTTTAATCAATATAAAACTTATGTGAATGTCTAGATTCAGGAATGAAAATAAATTCTGTAAAATCAGATAAGGTTAGATCACCTGTATAATATTCTCATATTATAATCTCTTTAGAAGTTTTTTTTTAAGCTTTTTTTTTAGTAAAATAAATGTGTTTGTAATGACCCTTCTTGGGTATCTATCAGGTTGAATACTCATTTTGAGCTCATTGATAATACTAGGAAAAATAATTCTCAGACTCTCATCAAAAGTAAATAAAATCACTAACACAGGCAATAACAATGATTCATTTGGTAAAATAGGTATTAGTAATTTTAAATTTCTTAAAAGTAGCTAAAAATAAACTATCAATATATTTTATGAAAGTAAAGGGAGTGGTCAGTGGTTATTAATAAAACAAATAGTGCCATCTACTGACTATAAAATTCTGTTCTGAAAGTTGCCATAAATATCAATGTCACTTTATTTTCCAGCAAGAGTTTTAATGCTATAGTCATATATTTGAAATTAATGCTATAGTCATATATATTTGATATTCTCAATTTTCCAAAATTTTTATTCTTTTAAGTGATCACATTTTAATCTTTAGTTCTGCTAACTGAAGTGGAATTTACATGTACTTAAGTCAAATGACTGCCACTTTACAAAATAACTGTCATCAAGAAGCATTTTTTTAAAAAACTGTCCCTTTGTGATAGCAACTATGTCATATAAAAGAAATGTGCCTGAATTTTCTGTACATACTATATATACACACAGGATTCAGTAAAACTTACAAAATTATAGAACTGTAAGAATAATTAGACAACAAATTTTTAAAAGTTCACTAAGATTAAAGAAATAATAGAGAGAATTTTACTATTCAAATAGAAACTGAAGAATATTTTGAAACAGGTATTATAAGTAGAATTAGAGTCACTGCACCCATGGTCCAGGGAGGCCTAATTACTGCTCAAGCTGGTCTCATCCACCGGGGCATCATCCACATGGTACTTGTCATGCAGGAATGCAGTATGCTAGAGTTAGGGGGTCTTGGAGTCTTGCACTGAAATTCCAAAGGAAGGCCTGGGAAGCCAGGGCAAGAATAGTAGGGCCTGAATCCCCCCTGCCGGCTGCCCATGAGAGGGCAATGGATGGTGAAGTCAAAGTTGAAATGAATATCCCAAGAATTAAGAGATGCCAGTAACATAGAGTGCCTTCTGAGGAGAGCTGCTGCATACAGGGAGAGAGAGAGAGAGCCAGGCTAAAGAGAGAGAGCACATGGGCTGTAACCAGAAAGGCTAAGGGTTGGGGTTTCCAAAATGCTTTGGAAATATGCCCCAGGTGCCAGAGTTGGAGTACAGAAAATGTTTGCCCGATTGCATTTTGGTCTTATTTTAGTCCCAGGCCTTCTTTCTATGCCCCTATTCTTTCTTTTGGAATGGATATGTTTACACTGCACCATTATATATTGGATGTATGTAGTTTGATTTTAATTTTTTTTATTGGTTGTTCAAAACATTACAAAGCTCATGACATATCATATTTCATACATTAGATTCAAGTTGGTTATGAACTCCCAATTTTACCCCAAATACAGATTGCAGAATCACAACGGTTACACATCCACATTTTTACATAATGCCCTATTAGTAACTGTTGTATTCTGCTACCTTTCCTATCCTCTACTATCCCCCCTCCCCTCCCCTCCCATCTTCTCTCTCTACCCCATCTACTGTAATTCATTTCTCTCCTTGTTTATTTTCCCATTCCCCTCACAACCTCTTACATGTAATTTTATATAACAATGAGGGTCTCCCTCCATTACCATGCAATTTCCCTTTTCTCTCCCTTTCCCTCCCACCTCATGTGTCTGTTTAATGTTAATCTTTTCTTCCTGCTCTTCCTCCCTGCTCTGTTCTTAGTTGCTCTCATTATATCAAAGAAGACATTTGGTATTTGTTTACCATCTCACTCCAGTAAGATTGGCAGCCATTATGAATTCAAACAACAACAAATGCTGGAGAGGATGTGGGGAAAAGGGTACTCTTGTACATTGCTGGTGGGACTGCAAACTGGTGCGGCCAATTTGGAAAGCAGTATGGAGATTCCTGGGAAAGCTGGGGATGGAACCACCATTTGACCCAGCTATTGCCCCCCTTGGACTATTCCCTGAAGACCTTAAAAGAGCGTACTACAGGGACACTGCTACATCGATGTTCATAGCAGCACAATTCACAATTGCTAGACTGTGGAACCAACCCAGATGCCCTTCAATAGATGAATGGATAAAAAAAATGTGGCATTTATACACCATGGAGTATTACGCAGCACAAAATCATGGAATTCGCAGGGAAATGGATGGCACTAGAGCAGATTATGATTTTAATTTTTACAGGAGCTTTTACAGAAAAGAATTTGCTTTGAATCTCAGAGGAAACTTTGAATTTGGAATTTGGGGCAATGCTAAAATTGCTAAGACTATGAGGACTCTTGGAGATGGACTAAATGCAATTTGCATTTGGAGATAGACAAGGACTTTGGGGGTCGGGGCAGAATGTTATGATTTGGATATAAGGTTTCCACCCTCCCCCCTAAATTCCTGTGGTACTGAAGGAATATTCAGAGGTAAAATAGTTAGATTTTGAGAGCTGTAACCTAAAGAGTCTATCCGAATTTGAATCCTAATTTGGAAGGATTATTATTCTAGATGGTAACTCTTAGGTGATGGGCCGTGACTGGGGGCATGCTCTTCGAGATGATATCTTGTCACTCTGGCTCCTTCCTCACTCTCTCTTTTCGTCTTCTGGGCTCCATGAGTAGAGAAGCACTCTTCGACCGTGCCCTTTTGCCATGCTGTTCTGCCGCCCCTTGGGCTTAGAGCAATGGAGTCAGCTGGCCATGGACTGAAACCATGAGCCAAAACAAACCTTTCCTCCTTTATGCTGTTCTTGTCAAGTATTTTGGTCACAACAATGAAAAGCTGACCAACATACAAGCTAAAACTTCTTGCAAAAAAATCTAATCTTTACATCTGTGTTCTTCCTAGACTTCCCTCTTCCCAGCATAAATTGTTAAAACTATACCAGTCCTATTAATATTCAAAAGTATTACAGATCTGTGTACTGGATATTTCATCTGATTCTAATATCCCTTATCTTTGACCATTACAATGAGTAACTCTCTTGACTTCTTTCATTCTGTCAATATTTATTCTCATTGAGTATATTTCAACTACCATATTGTACAACCAAACCCATGCTTCACCCAATATGACAAATTAATTGCACACCGCTTTTCTTTTCGTTTTACTTAAATATTTAAATCTCTAAAATGTTACATCATTTATTTAATTGTTATAACTATTTTACATAATCTTTCTACTCCCTCTAATTTGTAAATTCATTAAGTAGAAGAATTTTTCTCTTTGGTTCACTAATATATCTCTAGTGCATAGAACAATATCTACTCTACTACACATACTCAGCCATTTTTTATTTCTTCAAATTATCATTGAAGTAAAAAAATTTACAAATCTGTTCCAATAAAGTAGAGATACTAAGAGCCTAAATGATAATAGAGCATATTTCAGTATATCAACTTTCATTCAAAGCGACATATTATCAAATTTTCTTGTGTTTGGTTTTTGTTCTATGATAACTAAAGTAACAACTTTTATTAATAGGGCAACAGAATAGGTAATACTTTGCAGAAGTAGTATTGCTACATCTTTCATGTTATCAAGTAGGCTGCTAGCTTTTCTATTTATTTAAATTCTCAACTGGTTTCCAAGAGGACCTATCTTGTGGACTAAGGCAAGCTGAAAGAAATACCAGAGATTGAGCATTACAACAAGTGTGGGTTATAGGATTTGCTACTGGACCTGTTAGGTAATTACCTAAATAGTTAGAAATTCCAAGTGAACACATATAAATAAAAAAATTTTGAACATTTTCCAGATAAACTGAGTAACATGTGTAGAGATACAACTTTCTTTTGTGAACCACTTAGTTGAAATCTTCCTTGATGTATTAACAATAAAAATCAAGAGAAATTTTCATTTTAATTTTTTAATGGAAAAGGATAGAATACTGAAAGAGATGGTAATCTTACTTAAGAAACAATTTCTGGTATGATTTATAAACTTGCAAAAGTTGGTGGGAAGGCCTGTTCTAAGTAAAAAGTAATGAAAGGAAAGTCCTACAGGAGAGGAAGAATAAACACAGCTGTTGAACGTGCAGAGCAGTGGTGACTATCAAGTGGAGCCTAAGCAACCACAGTCACATTCTAAGGAGAGAGCCTACATTGACATGGAGATCCTGACCCCATGAATATTGAGGAAATGTAGCATTTGGGTTAATCCAGACTTCCTTGAAGACATTTTCAAGAGTTTTTTAAAATTTTTACATGTGATTTCAAAGTGTTTTCATTTGGCAATTTAAGGTATTTTTTTTTCTTTTGTGTTTTAGCAATGCATTTCCAAATAAACCGTTCCAAACAAACAGAATTGTGTTTCACTTTTTAAACAGATGATGCAATTATTCCAATTAAAAATTAACATCACCTTAACAGGTTTGAATATTATTTTTGGAGGGAGTGAGAAATATATCACCCAATTCTATTTTGAACATATGTGTTTTAACTTACATATTTAGAATTTAATATTAAGGAAGATTCTCTAAGGAAGAGTAATAGATCATAGAATTTCACAAGTAATAAATCAGGAAATAAGACTTAAAATATACAAGTATTTAATTACAGTTAAAAATACTTTAAAATGTAAAAGTATTTAATTAGAGTTAAATCTGAGATATTTAAATAAACAACCAGAAAAAAATTCAAATAGAAAATATAATGTCTAAGTAAACATAACATTAATGACTTTAGAAACCCCAGGGTGTTCATGGTGGAAATTTCTATAAGACCAAAGTTATTTTAAATATATATGTTAGTCTGTTTTTCTTTGATATAACAAAATATCTTAGAGGGTAATTTATAAAGAAAAAATAGCTTATTGAACTCACAGCAGTGAGTTTGTCTCAGGGGAGAGTCCCTGGCCACATCATGTCATGGAAGGTGGCATCTTAGTAAGAGCATGCACAAGAGGGATAGAGCACATGGTAAGACAGGAACTAGTGATGTTTAGGGATCAGGCTTGCTTTTTTATGACATTTGATTCTGATAAGAACTGACATACTGTGTGAGACCAAGGATAGCATCCCCGGTAATCCAATCAGGTTATGCCACCTCTTATGTCACCAGTTGCAGGCCCAAGCTTCCAGTACATGAAGTCTAGGGGAATGCACTCAAGTGATATTCAAACCCAACCAGTATGATTGTACAGAATGTTGACCTCAAAGACAACTTAACACAGCATTGACACAATCTAGCATTTGGATGATATGGTAGTGAAAATTCAGAGATATGTTAATAAAACTGATAATTTTATGAATTTACTCTTAAAACTAATAGATGATAACAGTTTCACTGATTTTTACATGTGAAAATGCACTCATTCAGAAATGCAGTCATTGTATGGGGCCCTAAAAAAATAAACATGAGTGTAAAACAATCCCTGTCCTCAGATGCTCTGAGTTGGATAAGAAAGATAAATAAATAACACCATAATAAATTTCTAATTAAGGAAATTCTGTGGGTGTATTCCTTTGGCTTCAGAACTTATATATGTATAGTCAAAAGTGATTCTGTTTCTCCACCGTGTTCCTGATTTTTTCAAAAAGTATTATCCCACAAGGATGAGTATGCTGCCAAAGGAAATATTCTAGGCATGGGGATCAACTTGGACAAAGGCATGTAAACTAGAAAGGGATAAAGGGTACATTTAGGAAGCTGGTAGTGCACTTGTCCAGGAAAGGTGATGAAGAGTAGGTAGACCTTGATCTGTAAAAGCAATAAATTCAATAGAAGAATTAAAAGGGTGGATGATCAACCTCTAAAATATTAGTATAGAAAAATTTTCCTTTGGTTAAAGAGGTTGGCTGGTGGGTAACCTTCGCCTTCCTGAGACAAGAATCACGGAAGAAGGAATTGAGGGTGAGTGGCTGGGCTGCAGAAGCCTGAAGTTTGTGCAGACCGCACCTGCCTGCAGTGAATCACATTTCTGCGAGTGGAGCTTGGGCTGGCACCAGAACAGGGACCCTTCCAGATGTGTTGGCACGAGAAGAGAGTAGCTTACCGCCTGGAACAGGCTGTGATGCACATCTCTCAATAGCTGGTACCCATCCTTACTGGGGGAATCCAAGATGGAGTAGAGGAGATCCCTTTCTTGGCTGCTCTGCGTGAATCCAAGAGGGTGGTCCGGCGGTTTCTCCACAGGGAGTGGGAGGTGGGGGGGAGTTCGCCATGATGAATTTGCAGCTTCTCTGAGTATGTGACAGGATGCCAAACAGCGAATCTTCACAGAGTACACCGGAAAGGCAAGCACAGCGCAGAACTTGAGGAAAGCAGAGTCGCTCTTTGCAGGTGGGAATCGGAATAGCGGCATTGGAGCCCACCATCTGAGCACTTCCACTTGGTGCTCTGGTGGCAGAGCAGATCAGAGACCCTGGGTCATTGTCCTTACAGGGCCTCAGAGTGCCAGGCTGCTGTTTGCTTCAGCTCAGGACACCAGACCGAGAGCTGGACGCAGCATAAGGACAGCTCAGACACCCGGTGCAGGAATTGGGTGGGCTCCATCTTGGAAAACCTATCTCATCAACTTTTGGCAGGTGTGGCTGTTAGCCCAGATAGGCATCTGAAACAAGTGCCTGGTTCTCAGCCCACCCTCTCCCCAGCTGTGATAACTCAAAACTGATCTCACCAGTTTTTTGTGGGCATGGCTATTAGAGGGAATACAACTGACCAGGTGGCCGGTTTCCAAACCCCCTCTCCCCAGCTGTGATGATGCAGTGACTACCCAACCCAGAGGTAGCGCTCAGTCAATCAGGAGCATGGATTGGCCAGGGCGCTGCCTACCTGGGGAGAACCGGGGGCTGCAGGAAAGAGATCCTGCAATTGGGACCTGGTGGGCAGATCAGGCGAGGGGGTTAGAGACCCAGAGCAACCCAGAGAGACCAGAGAGGCTCCAGGCAGGAGAGGGAGAGCCTCCTCACCTGGGTTGCTTCCACCACCCTGAGGGCAGAGACTCAACCTGGAATACACGGTGCCACCTACCGGAAGAAAAGAAAACAGAATTCTAAGAGTAGTTTTTTTCTTTATTTTTCTTTACTTTTCTCTCTCTCTCTTTTTTCTTTTCTTTTTATTTTTGTTCCTCTCTCTCTTCCTCTTTAAACCTCCCAATTTTTACTATTTCTACTGCGTGTAATTTACTAAGTACATATATGTGTTTATCCCTATGCTTCTTATTGTCCTCCCACTTCCTTGTGTACCCTAAAATACCTCCTGTCTATTCTCCTGCTACTAACCCCCTTCATTAGAGTTCTCCACCAAAGTTGCTGAGATACATTAAACCTATACCCTCACATCTTTCCCCCTTAACATAACATCCTATGCCTGATGCCCAGTTCTCTATATGCCACCAGAGACTGTACGCCTTTTATGAAACTAATGACTATATTTTAAATAATAATTGAATCCAACATTTCTAGACATTGAGAATAGATATAAATGTCTTAATAACAAAAACTTGTTCATAGATGATGTGTAGTTGATATTGGGAACATTTAAAATAGTCCTTCCCCAAAAAGGAGAGATCTTTTTGGAACTATACAAGAGCACTACAAATCTATAGAATAAAAACAATAACACTCCAGTCTCACAGAGCTGGAAAGAAATATGAGCAACATGAAAAGACAAGGAAAAAAAGTACCACAAACATTCATTGGAAGAATTAACATCTACAGCAGAAAGAATGACAGATAAAGATTTCAGGACATACATGAAACAGATGTTTTGGAGTCTCAAGGAAGACATTAGATAGCAAATACAGACAATAAAAGATCACTTTGACAATTAATTACATAAACAAATCTAAGAAATAAAAGATCACCTCTGCAGGGAGATGAAGGTTATACAAAAAAAAATCCTGGAAATGAAAGAAATAATAAACCAAATTAAAAACTCAAATGAGAGTATCAGCAGGAGAGTAGACTACTTAGAAAATAGTACACCAGACAACGAAGACAAAGTATATCATCTCAAAAAGAACATAGACAGCACAGCAAGACTAATAAGAAACAATGAGCAGAATACACAAGAAATATGGGATAACATAAAAAGACCAAACTTAAGAGTTATTGGGATAGAGGAAGTTATAGAAATCCAAACCAAAGGAATGAGCAATCAGTTCTATGAAATAATATCAGAAAAGTTTCCAGACATGAAGAATGAAATGGAAATACAAATCCAAGAAGCCTACAGGACACAGAATGTGCAAAATCACAAAAGATCCACACCAAGACACATTACAATGAAAATGCCCAACAAACAGAATAAGGAGAGAATTTTAAAAGCCACAAGAAAAAGGAATCAGATTACATATATGGGTAAACCAATTAGGTTAACAGCTGATTTTCAACACAGACCCTGAAAGCTAGAAGATCCTGGAACAACATATTTCAAATGCTGAAAGATAATGGGTTCCAACCAAGAATCTTATATCCAGCAAAATTAAGCTTCATGTTTAAAGATGAAATAAAAACCTTCCATGATAAACAAAACTTAAAAGAATTTGCAGCTAGAAAACCCAGCACTTCAAAACATCCTTGGCAAAACATTTCATAAAGAGGAAATGAAAAATAACAATGAAAATAAGCAGTAGGGGGTAGTACACTAAAAGAAAAAAAACTAAGCAAAGAGGGAAATGAAGTCAAGTTAAATAACAAAAATAAACAAATATGGATGGAAATACAAACCATATCTCAATCATAACCCTAAATGTTAATGGCTTAAACTCACCAATCAAAAGACATAGGCTAGTAGACTGGATTTAAAAAAAAAGTTCAACAGTATGCTGCCTACAGGAGACTCATTTGATAGGAAAAGACATACACAGACTGAAGGTGAAAGGTTGGGAAACATCATACCACTCACATGGACTTTGGAAGCAAGCAGGGGTGTCCATACTCATATTAAATAAAGTAGACTTCAAGCCAAAGTTAATCAAAAGGGATAAAAAAGGACATTACACATTGCTCAAGGGAACCATACACCAACAAGACATAACAATCATTAATATATATGCCCCAAACAATGGTACAGCTATGTTTGGTACCAAACAAACTCTTCTCAAGTTCAAGAGTCAAATAGACCACAACACAATAATCTTGGGTGATTTTAACACACCTCTCTCACCACTGGACAGATCTTCCAGACAAAAGTTGAGTAAAGAAACTATAGAACTCAATAACACAATTAACAACTTAGACTTAATTGACATGTATAGAATATATCATCCAACATCAAGCAGATACACTTTCTTATCAGCAGCACATGGATCCTTCTCAAAAATAGACCATATATTATGTCACAGGGCAACTCTCAGCAAATACAAAGGAGTAGAGATACTATCATGCATTTTATCTGATCATAATGGAATAAAATTGGAAACCAACAATAAAATAAGGAAGAAAAATTCCTGCATTACATAGAGACTGAACAATATGCTACTGAATGAACAATGGGTTAGAGAAGACATCAAGGAGGAAATTGAAAACATCTTAGAGGTAAATGAGAACACAGACACAACATATCGAAATCCCTGGGACACTATGAAAGCAGTACTAAGAGGAAAATTTATTGCTTGGAGTTCATTCCTTAAAAGAAGAAAAAGCCACAAGTAAATGACCTCACACTACATCTCAAAGCCCTAGAAAAAGAAGAACAAATCAGCAGCAAAAGCAGTAGAAGGCAAGAAAAAATTAAAATCAGAGCTGAAATCAATGAAATAGAAACAAAAGAAACTAGTGAAAAAATTGACAAAACTAAAAGTTGGTTCTTTGAAAAAATAAATAAGTTTCACATACCCTTAGCCATACTAATGAAGAGAAGAAGAGAGAGAACCCAAGTTACTAGTATACGTGATGAAAAAGGCAATATCACAACAGACACTATAGAAACACAGAAGATAATTAGAAATTATTTTGAAGCCTTATACTCTAATAAAATAGAAGATAGTGAAGGCATCGATAAATTCCTAAAGTCATATGGCCTGTCCAGACAAAGTTAAGAAGATATACACAACTTAAACAGACAAATATCAAGTGAGGAAATATAAGAAGCAATCAAAAGATTACCAACCAAGAAAAGCCCAGGACTGGACAGATAAAATCTATTTCAGGAAATAGAAAAAGAGGGAGTACTTCCAAATTCATTCTACAAGCCAATATCACCCTAATTCCAAAACCAGACAAAGACACTTTAAAGAAAGAAAACTTCAGACCAATATCTCTAATTAACATAGATACAAAAATCCTCAATAAAATACTGACAAATTGAATACAAAAACATACTAAAAAGATCGTGCACCATGATCAAGCGGGATTCATCTCAGGGATGCAAGGCTGTTTCAACATGCAGAAATCAATAAATGTAATTCATCACATCAATAGACTTAAAAATAAGAACAATATGATTATCTCGATAGATGTAGAAAAAGCATTTGACAAAATACAGCACCACTTTATGTTCAAAACACTAGAAAAACTACAGATAACAGGAACTTATCTCAACGTTGTAAAGGCTATCTATGCTAAGCCTCAGGCCAACATCATTCTAACTGGAGAAAAACTGAAGGCATTCCCTCTAAAATCGGGAACAAGAAAGGGATGCCCTCTCTCACCTCTTCTATTTAACATAGTTCTTGAAACACTGGCCAGAGCAATTAGACAGATGAAAGAAATTAAAGGAATAATTATAGGAAAAGAAAAACTCAAACTAATACTATTTGCTAACGATATGATTCTATACTAGAAGACACAAAAAAACTCCACCAGAGAACTTCTAGAACTAGTAAATGAATTCAGCAAAGTGGCAGGATATAAAATCAACACCCATAAATCAAAGGCATTTCTGTATATCAGCGACAAATCATCTAAAAAGGAAATGAGGAAAACTACCCCATTTACAATATCCTCAAAAAAAGTAAAATATTTGGGAATCAAAAATAGAGGTGAAATATCTATACAATGAAAACTACAGAACCCTAAAGAGAGAAATCTAAGACCTTAGAAGATGAAAAGATCTATCTTGCTCATGGATAGGCAGAATTAATATTATCAAAATGATCATACTACCAAAAGCACTATACAGATTCAATGCAATTCCAGTAAAAATCCCAATGGCATTCCTCATAGAAATAGAAAAAGCAATCATGAAATTCATCTGGAAAAATAAGAGACCTAGAATAGCTGAAGCAATTCTAAGCAGGAAGAGTGAAACAGGTAGTTTCGCTATACTAGACCTTAAACTATACTACAGAGCAATAGTAACAAAAACAGTATGGTACTGGCACAAAAACAGGCTGGTAGACCAATTGTACAGAATAGAGGCCACAGAGACTAACCCACAAAATTACAACTACCTTATATTAGACAAAGGTGCCAAAAGCATGCACTGGAGAAAAGATAGCATCTTCAAATGGTGCTGGGAGAACTGGAAATCCATATGCAACAAAATGAAATTGAATCCCTAGCTCTCACCATTCACAAAAGTTAATTAAAAATGGATCAAGGATCTAGGAATTAAGCCAGAGACTCTGCATAAAATAGAAGAAAAAGTAGGCCCTAATCTTCATCACATGGGGCTAGGCCCCAACTTCCTTAATACGATGTCTATAGCACAAGAATTAAAACCAAGAATCAACAAATAGGATGAACTCAAACTAAAAAGTTTTTTTTTTTTTTATCAGCAACATAAATAATCTGTGAGGTGAATAAGGAGCCTACAACCTGGGAGCAAATTTTTACCCCTCACGCATCAGATAGAGCACTAATCTCTAGGGTATATAAAGAACTCAACAAGCTAAGCACCAAAAAATAAATAATCCAATTAATGAATGGGCCAACGACCTGAACAGACACTTTTCAGAAGAAGATATTCAAACAATCAACAAATATATGAAAAAATGCTCAACATCTCTACCAATCAGAGAAATGCAAATCAAAACTACCCTAAGATGCCATCTCACTCCAGTAAGAATGGCAGCTATTATGAAGACAAACAACAAGTGTTGGCGAGGATGTGGGGGAAAAGGTACACTCATACATTGCTGGTGGGACTGCAAATTGGTGCAGCCAATTTGGAAAGCATTATGGAGAGTCCTTGGAAAACTGGGAATGGAACCACCATTTGACCCAGCTATTCCTCTTCTCGGACTATACCCGAAGGACCTAAAAACAGCATACTACAGGGACAAAGCCACATCAATGTTTATAGCAGTACAATTCATGATAGCTAAACTGTGGAGCCAACCTAGATGTCCTTCAGTGGATGAATGGATAAAAAAATGTGGCATTTATACACAATGGAATATTACTCAGCACTAGAAAAGAACAAAATCATGACATTTGCAGGTAAATGGATGGCATTAGAGAAGATTATGCTAATGAAGTTAGCCAATTCCCAAAAAAACAAATGCAGAATGTTTTCTCTGATATAAGGGGGTGACTCAAAGTGGGATAGAGAGGGAGAGCATAGGAGGAAGATTATCTCTAGATAGGAAAGAGAAGTGGGAGGGAAAGGGAGGGGGAAGGAGAATAGCAAGGATGGGAGAATGTGATGGTCATCATTATACAAAATATATGTATGAAGATTTGAAGTTGGTGTCAACATACCTTATATACAAACAGAGATATGAAAAATTGTGGTATATATATATATATATATATATATATATATATTAAGAATTGTAATGCAACAAAAAAGAGTATATGTGTAATGGCATAATTTGGTGTGAACATACTTTATATACAGAGTTACAAAAACTTGAGCTGTAAATGGGTAATAATGAGTGTAATGCATTCCACTATTGTCATTTATGAAAAAAATAAATAAATAATAAATAAATAAAATGTTACTATATATGTAAGCAGGTTCCCTTTTGTTCCAAGTATTGTTTTTGTGCTCTATTTGGTATGAGTATATGAATCTTAAATAAAATCCATTCCGCCAAGAACACCCTTCAACAGTCAATGGAAAACCAATTGGAGATATGGACCATAGTATCCCAGAATATATAAGCAAGTGGTAATATGCTGTGGACCAGGAAATATGTATTGATAAAAATGAAGATTCTGTAAGGATTTGCAATAGGCATAATAAATACATTCTGAAATAAATTGAATAAGAGAATTCAAATAGGAAATAGTAATTTGAATTTAGTTGGTGAGTGTATAATATATATAATGAGGCACTAGGTAGAAAAATGTGTCATATTAAACTTTATGTACGAGATTAGGGGTCACCAGTACTCCCCAGAAAAAATTTAAAGGAATAAACTAGGGACTTGATCATTGGGGATTAAATAAAAAATGTACATAGCAGAATTCAGATATAAGATGTACAGCTTTCCTACCTTGGTCAAAGACTGCTAAAGGACTTTCCCTATAATTTCACAGATAAAGTCTACAGATAAACTCTGTGTTTAATACCTGCTAAACACCTTTCCTTTCACACTTGTCAGAATAAGTGGCAAACCCAGGACATTCCTCCTGCCATTTCCCATCTGGAATCATAACAGGTACTGAAAATAATCACTTTACTCCTCTCGAGGAGCTCAGCCATTGTCTGGCGTGTGATCTGTATTGTCCCTATAAGACAGAATAAGTATCTAAAATGGTTGTTATTTTAGCATTAGATAATAAAATAGATCTATGTTCTGAGGCCAAAAGTAATATTGAGGCAAATTAAACCACTATTTTATTATTCCTTTGTTAATTGCTGGGGTCAAATTCAAGGCCTCTCAGAGCCTATGTGAACACTTTAGTGATGAGCTATGTCCCAGTACTAAATAATTGTTCTCACTCAAAGACACAAATATTCTGTAAATTCTCTGCTCTAAATAGGATTGTTAAAATGCTTTGAAACCACTTGGCATAACCACATAGATAATGACATATTACTAATAACTATGTCATACCCTTTGAGACATTGGCTTTGCTGATCTATTAAGGAATCCAGATCATAGTTCCATGAGAGTTCATATTGGTGGAAGATATAAATCATAATATATTCTTTTTTTAAAGAGAGAGAGAATTTTTTAATATTTATTTTTTAGTTTTCGGTTGATACAACATCTTTATTTTGTTTGTATGTGGTGCTGAGGATTGAACCCAGCGCCCCATGCATGCCAGGTGAGCATGCTACTGTTTGAGCCACATCTCCAGCCCATCATAATGTATTCTTAATAATTCATTTGGTAGTAGGTCATTTGCACTGTAATATTTCAGAATTCTGAAGGAATTTTCAAGTGACCCTAAAACATAGAATTAGTAATTAAAATATTCTACTATGGTTATGCTTTATAAATAATACACAATTTCAAAATATATACAAAATAGAAACCTACTTACATAAAATAACAAGAAAATTTATTGTATTTTATATAGAACATTTTGTGAAGGACAATTTGGTTTCAAAAGGCAGTTTAATAGCATTAATATTTTTAACAGATATATATATATATATATATATATATATATATATATATATATATATATATATACTTTGTAGCTCCTTTTCCTTATGTCACCATCTACAAAGAAAGCATGTAAAATACCTGATGAGAAGAAATATGAAAGAATGTATAATTTTTATTCAAGTCAATGTAGAAATAAAATTGAGTGATGAGTCACACTTCAAAATAAGTATTCTTTGCAATACAATTATCCCTGAGCTCTTTTAGAGGATTAAATATGAGATTCAAATCCAATGTGTCTTTAGGGCTGAATACAAATGGATTTCATCAGTAAAGATTAGCACAATACATAATTGAATGTTTCTGTCTTCCAAAATCCTACCGCCTTCCTATTTTAAAATGCATTTCCAATCTAAATCCAGCTTGGTCAATGTTGGAAAAATATCTGTGTGAAGTTTATACAGGACAAACTGCATCTATTGATGGCATTGACTTGCATATCTGTCCTTGGAGTATGATGTTTTTTTCATGTATCCATACTTTATATAGAATGTGTGCCCAATTTATATTCAGGTGTCATTTCTCACCAAGAGAAGACACAATCCTGTCATTTTAATGAGTTTCATTTTCATATCTGAAGCAAATAAAATACAAGAACATTGAAATTTAAAAGAAATCAGATACCTCTGAAGAAGCAGAGATGCAATTCAACATATAGGAGAAAAAGAGAAAAAAAAAGAAATACTTTCTAAAGGGAAGATATTCCTCTAAGCAGAATTAAAATTGATGGTTGGCGTTTGTTTTAAAACATGAATGTTCACAACTGAATTTGTGTTTAGTAGGTCAGTCCTATTTAAAAAATATTTATGCACTTCATTTTAAAAAGTGGTATTGAAGTGGGACACTTTCAGGCTGAAGTCAATCACATTCAACTTGGCAGCAATTAAGAGCTTTAGGAAAAATAGCTTGGTAGAACTGAGATTCCATCTTACTCCAGTTAGAATGGTAGACATCAAGAATATAGATAATGATAAATGTGGGGTAAAAGGAACACGTACACACTGTTGTTAGGAATGTAAATGGATATAACCAGTATGAATGTTCCTCAAAAACTAAAAATAAAACTACCATCTAATGCAGCTATAACTGCTCTTTAATATTTATCCAAAAGAATTACAGTCAGCATACTCTAGAGATACATGCATACACAGGTTTATCACAGTACAATTTACAATAACCAAGTTATGGAATCAGCCAAGGTGGCCATTATCAGATCAATGGATAAGGAAAATGTGTATGTGTATATATGCATGTGTGTATGTTTAAGTATAAATACACATATAGGTCCGTGTATTTATGTATTATTTACACAAATAAATATATCCTTATCCATTGATCTGTTGATGGAAACCTTGGCTGATTACATAACTTGGCTATTGTAAATCTGTGTGTGTGTACATATACTCACACACATACACAATGGAGTTTTATTCAGTCATAAAGAAGAAAAAGGCTATGTCATTGGAAAATGAATGGAACTAGAGACCATAATTTTGAGTGAAATAACAGACTCGGAGAGAGAAGTATGGCACGTTTTCCCTCATATGTGGTAGCTGGAGGGAAAATACAAAGGAAAAAAAAGAGGGGGACACCATGAAATAGAAGGTGTAGAGTATGGGAAAGGAGTAGAAATCAGGGATTGAAGTTGATCACATTGTATTTCAATATATGTGAGAAAAGGACACAATGAAACCCAGCACTCTGTATAATTGAAATGCGCCAATTAAAAAAGGAAACAATGAGCATTAAAAAGGAATAAAACAGAGCTGCTGGATATATAGTTCTAGAAATAGAGGTTACAATTAGGTAATAAGATTTGAAAGTCAACAAAGATCATGATCGAAGGATTTCTCTCAAAATAACTATTGCAAGATCTTTCTTCTATTCACACAAATCTTACTCATTCTCTAAGAAAAATAATGGCCTCTGACTGATCATTGTTATGTAATGAAGACACATGCACCTGGATGATTTTATCAGGAAAAGCCATCAAAGACTCTGGAAGAACCAGTGCAATTGCACATGCCTGTAATCCTAACTGCCCAGGAGGCTGAGGCAGGAAGATCCCAGGTACTAGGCCAGCCTTGGCAACTTAGTGAGACCCAGTCTCTAAACAAACTTATAAAAAAGATGTTGGGTTTGTGGCTTAGTGGTAGAGCGCTTGCCTAGCATGTACAAGTGCCTGGGTTTGATCCCCATTACTGGGGAAAAAAAATTAAAAAGACCCTGGAAGAAAGCCTCAGAATGTGCTGTGTTGCTTCAAGGGAACACTAAGAACACTTCAGTTCGGAGCAAGAAGCAGCCGAGTAACAGAGGAATTCTTAAACAATGTATTTCTGATACAAAAGTGTGAGAAAAAGCTCATGAAAATTAAATAATTAAAATGGGAATGCAATAAATGAAAAAAAATGATATATTTCATTCAATTTTAGATCATGAGTTACAAAACAACACTCATTACTTAATGTGAAAGTTAGCTGTTATAGGGTATGAGCTTTAAACAATTCTCTAAGGCTTTCCATAGGTTTGCTCTCATACTTAATCTCCCAAATAGATTTATCCACAATCACCTTTTAATTACATAATGTGCATTTCTAAAAGGATTTGGTCATGTCATCTAGCCATTAGCCACCTTAGAACATTTCTAGAGCAACCTCCATTGCTAACTTTCATACTGGTACACTAATTGATGTCCCCACGACAGTGCATACGTGTTCCTGCAGCAGCATTTATTGTTATTTGTATTCTGATGATTGACATTCTACAAGAAAAAAATAGAATGACAGTCCAAGGAAAAAAATTTTTAAAAAAAGGAAGAAGAAAGAAAAAGAGGAGGAAGAGGAAGATGGGGGAGAGGTACAAGAAAAAGCCTTCTGACTGAGGAGTAAGAGTACTGTGTGATATGGTAAAAAGGAAGGATTAGGAAGTGAGGAAAAGCACTGAAAGCAAACTTCAAACTTCACATTTTAATTAGGTAATAATGTCGACTGTGTATCTTTCTAGATACACATACAGTTTTTTTCTGTATATTGGTCCCACTTATATTTTTAGATTTTCCATGTATGTAAAATTTTCATTTCTGAAGTATAATTGATATTTTCCCAATTGTGAAATTGCAACAGATTTGTAATATTAGGATACAAATTGTTGCATATAATAGAAGTTAACCAATAGTAAATGACAGGAATAATATTTCTAAAATGAGGTTGGCAGTGGCAAAATGAGAATTCATCAAACAAACCATCCATTAATTAAAAAACTGATCTTCCTGATACATGCAAAATTTTGTCATCAACTAATAGAATCAGTAGAAATCATACATAAAAATTAACACTCAAGCTATACACATAAGGAAATTTGAGCCAGTTCAAACCAAGAAAACCCTAAAATGTTGGCCAAGTAATAAAATACATTAAGTATGGCTTAATTTATAATTTATAATGCTCCAAATTATATTCATATTTAATCTCAATAGGGTGAATCAGAGAGAAAAAATTTCTTATATTCCATCAGCAGGAAAACACTAAGTTTTCTAATATAATACCTTATCAATAAATTATCTCCTAATATACCCAAAATAGTCTGAGTTATACACTTTCTGAAACTGAATGACAGAAAGTTTTGATACTCCTATATTATTCATAGTGACTGGAGCAATTTTAAACTTCAAGTAGAATCAGATATTTGTAGGTCATTTTGAAAATTTTACTTCTTAGTATATAATAAATGCCCCTTTAATTATGTATTTTAAACATAATTTATAAAGTCATCTAACAATAATAGAAAGCTTCTTATAATTTCAATGATTTTCAGGTGGTTCATTGCCAAAACATGTGCACTGTTTCAAGTAATAAGTTAATAATACATTCAAAAAACTGCCCTTTTATCTAATTGATTCTTTTAGGTGAATATCCTGGGCAATTTACTCTCACAAAGTCACATTTTCTGTAAAATACGTTGAAAATATTAGGTACAAAAAAGAAGATACTTTCAAGCATAATGTTAAGATCAACTCAGAAATTATAAATCAAAAATTGTTCTGTATAGTATGAAGAAATATCAAGCAAGATTGTGTTGCTTTTATGCAGGGAGAATTAATTTGTCTTATGGTAGAAGATACAGTTTGAGATTCTGTCTTATTGTAGAGAATGGAGTTTGCAAAAGTATTCTTGTAAAGAGGTTGAATAAAATCTTAAGCATCATAATTCATAGGAAAATGCACTCTTTGTTTTAAGGAAGAAGTTGACAAAATGCTAGGATAAATATCTCAAGTCAGGAGTTCATCACTGACATTTAAAAAATCAATTAAAATGTAGCATGCAACAGTAACAAGAAGAGACATTTATCTGTTCTCCTATGAGTAGTAGTAAAGAAAAAGCAAGAGACTAGGAGGAAATAACCCAAATTCCTGATTTATTTTTTTCTTTGACCTTGGTGTGTAGAGTTTTAGAGACAGATTGAATTTGATACAGAAAAAAGGTAAATATGTGTCTTTTTGAGAGTCAGGAAGCTGACCATATTTCTTATATTTGTATATTTGCTACTACACTGCAGAAGATACACTGCCACTTTTCATTGATTAAATAAGTAGGAATGCTCTCTCTTCTTTTTATGTATTTATTTATTCATTTATTTGTATTAATTCTCACTAGAAGTTTTTAAATTGAGTGTACTCAGAATTTAAATAAAAAGGAATCTCATTAAAAATATATCAATACTGACTCCAGTAGACAGCAAGTGCAGTATTTTAATCATTTTATAATTGGATCATAGTAAAAAGAAAAAAGTTTCAAATTCTTTTTATGTATTTTTAAACTAATAAATCAAATTGTACATAGTTTGTGTATAACAACATTCATTTGCCTTTGAATTTATATAATATCATCTACTTTCTTAGATAATGTGGGACAATTTATATAGGATTTTATATATATATATATATATATATATATATATACATATATGTGTGTGTGTGTGTGTGTGTATATATATATATATATATATATATATATATATATTAGGTACAAAATATTTTTTAAGAAAAAAGCAGAGCAACCTGTGATCTCTATTGGGTGCCTTCTTAAACAAATTCAACTCTTGCCTATCTCTCCTATATAATTAACCTTTTCTTCAAATTCCACTTGTAGTTCAAGTTTTACATACTTAATTCTATGCATTTACTTTGAGTATTAGCTTAAAATCATTTTAATGTTTCCTATATCTCTGTATTGTTTCCTTTTTCATCCTTAGTCAGTTCTACAACAAAAGATCACTTTTTGAATGGGACAAAAAAGACAAAATTCTCTTTGATAAAAGTTTAATGCTATCTTCAACTACTATGAAAGATGCATTTAATCCTATAAATTTAAAGTTGTATCAGTACCTTCTTTTGTCACATTTGTGCTTTGAATCTTTTACTGATTCCCTGTTTCTAGATTGAACCATATGAAATTGCTAGTATTTGACTTTTGACCGAAACAAAATTTTAGCAATTTTATATGATTCAACATATTATAGGTTTATGCTTTTATTGTTTTCCCAAACTGTAGTACAATATGTGTTACACAGTTTGCTGCCTCCCTAAACATTCATTGAATAAATAATTAAATTGGTTATATCCTAAAATCTTACCATGGATCAATGACATTACAATAGAATCTGAATCTATCATTTCCAGGGTCATTATTCTTTATTACCAAACAGATATTGCAAACATAATAGAAATATTGTCATACCATATAAACAGTAGGCTAAATCTTTGCAAATTCTGTTTATGATTCTATTCAAAATTTCTACTATACTTTTCCCTGATTTAGAAAAAATGGTTCAACATCCACTTTTTATTAAATGTCTTTATAATCTTATCATAAATGATACATGTTCACAAGTTGCATTGCTATTGGGTTGTTACAAACTTAATATACATGTCAAACTCAATATTTCCCATACATACCCTATTATTTTCAACTTCCAATTTGCTGTTTTTCCATAATTTTCTCTCAAAGTGAATGATGGCAATACCTAGTGATCCAAGTTAGAAAAATCTGATGTCCTCACAATTGGAATATGTAGTAACAAGAAACACAGTGAACATATTACCTAGAATAATTTCTTGTTAAAAATTTGTATTAATATAATTTAACTTGTTTCACTGAAGCAAGAAAATGTTTTAAATCATACTCATTTAGGGGATATTGTTGAGGAAATTATAGTCCTATAGAAAATAAATTAAATATTAATATATTTAGAGGGAACACATAGACCAAACACTTGTTCTTCAATACACAATGAAAATCAGCATGTCAAGGATTTGATGTGCATTACATCTTTATAGTAACTAAACAAATCTCTGATACAGATGGCAAATTGGAAAATTGGCTGTGGATGTTAAGAGTTATGAGATGAATTTTCATGCAATCTACTCAAAATGTGCTAGTGTTTTCTTCTTTGGAAGTCTAAGAACAAAGAGTTAATAAACATAATATAAAATATTATATTATGTGACTATTGACTATAATAATGAATTAAAAAATCATGGATTTTAATCTTAATTTTCAGAAAAATCCCACAGGCTATCAATCATTAAATATCTATTTAGTATTACATTTCAGTCTACAAGAGAAAAAAATAACATAATTTATTTATTCAAAACTTTCAGTGTTGTTGGAAAAATAATTTGACAGCATGAAACAGTAATAAATGTAAAAAGACAATGTGGACAGTGCAAGGGACACCGAAAAGCACAGAGGAAAGGGAGAATTATACAAATTGGTTTAGTCCAACAAAAACCAGAGGGCTGATGATAAACATCAAGAATTCATGTAATTGTAGGCTGAAGAAAAGAAAAAAAAAAAACGTTATTCCAGGAAAAGAAACAAGATAAGCACATTTCTGAGAAGAGGATGATGAGGATGATGAAGCAGATGGTTTGGTACCTTCATTGAGCATTTACAGTATCCTCCACACAGAGCTAAATCTTTTATCATTTTATGTCATTCATTTCTCACAAAATCCTGTACACTAATTTTATAGTTTGGATGTGAGGTGTCCCCCAAAAGCTTGGGTGTGAGACAAGGCAAGAAAGTTCAGAGGAGAAATGACTGGATTGTGAGAGCTTTAACCCAATCAGTGAACTAATCCCCTGATAAGGATTAAATTAGCAGGAACTGAAGGCTGGTAGGTTGTGGCTAAAGGAGGTGGGAGACTGGGGGTGTGGCTTTGGGATATATATTCTGTATCTGGTGAGAGGATTTCTCTCTTTGCTTCCTGATCACTATGTGAGCTGCTTTCGTCCACCACACTCTTCTCCATGGTGTTCTGAATCACCTTGAGCCCTGGGGAAAGGAGCCAGCCTTTTAAGGACTTGAGCCCTCAAATAAACTTTTCCTCCACTACAGTTGTTCTGGTTGGGTCTTTTAGTGAGAGTGGCAAAAAAAAAAAAAAATGCTGACTAAAACAACCAGGATTTATATTCTCCAATTTGCAGATAAGGAGATAAAACACAGCCTCTGACTTAGAATGAGAATTAAGATAAATATTCTGACTCAATGCCCAAGCTTGTAAGGAGACTCAAACAAGGTAAACGGAAATGAGGAGCTCAGCTTTTCCAGAAGTGGAAATACATACCTGAGGAAAAAATGGAAATGAGTTGAATTATTAGTGGCAGGTTGGACAGGAATGCTACAACTGGGACTTTAATTTAGAGAAATAGACATTGGTGAGGTTTAAACATGAAAAGAATATAGTGATGCTATAACATCACTGCTCTTTTTGGCTTTAAAAATGCATTTTGTAAATATCGTTACCACTACTAACATTACTTACTACTGAAAAGGTGTTCAGGCAAGTTGCACAAAGAAATATGTAAAAATAGAGGGATGAAAAAAAAGATGTATCTCTAAGAAAATGAAGCCTGGTATTCAACTCAATGTATCATATTCAAACTTTATTTTAAAATCTATTAGAAGTAAATATAAAAATATTTTTCACTAAAGAATATTAGAAAGAAATAACTTAGAGGAATGAGTAAGTAAATCTAGTAAATAAAAAGTAAAAACTGCTCCAAAAATATTGTATCTAAAACATTATAAACCAGTTATTTTTTACTTCCTTCCACCCTCTGTTCTTTTTATGCAAAGGTTTTAAAATATTATATATTTTATTCTTCAATAAGTACTGAACTAAATAATTGAAAAACAGGCTTTAAAAGGTCTGCTTTCTAAATGTTTGTTGCAGCACATATAATGAGTCAATGACCTCTCATCATCTGTTCATCCTATCAAATGTCAAATATGTAGACAGAAAGTTGTTTTTATTGTTTCTAATAATTTTCAAAAAAAATTAAAAAGAGATTGATGTTGGTTTCTAAGAATGAAATTCTAAAGTAAAAAATTCCAAAGTTTAAGTTTTTTTTTGCATATTCGAATTAAAAAATTATATTAAAAACCTGTTTCAAACATCAACAATAAGGAGTTCATTGTTAGAGAAAGAAGCATGTTATTATAAATTGTTACATTAATGACTATTATTATTAATATTATTATTAAGGACTGATTTGAAACGGGGTTAATTTTATGTATTATTATCACTAACATGAATTTATAATATTTAAACATATATGTAAAGGAAATTCTCTATACATCTTCACAGTAGATTGCTTTAAATATTTTAAAATAATGCAGAAAATTTGTGGATCATCATTAGCTCATGTAATGATTTTCTTTCTCCAAACCATCTCCCTTTCTAATGAACAATCTGTAAAACTATTTACTCACATTGTACAATATTTATACAAATGCTAATTTAAAGAAGTAGTTATCCACATGCAGAAAGTTTAAAATTATATATATTAAATTATATATATAATAAATATATAATGATATTACAAATATACTTAAAGGGAGGGCACTTGGTTGTACACAGAACATCTAACAAAAAGTGTTTTGAAGAGGCTTTAGGAATATATAATCACTATCCATTCCCCATCAATTCCCAATTTATATCACTGGATTAAAGAATATCACATCCTAATACCTATGCTTTTCATTTTGTTTCACTTTGTTTTTTGAGACATGAGGGGTCTCTCCATATTACTCAAGTAGTCTCATACTTGTGGACTTAAGTGAGTCTCTAGTCTCAGCCCCTGAGTAGCTGAGGTTACAGGTTAATTCCTATTCTTTAAGTTATTTTCTCACTATCAACCTGTTTTATCATGTAGTCCCTTTACTTCTGACAAATATTCTATACTTTTTTACAGTAAAGATATTTTATATTTTCTTCAAAGTAAAATATAGAAACAGAAAAGAAAAAAATGAAAAATTATATTTTTTACCTTTTGAAGAAAAACACTATCTTACAGGGGGCCCTGGCCATGACACGCTCAGGAGGTCTGACATTATTTTAGTTCATAAATCCAAGGTTTGTGCCTTAAGAAGATTTCTGCAGGGGTTGACCTGTGTAGGTTATTAAAAGTCAATGGGAAGCAATTTAGTTACTTTGGTGGCAGAAACCAACTTTCAGAAACATTGTCAGAACTAACATGTTTAGCAACGTGATATTTTATCCCTGTATAATTGAATAAAATAGAATAATTAAATAAAAAGATTACTGCTTTGAGGAGGATGGGTAATTTCATTGTAATGAAAATAAACTACAATAAACATTAAGATTCCACGTGGAGGTGACTGTATCCTCAACTACTTCTTAATACAAAAAGTTTAAAGGTAAACATAAAAATGAGTAAAGAGTAAGTTCTTTTAGACTTATGATTTATTGTCTCTGGATATGTGTTCTGAAACAAGCTGAAGTCATTGTATTACCCACCTGAAGCAAGTAATAATAATAATAAGTACATTAAATTTCAGTGGTGGAGGACACCTGGATTCAATTCTCTGTACCCGAAAGAAAAAGGGAAGGAAGGGAGAAAGGAAGGAAGGAAGGGAGGGAGGGAGGGAGGAGTGGAGGGAGGGATGGATGAGTGAGTGGGTGGAGGAAGGAAGAAAGAAAAAAGAAACAGCTTATGGCTTAGGTACAATGTACTAAACAACAACAAAAAAATGACTTCAATTAATTCATCAATATTTGTTTCCTGTGTTTGGATAAACAGATTTAGAATAATAAAAACTTCATAACATTATTGAAAAGCGTACTCACTTTTAGGATCCAAATATCTATCAATTCATTCTCATTGAGGAGGTAGGTATTATCATGGATTGTTTGATAATATATGTGTATTGAGTAAAATTACTGGATAAAACTAGAGTGGGCAGGTGTATTCAAGATGTATGCATATCAGAGTTTTGTCTTAAGCTGATACTACTTGAGAAAAACAATGTATACATGAATATGTGAAAAATGAGAATCTATATAGAAATTAGAAACTTTGGGTCGTATTGAACATTTAAAAATTCTATGGAGATAGTGAAATACAATAATTTTCATGCAGATAATTTTTTCCAGGGATAGATAAAATATAAGCACCTGTAAGGCTACAGCATAACTAGGTAAATATAGATATATAGAGACATATAGATTATCATTTTATATACATAATGCATCATGGATGGAAAAAGACAAACAAAAATTTGGAACTTTGTTAAGAAAAAAACCTTTCATACAATATATCAAGTAAAACCACTCAGAATAAATCTAAAATAAAATAAACCAAATTATACAGTTTCATGTTTAACCAAACAATGTTAATATTAGAAATAATTTTCAAATCATAAGAGTGATAAGATACTCCCAAAGATTAAATTTTACTTCAAACACAATTAAAAATTTGAAACTTTTGAAAAAATCAGATGAAATTTAAAGACAAATTACTAGATATGATATATCCATAATAAATAATAAAATTATATAATTACCAGCATGTACTTATAAATAATTAAAAATCATTGAGTTTATGAAACCCAATAGAAAAAGTGATATGTAAGGTCAATTTAACTATCATAGAGTAGAAATAAAAGCACAAAAATATGTGAAAATTATAAAATTTTGAAAAACAAGTAGACAAAAACAATGAAATATGTGAATATCATTTAATATTTTCCATTAAAATTTTTGACACATAATCTGTATGATGTGATGTTTTGATTCCTACTGATGTTTTTGTATTAACATAGTGAGAATATTATGCAAAATATAAAGTGAGCAAAACAAATATTGTCTAGCTAGAGATTAGAGGGTGTATTAAAGAGCAATACTGCCTTGGGAAACTGTTGAAGATATAATGCTAAAAGTGTAAATGAAGACACAAATAGCACAATTTCAATTATGTAAAAATGTATCAATGTGGGCTGGGGTTGTGGCTCAGAGGTAATGCACTCCCCTACCATGCATGAGGCACTGGGTTTGATCCTCAGCACCACATAAAAATAAAATAAAGATATTGTTATAATCAAAAATATTTTTTAAATGTATCAATGTATAGAAGAAAAGTTTAAGGAAAATGCTCTGAATGCTAGATTAAATATGTATGGATGGTGAGAACTTGAGTGATTTTTATTCTTAATATATCAGCTTCTCTTTCTTTAATGATATATAATATGTTAAAAATTTAAAGTACTTAATGAAAATCATTTCCCATACCCTAAGAACTCTCTTTAATCTACAAAAAAAAAAGATCATAATACGTACAAAAGATTATTTTAGGGATCAAAATGCATAACAAAAATTAACCACTCTAAAATATACAATCTAATGGTATTTGAGTATAGTCATGTTGTACAACCATTATTTTTTCAGTACATAGATATACAAACATATT
The DNA here is from genome assembly GCF_021218885.2 of Marmota monax. Classification (NCBI taxonomy): domain Eukaryota; kingdom Metazoa; phylum Chordata; class Mammalia; order Rodentia; family Sciuridae; genus Marmota; species Marmota monax. Next base: position 345,832 of record NW_026693533.1, read on the forward strand.
AATTCCTGTGTAAATGCTATTTCATTCAGAAAGTTTTTTTTCTTCTGATCCTACCCAATTTGTGCTATAATTTTAGTTTGTCTTATGTTCCCTCTTTTTCATTAATGAATGTATGTCTTGGTTTCTCAATTACAAGACAAAATTAAATAATTTGATTTTTGTTTTTACATGCAAAAATGTTTTCCATAAAAGTTGGAGATTCCAGGAATGTATATAGAAGTCTCTGGAGCACCATGACAGTCTTTTGAGGGGTCATCAACTAAAAACTGAACATGGAAGTTTTGCATGATCACTTACTTATTCAGTAGCAAGCCAAATGCCAACTTAAGCACTTATATTTTGTAGCAATGCTCTCTAATAACACGATCTTCTTATAAGTTAAATGTGCAAATATAGGGAATACATTAGATAATATCTAAGCTAAAATATGTGAAATTGCACTAGTACCACTTATTTTGTGCTTTTGGGGGGAGAGAAAGGTATTTCAAAGTCCACAAAAAAATCAATAGACACTTTGCAGATGAACATAATACAAATATAACATTTCACATTCTGATAACATTGTACACTGCATAGCATAAAGATTTAGAATTTATAGCCTGGAGTTAAACTTATTGGACTAGATTCTTAAGTTTAAATTTAATGAGCTTTGGAGAAATTCCTCAATCTTTCAAAAATTAATAAAATGGGGAAAAATGAAAGACTTATTCCATAGTCTAATTGTGAGATCTGATGAAGTGAACTGACTTAGAGTTGAGAGAGATTACATGTGTAGATCCTAAAAATCTCAGTTTGGTGGAAGTCAGAATTTAAGATTTCATTAATCTTGTCTTAGGTTTATGTAAGTTTATGTAACAAAATAACAATTAAACAAAGCTTAGTTTCAAATAAAGTTTTATGAAAAATCAGTAATATCAAGATCCATCTATATCATTTGGATAAATGTTATTTCTATTTATCAAAGTCATAAATTTGGCAAATTTTTTTACTGAAAATATAACTTTAGAGATCAGTTTAATGTATTGAAATGAATTAGAGAAAGTACTATATTTAACAATCCTTTGGAAAACATCTACATTCAACTGTTTTTTAATTGATTTACAGGGCACATCTGGCAGTGTGTCTAAGGGGATTCAGTATTGGAAAAAATAGAGGTGGCTTTTATTTCTCAAATTACCTTCCTTTAGGGGAAAATGTTGATACAATATTCAAAAGTGAAGGTCTATGTCACATAGTAGATTAATGAAATAAACAACATTTAAAAGTGGAAAGATTCCCCTATTACCAAAGGTACTGACAAGTATTGGAAGATTATAGTAAAAGACATTGAGTTGTAGAGAAAATATACTCTAAATAGTCTGTGTTTGCCTTCAGCATTTCTTTGATCAAACTAAAATAATGTCTCAGATTTTAAAATCTCTTAATGCATAGAAATGACCACAGAGGAACCATTTTTCTTGCTTTGAAAGCTAAGCTGTCTATTGCCTTGAGGAAAAGAAAATAATGAATTTAGAAAGTGACATTCATATTTTAAATATTGCTAGGCCTAGTGATTTTTTTTTTTATTTGCTATGTTCTAGTGTAACTTGGAAGAAACTGTAAATGAATACTGATTAGAAAATTAATCAAACAGTAATGAATGCTTTTTTTGCCCTTTTCAAAGCAATATTATTACATTTCTCTTTTCTAAGTCCATGCTGTCTAATAAAAGCTAATAAAATCAGGATTCTGATATAAGTTTTCTGATGGACATTGGTTTGTTGTTGTGCCAAAAATGTGTCAAGAGACTCAGTAGAAAAACACCTTAGCAAATAATTTGAGATAAAATAACTCAAAATTCAGGAAATTAAAAAAAGAATAAGAAGTTAATTGTATAATTCTAGGATGTAATGATTGAGTTTATCACTTTCACCAGATAAAACATTTCTACTAGTCAGAAACATTTTGTTCATTTGACAATAATCAAACAAATAAATATTGAAGGCCAACTCTAGAGCAACTGCTAGTTAGGTAATGACATGCAGATTAATGCAACACACACAATGTTCCTACTTTTGTAGAAATTCATAGTCTAGTGGCAGAAAGGCAATTGGCTAGTCACACATATTGCCTATGACAGAAAATATTTAGGATGTTCTGAAAACACATAAGATAAAACCTTAATCAAACCTATGGTTTCCTGGCAATTTTTCCAGAAACAAATAATATTCATATCAAAACTTTAAATTAAACTCTTTCCCAAAGAAACCAGTAGTCATTTGATACTTTCTACTAGAATCACATTTATGAAAATGAATGTTTGGTATATCCAGTTCTAATGTATTTAATACTATTTTTAAATTGCTTTTGTCAAAGTAATACATTTTCATCATTTAAAAATCATATACTATTGCTGGATTGATAATAAAAATTCCACCTGATAACCATGAAACAGTTCCCAGAAGCAACCATCTGAAACATTTTAGCCTTTACTTTAGTTACATACCTACATATTCACAGCATCATTCTTCCTCTGCTCTTCCTTGATTTTTCAGTTTTGTTTTCCTTATGAAGCATGATTGAGCTGTCACGTAACATTCCCCTCACTATGAGCACATACCTAAAAACAGTACATGCTGTCAACACACACATGTTAACACAAGGGTTTGTTTTTAATCTTTTCAGTGAATTCACAACACAAGCATCACTATTGGTAACGACAGAAAAAAAATTAAGTACTAAAATTGCACTTCCATTTGTTTTACTTGTCACCTAGCAGTTAAGTAGTTAGATTTGTATATTTGTCTACATATCCATTACATTTTATTCCTAAGCAAAACTCGCCAACAATTATATAAAACTCTTTTTTCCATATGTCTGGAAATCTATTCATTTATTTTTCTCTTTTTTCTGTAGTTTGGTATGTAGTTTCCTCTGCCCTCCTTAACTTGCTATTTTTTGTACCACCTGCTTAACAGTCTTTCTATACATACAGCTCTCTCCCGAGATGACCATCTCTTATTTAAAGTTACTTTCTAGAAACTTCTTAAGAAAGGGTGACTAGAAAATGAGGGTTTTTGATACTTTACATGTTTAAAAATGTCTACATTATATGTTCACATTAATCAAGAGATTGAACATATAACTTGATTGGCAGATGTCTTCTCTGATGATTTTGAAAGTCACTCTCTTTGTCTTCTACAATTTAATGTAGCTTCTTTAAAATCCAATATAATTTTTTGCCATGACCTCCACAGCTGAACCCAAGAAACAGGCGAGGAGTGATGGGAGATTAAGAAACACACACACACACACACACACACACACACAGAGAGATATCGAGGAAAATCTGGGATCAGGTGGAGCACTGTACTCTGATGGAGAAAAAGTGTCTGAAGAGCTGGCCCAGCAATTTTTTTTATATAGGGTCTCATAATCAAGAATTATAAATTTACAGCACTGGTGAAACATTGTAGTTACCTTGCTATGCTCCAAAACCTCTATTCCTGGGAGCTGGTACTTGAGGTCAAAGCTGTGAGCTGAAGAATTCTATGGCAAGCACAGAATTCTCACTTTTAACCGGGGTCACCATCAACTGGGCAGTTTTCAATAGGCAGCTTCCCACCCAGTATAGAGCTGTGTTACCTCTATCCAGGGGTTAGTTCAAAGCAACAATGCATTCACCACTCCCAGCAATTTTTATTGATTACTAGAATGTGATCAGCTTTCTCTTTCTGCTCTTCCAAAGCATCATGTTCTCTGGCTATTTCTTTTCATGACATCATGCCCTTGATTTATAAAGGCAACATTATCTCTTGTCTCTGAAGTATATTAGTTTTAGTTACTCTCCTGATTCCTTCCTTCACTGTTTGTTCCAAGTTGCTGTTCTCCATCATCAGCTGCTTTGGTATTCTCATTCACATTGAAAACATTGCTAAAATAATAGGGTGATCTGAGCCTTCATAAGATATTGTAAAAAAGTGAAAACATTCTTAGATGCTCAGGGTTTATGGGCAGGAAATGTGAACCCTTGGACTTGAAAGTATAGTAATTCAGCCAGGATCAGACCTGAAAATAAAAGCCCCAATAGTAAATGTGGCCTGTGTTGTTGTCAAAAAGTGGTGGTGTGTGGGGTAAAGAGAAAAGAAGCTGCATCTATTGGCATTCAGTATCTAGACTTTCTGTTTCCAACAAAATAACCAAATCTTATTCTTAATTGGGTTCAATACAATCTGAGTTAACTTGATTTCTTGCTGATTCTGATAAGAATTAAACATGTGTTTATCTTACTAGTTTTTTTTTTTAGATTTCTAATCATCTTTTTCATTTTTTTTTTCTATTTCTCTTTACTTCTTCAGGACAAGAAAGTTTTTCAACATTTTTTCTTTAATTTTCCTGAGAATTCAGGAAGGCATGAAGATAACCACATATTCAATTTATACTCATGTATTAAAATTTGTGTTTAACCATAAATCCACAATTGTATATATAATATTTGTGTTAAATAGCTACATGCCACATACACATACATGCTATTGCCAATGGATTTCCCCAGATAAAATCCTATAATATCTTGTAACTTTTATGACATTTTATTATTTTCTGAAACTCATCCTCAGCAATAATTTCCTCACACCCACACACGAAGAGATAATCTTAGGAAAGTTAGGGCTTATCTTTGTTGATCATTATTGTGTCCCCAAGGCTTGACATAAAATATTGGTTAAATACAGTTGGCTGACTGACAAAATGATGTGTCACCAAGATGTCTCAAGTCACAGGATTTTAACACTTAGGCCTTTGTAGTTACTATAGTGTGATTTTTGTAATAGGAAAAGGATTGCTAAGGATAAACTCAGCAAACCCTATTGGAGGGGCAGATTTCTCTTGATGCTACAAGTATCCTTTAAGATCTTTTTTAAAAGCTTTATTTTACCTTGACATTTTATGCCAAGTGTTGTGCTAGGGACTGTATTCTTCATTAAAAGCCAAAAATCATTAATGCTCTGATGGAACAGGAAGTTTCATTGCCTTCATCAGAGCTGGCACACAGCTGAAACTCTAATTATATGTATACCATATAGACTGTAATTTAGTCTTTATCTCTTGTGCATGAGGCAAGCACTTGACCTCTCAGCCACATTCACAACCAAACTGATTCAGTCCTTAGACTTTCTAGAACATTGCTCATCAAGTCCTATCTGACATTTTATCCTACATACCCTTTCCTATTGCTAAATATTCTGACAACTTTGTTTATTCTCTCATAAATTCAATGACAGAGTAAGTCTAAATTCTAAGAGCTGGGCATGGTGGCATTGTAATAATCATAGTGACTTGGGAAGAAGCTGAGACAGGAGTAATTTAGTGGTAAGGCCCTGTCTCAAAATAAAAAATAAAATAAGGTTAAAAGTTCTGGGGTTGTAGCTTGGCAGTACAGCCTCCCTAGATTTGAGTTCCAGAACTGGAAAAAAATAAAAAGACTAAATTCTGGTTTATGACAATGTCATAATCTACTACTGTCACCTTACTTAAATTGCTTTGCCAGTGATGAACCCTGCTTTCACATTATACCTGCACAGCCACTAAGGAGGTAATGTCTTCCAATATTTCCCATATGAGTTCATATAGCTGCTCAAAATAAACCAGCATTTCATTTAGAATAATAGGAAATCTTTTTCTCTGTGCTTTGGTTTTGACATCTCCTCTCATTTCCTGCTTTGTACATCCTGCTCTCACACCTTAAACAATAATAGCCTGAGTCATCTTTACTCAGATTTGTTTTCCTATGTCCTTGTTTATTTAACTACATCATGATTATGAATTATATTAAGAGACAGAAGACATAATTTTGTCTTTCTAGAAAAGAAGATATTGTTTCTGATAAGAATTCTAAGTTTTGAAGATGAAAAATCAAGTTTATATGATATATCTTTTTTAGTTTTAACCCAAATTTTTAATTTTTAAGAGGGTGTGACCTCTTAATTCTGAAAGACAAAATAATATTAATGATAAATGAGATGGAATATGTAATCAGCATGAATATTTTGTAATAATCCTGATTGTATCTCTTACTAGTGGTATGATCTTAGTCAAATTACTTGATATTCCTCAAACCTGTTTACCCACCCATCAATCATTTTTGTAGTCAGCTTTTTCAGTGCTGTGACTATAGGATCTGACAAGAACAACTATAGAAGAGGAAAAGTTTATTCAAGGGTTCACAGTTTCTGAGGTCTCAATCCATAGAGGGTTGGCTTCATTTCTCAGGGCTCAAGGTGAGGCTGAACACCATGAAGAAATAGTGTGGCAGAGGGAAGCAGCTCATATCATGGTAATCAGGGAGCAGAGAGAGAGACTCCACTCTCCAGATACAAACATATACACCAAAGCCATGCCCTAATATTTCCCTCCTCCATCCATACCCTATCACTTCAGTTACCACCCAGTTAATCCCTATGAGAGGATTAATTCACTAATTGAGTTAAGACTCTCACAACCCAATCATTTTTCCTCTGAACCATTTTGCATTGTCTCACATGTGAGCTTTGGGGATACCTCACATCCAAACCATAACAATCATGGTAACTATCTCCAAGGTTCTTTAGGGATTACATGTCTCTCTATATAAAAGTACATTAGAAAAGTATTTGCTGCCAAAGTTATTTGGGTTCACCATAATGTGAGAGAAATTTAACATCTAGAATTTTAATAAAATTTCTAAAATATCACTTTGCAATAAAAGGAACTGACCTATCAAAAGTAAAAGTTTAATTACCTACATCTGAGAATCTATATCCAACTCCTCAAAGATAGCACAGGGAATTCAATTTTAATCCAACGCCTACTACATTGTGATATTATTGATTGGTTTAAAAATTATCTCCTCCTGTGGTATGATTCATTGTCATTTCCACTAGGTATTGTTAATAACATGTAATTAGGTCACATGTTGAGAATGTATCCACGGCTCCAATTTGCTAGGTCAGAAACCCAGTAGCATAGCTAACCAGTTGACCCCACTGAGTGCACAACATTCTTTAGTTAAATGGATTTGGTTTCTCTTATGGTTGACAACAGACAAAATCTTAACCATAAAAAGATGTTTACCTCAAACCAACATTTTTTATATATCTCTTTTCAAGCCAAACAAAAGTGTTTTCAGTTAATTATTCAATCCAAATTTTACCATTTTAATGCACAGTAAGCCATGGTTAAAGATCCTGCTGAAATAAAAGCACTCAACTTTATTTTCAACCTACCTTAATCTTAGCCCAATGAACCCATGGGTAACTATTAACAATAGCCAGAGCTGAATATAAAGTCCAGTTCTAAATCAGCAGCTCTATGGATCATATAAAAAGAAAAGTAGCATAAGTCTCAAGCAAAAATATCACACATTGTAAAGATTAAGGTAAAAGCAATGTGCAGATCAAAAATAGTAAAGGAAGACAAGAGGGAAGAAAAATGACCTTAAGAGAATAGAGCCAAACCAGGTCCTTAGTACCTCAAAGAAGCCATCTCATTTTGTGATTCATTAGGTCAATGTAAGTTGTATTGTCGTAATTTAAATGCAAAGAAAAAGCATTGCCAAGGAGACAAGATAGTTGCACATTACCATAATATAATGCTCCAGTGTAAGAGTATCTTAACACCACACTTCTGAGAGGAAAGCTAATTGCTTTTGATTAACTTGGTGACTCCTGCACCACTGATAATGTTGAGGGCTTGCTGTTTTATATCACTGTTGCTCAAGACTTCCCTTTTTTAGATAAAGATGATTTAAAGGGTCTCAAAAGGCTTACAAGTGAATGTTAAGTCACATTTCATTTTGTTTTTATAATTACGAATTCAAAAACCATACAATTCTAATTAAAATTGAGGAATAAGAAATGCAAACATTGTCAAACTCATTATTGCAACTATCATTTGCTTATTTCATTGTGTAAATTGTTTCCATTAAAACTTGTTCTTCTAAGGGATTATAAATAAACAATAAGGATTTATTGCAGTGTACACATTTATGTTTTACAAGGTCACAGCTCTGATGTCACCTAAAAATATTTGGACATATTCTGTTTTGTAATTTGCAACATGCTATATGCTTATTCAATTACCACTGGAGATTTTTTTTTAAGAGATGTTAACTTTATGGTACCAACAATGCAAATCTAAATGTCTCTGCTTTTGAATACATTGCTATAACATTTTTCTCGCACAAAGCATTTCAGTTTCTGAATGTTTGCAGGGTTCTTTACAGGAGTTTAACCTTTCAGGAGTTTAAGCAAAAGCAGCAACATGACATCAAACACACTGCCTTAATTCAAATTGAACACCTCTTCTACTTGATTGATTCTTTTCAATTTATATATCTCATCTGCTTTTTGTTATCATATTTCATTCACTCGCTTTCAGTATGAATTTTCTTGAGTGAGTTACAGGTACCCAAAGAGAAAGAAAACATCATCAGTTTAGTGACCTGGTAAATATATATAAAAAAAAAATAGTATGTCTGAAAAATCTACTTGTTTATTGCTTAAAGGGTGCATGTTTATACAATATTACAAAAATGCAGAAGATATAAACATAATAAAAAAGTAAAATAAAACATTTTAAAAGGATTCATAGCAGTAGTATAAAATGAGATTTGGACTTAACATTATTTTATTATAAAAATATGTCCCTTGGGTTATATTTACCATTGGCATTTTTGTGCAGATTAAATATCTTTCCTCCCTTATGTTATTCTGTTTATCTCTTTGACTTTTTGTGATGATGTTATGTTTTATGACCATGTTATGTGACAATGTGATTGTTAATCTCGAGAAATCACTACTGATGTTTCATTGAGTGTTATTATAAAATTTAGCATAAAATACTGAGAAGTATTTTAGAACTCTTGTATCCTATTTTGAGAAAGTTTTCTGCATAATAACTACCATTGATTTCTGCCCTGAGTTTTTTATAGATATTATCTTATTGGCATAATTCCCTGGCTTGACTAAGAGTTTCTATCATTAAATTCAATTAGTTTTCAAAATCCTACCTGAATTTTTAAAACCAAAACATCTTTTCAAAAGATAGCAATATTTAGAACAGACCTAACTAAAGAAGATACATATTATAGTTTGAAAATAATAATGTATTACTTGTATCAATATTAATATAAAAACCTTAAAAGTTTTGATGAGTATAGTTAGTAGAGTTTTGATTTCTTTGAAAAGACTTAAGCTTACAACAAAATGCATGACACTCATATATACATACATATAAAACATACACAAATGTTAGAGTCTGTAAACAAGTCAGGATGGCGCCTGGCAAATGTTAAGAGTCTGTAAACAAGTCTGGATGGCGCCTGGCATTTTGCCAGAGAGAGTGGTTTGTGAAGTAACTCCAGCGAGCCATTAAGTGTGGAGATTCCTTATTGGTTGACTGCTGTATCTAGTTTATGTTAATGCCATTAAGTGTGGAGATTCCTTATTGGTTGACTGCTATATCTAGTTTATGTTAATTAGATAAGCTGTGTGGAATGTATAAATACCGCTCCTGTCCTACAATAAACGGCTCTCACTCCTGCTGTATCAATGTACACAAGTTCCTCGTCACCCCCCGGTTATTTTGCTGCAGCCGGACTGCGGCACACAAAGAATTTTCAGAACTTACCTGATACCAAAGGCAAAGCATAGAGAAATATCATTCATATAGTTTGTTGCAATAGCAGAGATAGAACTAACTAGCTTCATTGTTCATTTTTCACTCAGCTACTCTTTGGGCTGGATATTTAATCAATAATTCAGGAGGAGTAGATGACAAGAAAAAAATGTTCCTTAAATATAATTTAACTCTGAAATATTGTGTAAAAATATTTATATAGTCATTTTTGTAGAAATGTTTTCAGATAATGTTTTCTACTGCATTGATAGTTGTTTTTGTTTTTGTATTTCCCTAGGGAAGTTCTTATATCACCATCCTCTAAAAGCTCTCTCTAGCTTTAGGCATATACCCCCCAAAAATATCATAAGGATCACCTGAAAGGTGTAATATGGCCATGGCTAGTAGTTCTTGCTTGGGAATTTAGTACATACACTTTCACTGAGGGTGCAGATGACACATGGAAATTAAAGAGATGGTTGATCAAGTAGAGGGACCAGGCAGTGAATAAAGTGGTGGAGGTCAGGGAGAGTAGTTCTGAGCTCATGTAGCAAAGAAAGTGTTATGGTTTGGATGTGAGATGTCCCCCAAAAGCTCACATGTGAGACAGTGCCAGAAAGTTCAGAGGGACAAGGATTGGGTATTAAGAGTCTTAACCCCATCCATGATTTAATCCCCTGATAGGGATTAACTGAGTGGTAATTGAAGTGGTAGGATGTGGCTGGAGGAGGTGGGATTGGGGCATGGTTTGGGGTATATATCTGTATCTGGTGAGTGGACTCTCCTTCTGCTTTCTGATCACCTTGATGTGAGCTGCTTCCCTCAGCCACACTCTTCCTCCATGATGTTCAACTTCATCTTGAGCCCCTAAAAATGGAGCCGACTTTCTATGTACTAAGACTTCTAAAACCGTAAGCCCTCAAATAAACTTTTCCACCTCTACAATTGTTTTAATTGGGTCCTTTAGTCACAAGAGGCAGAAAAACTCACTAAAACAGGGAGCAAAGGGCACATTATTCCTTCCTCCAGGAATTTTATTGCTGGGCATTTCAAGTTGCATGATGTGATGAGAAATCTCATCATCTCTTTATTTTGTATGCATCCCCTCTGTTTTCATAATTATTAATGTTCATTCAATTTTAAAGAAAATAATTAATCAGTATGTATTTTAAATATTGTGGAGATAGAATTGATTTACAGGTGTAGTTGAGATGCCATTTGTCTAAGGTGATACTGGGATGTCTGATTTCTAATTCTTGGATGAAATAGGCACAAAGGAATGTATAATGAGCTCTCTAAGGTCTAAGTGTTCCCCTAATGATCTCCAAGGTTGCTTTCTTTACTAATGGCTTGTAACTCTCCTAAAGAGTTTGAGGATCCTGACTTAGTTATTGAAAGGGCTACTGAAAACATTTTTCTAGGAAGCTTTCTGAACGTCCAGATATTTTTCACACATATTGGCACTTAAAGCCAGAGGCTAGAATATACAGGACCTAGGGGAGTTCATGGTAAAGAACATCCATCAGATCTGTTCACTCTCTTTCTTTGACTGCACATGTCTTTTGCTTATCTAATCATACATTTTAGAGATTCTAGTGATTCTGCCTCAGGAGAATTTACTATGAAATATTTGTGTTTTGGTGTATCTTTCAGAATTGGCCCAAATTCTAATTTTTAAGTACAGTTTTATTAAGTCATTCTTAATGATGTACTTCAGCTAGTGTTTAAACAGCTCTCCCAATTTTTTCTTTAGTTGTAGATGGACACAATGACTATATTTTATTTATTTATTTTTATGTGGCATTGAAGATTGAACCCAGTGCCTTACACATGCTAGGTGAGTGCTCTACCACTGAGCTACACACACAGCCCATCTCTCCCAAATTTTAATGTTTACATTTCTTCCCATAATCTTCCTATGGTAGTCCTTTGTGTGATCCTTATCAGAATTACCTAGAAGATAAAGCTCCCTGTGATGGAACTAATCATGGAGTCTGTTATCATCTTGTTACCTATAGTCTGACAGGTGTAGGTGGGGGACTATGTAGGTTGACTTTACCTAATTCAATCATTCATAATAAGATATGTAATCCCAACAAATATTCTGAGCTGATCAGGAAGTAAATATCAGAAATGCTGACTGAGGAACATCCTACAAAATAACTGTTGAATACTCTTCAAACTCATAAGACTACACAAAGTAAGAGAAATCTGATAAATTCTTATAGACAACAAGAGCCTAAGAGTCCAAGATAACTAAATATAAGATGGTATGTGGATTGGATCCTAACACAGAAAAATGACACTAGATATAAACTAAGGAAATTGGAATAAACTATAAACCTTAATTAAAATAGTATATCATTATTGGCCCATTACTTGTGATTATTGTACCATACTAAAATAAAATAGTAGAAGAAACTGGTGGTGAAGTATATGGGAACTCTGAGCTATCTTTATGATTCTTCTGTGAATATAAACTATTCTAAGATAAAGTGTATTTAAAGGCTTGCAAATATGATATTTGCTTATATATTGTTTCTCTTAATACTTTTGTGGTATAGAAACAAAATAAGTTAAATAACACTTAAGTTCTTTCAAAGCAAAGTCAGTAACAGAGTACTAAAAATCAATATTTTCAAGAACAGTGGGGGTTAATATTTCTGAATGCCACAGTAAACAAGAAACTATTGAATATTAAACATTCAAACAGGGAATTACAATGAGTCTCATTTCTCAACTCTTGGCCAAATGCTATGGTTTTCTTATCTGTACATACAATTCAGATCTGTTTATAATCTAAAGGAAAATATTATCCAAACTGAAAACATGCAGAATTTTAAGTAATTAAGAACATTATTTATTTTGATGCCTTTAATTTCTTTCGTCTGTCTAATTGCTCTGGCCAGTGTTTCGAGAACTATGTTGAACAGAAGTGGTGAGAGAGGGCATCCCTGTCTTGTTCCAGATTTTAGAGGGAATGCCTTCAATTTTTCTCCATTCAGAATGATGCTAGCCTGAGGCTTAGCATAGATTGCTTTCACAATATTGAGGTATGTTCCTGTTATCCCTAGTTTTTCTAGAGTTTTGAACATAAAGGGATGCTGTACTTTGTCGAATGCTTTTTCTGCATCTATCGAGATGATCATATGATTCTTATTTTTAAGTCTATTGATGTGGTGAATAACATTTATTGATTTCCGTATATTGAACCAGCCTTGCATCCCAGGGATGAATCCTACTTGATCATGGTGCACAATTTTTTTGATAAGTTTTTGTATCCGAGTGGCCAGAATTTTATTGAGGATTTTTGCATCTAGGTTCATTAGAGATATTGGTCTGTAGTTTTCTTTCTTTGAAGTGTCTTTGTCTGGTTTAGGTATCAGGGTGATGTTGGCCTCGTAGAATGAATTTGGAAGTTCTCCCTCTTTTTCTATTTCCCGAAGTAGCTTGAAAAGTATTGGTATTAGTTCCTCTTTAAAGGTTTTGTAAAACTCTGCTGTATACCCATCCGGTCCTGGGCTTTTCTTAGTTGGTAGTCTTTTGATGGTTTCTTCTATTTCCTCAATTGATATTGGTCTGTTTAGGTTGTCTATATCCTCCTGACTCAATCTGGGCAGATCATATAACTTAAGAAATTTATCGATGCCTTCACTATCTTCTAATTTATTGGAGTATAAGGATTCAAAATAATTTTTGATTATCTTCTGTATTTCTGAAGTGTCTGTTGTGATATTGCCTCTTTCATCCCGTATGTTAGTAATTTGAGTTCTCTCTCTTCTTCTCTTCGCTAGCATGGCTAAGACCCCTTCTTGGTCTATTCCCTAAAGACCTAAAAAGAGCATGCTACAGGGACACTGCTACATCGATGTTCATAGCAGCACAATCCACAATAGCTAGACTGTGGAACCAACCTAGATGCCCTTCAATGGATGAATGGATAAAAAAAATGTGGCATTTATACACAATGGAGTATTACTCTGCATTAAAAAATGACAAAATCATAGAATTTACAGGGAAATGGATGGCATTAGAGCAGATTATGCTAAGTGAAGCTAGCCAATCCCTAAAAAACAAATGCCAAATGTCTTCTTTGATATAAGGAGAGTAACTAGGAACAGAGTAGGATCGAAGAGCATGAGAAGAAGATTAACATTAAACAGGGATGAGAGGTGGGAGGGAAAGGGAGAGAGAAGGGAAAATGCATGGAAATGGAAGGAGACCCTCAGAGTTATACAAAAGTACATACAAGAGGAAGTGAGGGGAAGGGGAAAAATAATATAAGGGGGACAAACGAATGTCAGTAGAGGGAGCAGAGAGAGAAGAGGGGAGGGGAGGGGAGGGGAGGGGAGGGGAGGGGGGATAGTAGAGGATAGGAAAGGCAGCAGAATACAACAGACACTAGTATGGCAATATGTAAATCAATGGATGTGTAACTGATGTGATTCTGCAATCTGTATATGGGGTAAAAATGGGAGCTCATAACCCACTTGAATCAAATTGTGAAATATGATATATCAAGAACTATGTAATCTTTTGAACAGCCAACAATAAAAAATTAAAAAAAAAGAACATCATTTATTCTTATTCATAAGAATTAGTAAATATGACACCAGTTACTTTTTAGTTATATACTTGCCACTGAGCAAAATCTTTCCAAAGCATGTACATGTGAACAGTAGATTTTTCTCTGCACTAAGTAGGCATTTCTCAGGATTGGGAATTTTTATAGTTTGGGCTATAAAAAATGATCCTTGTGGAAGGCATAAATATGAAATTTTAAAATCAGATTTGATTTATTAAAAGAAATCACACAAACAGTATGATATGCAAATTTAGTAGTTGAAACATTCTGAAAAGACAAACTCTTTTATGTACACTATACCATAAAATTGAAAAGGAATCTAATAAAGTACACTAACAAAATAGGATTCAAAAAGAACTTAAATCAACAAGTATTATAACATTAAATTATTTCTATTTACCCACAAATAATTTTAATTGTTTTTTTGTTTTTTCTTTGCATCATCTTCTATGAGAGTCATTATTCAGACTTATTCACTGAATTGTTTAGGTACTCGCTAAATTGCTGAGGCTGGCTTTGAACTCGCTATCCTCTTGCCTCAGCCTCCCGAATCACTGGGATTATAAGGATGTACCACTGTGTGTGGCTCATGATTTACTCTACATGGTAGTAAAAGTATTTGCAAATATAGTTGTTTAGGAATTATAGAAATCCACAATAATCTATAATCACACAATTCAGAAAAAATGACTAAATATCAAACTATTTAATTGCATGTGAATGAAAGTATCCTAAATGATTTTCTCACCATGGAATCAATTCAAAGGGTCTGTGCAGTTTGGTGCACTTCTTAATTTTTTTGATTGATACATAATATTTGCATGTATTTATGGCATACAATATAATTATTTATTTATTTATATACTGAGTAGTAATCAACTCATAATAGTATAGCCATCCATTTTAATTTCTATCATTTCTTTATGGTAAATACGTCAAAACACTGTCTTCTATTTTAAGATCTATAATGCTTTATTGTTAATTATATTTGCCCTGCTTTTTGTGTCATAGAAAACCAGGATATTTCTAATCCAAGTACTCAATTTATACATCATCATCAATATTTTACATCATTCATTAATATTTATCAATCTAATATAGAAATTGATTCAATTTTAAATTCTTGTTTAACACTGAGGTTAACATTTTGAATGATCATATGAAAAGTGCATACAACTCTTACCTTACACTATGTATAAAAGCCAATTCAACATGAATATAAAACATTAAATAATAAACTTTCCATTAGGGAATACCAGGAAATATATTCTGGTTCTTGAGGAAAGGAAAAGAGTTCTTTAAAAAGATGTGATACAATTAATAATACACAGCATTATTGATTAAATATTATGCTAATATCAAGGATTTCTGTTAAAGAAACTATTTAGACGAAAATTGCAAACAATAAAATGAAAGAATATTAGAAACAAATTTAGCAGACAAAAGGCTATTTTTTAGAATATATGAAGAATCACTAAAAAAACTAGAAAAGATAGATACCTTAATAAAATTAAAATGAAAATCACAGATTTCTAAAACTAAATATAGAAATGCCTAACCAAATAATGAAAATGCTTAACTTCATTAGTCAATCTCTGGGAAATGGAAGTTAATGCCTTAGTGAAGTCCTACCACACATTCACCAAAAGGGCTCAATAAAAAAGAGCAAAGCAAAATAGTCCTGAAATGTGGGACAGCCAGAATCCTTACAGTTATGCATCGCTTAACTAGAATGATGAATTCTTAGAAATGTGTTGTGAAACAGTTTCATTGTGTGAATATCACAGAGTATCCCTGAATAAACCTAAGTGATTAAAGGTCAATTACTAGATTTGACCTCTTAATGTTGTCAAGAGATATGGAAAACATAAGATGTTCACAACAGCTGTCTACATAACATGTCATAATATTTTACAATAAATTTTTAATATCAGAAGGAATGCACTCTAAAGCAATCATTAAAAGTATGAAATGGTATATATATAAAACAATAAGACATTCCTTTATGATCAAGTGTTTTGCCCTGTATATAATTGTATGTGGTATACATTTATGTATCATCATAGGTTTATTTACACCAGCATCCCACACACAAGTAAGTATATGTTGCTATATGTTTCATGAACAGCTAGCAACATTATGATGGCTACAATGTTATTGGATGATAGGAATTTCTCAGCTCCATTAAACTTTATAAGACTACCCCTATATAAGCAGTTAGTTGTTGAACAAATGTCATTCTGTGGCACATGGCTATATATTGCTATTTGGAGTGCAAATTTATGCAGCAGCTTTCTTAAAAATGATGAAATTATTCAATACATTTAAACGTGCATATATTTTGTGAATCAATAATCTACTCCTAAATTTATGCAAAATTGTAGTGCATATATAAACAACAAAAAATTTTATACACCTCCATATTCATTGAACATTATTTTTGATAGCCCTGATCAACAAACAGTCCAAGTGTTCATCAGTACTAGCAAGGATAAATCAATTGGATTATATTAATAAAATAAAATGAAATACCACAGCTATGCACAAGATCCAGGACAGACTTCAAAACATAATTTAGAACAAAAACAGCTAAGCACAAAAGAATACATTTTTTATGATTCGATTAATATAAATTTCAGAACCAGAAATAGTATAGTGGAGTTAAGACAGATACCACATGTTCTTTCCCATATGTAGCTGTTAAAAGAGTGATTTCAATGTGTAATTGTGATACTACATGCCTGGAAGTATGGGGCCTGAGGAATAGAGATAAAAAGAGAGTGGTTAAAGGGAACCAAAACATAGTTGGATAGAAGAAATAAGTTCTAGCATCCTATAGTTCACAACAGATTGCTATATGTTTCATGAACAGCTAGCAAGAGGATCTCAGTCTCCAAACACAAGTTAATGATAAGGAGAAGGTATAAACAATAATAATCCTGATCTGGTCTCTTCATATCATATACAAGAAATGAAATGATATAATATATACCACATATAAATGTACAATCAGTACATGTTGATCACAGATTTTTAAAAGCTTATGAGGATGGAAATGTAAACATTCTGTCTTGATCATTGCACATTGTATACATGCATAAAATTATTACACTCTACCACATAAATATATACAACTAAAGTAACAATTTTTTAATGTTCTGGGAAGAAATGAGAAGCTTATAATCTGAAGGGAGCATAAATTCTGGGAATATTCTATTTCTTCATCTGGTAAAGGTTACATGGTTATTTTTATGTGTGGTAATTCACTAAAATGTATATTCATGATTAAGTTTATTTTACACTAACTTTTAATAAAATAATTTTTAAAGTTGAAGGCAGTATAGCTAGGGATGTTAAAAAATAATATATCTTAAACTTCCAGAGAGTAATTAGAGAAAGGTTCAACTTTTTAATAAAACATTTTTTTCTTAGCTTCTTAACTTGTTTTGTGCCCCAGAGAAAAGACAATTACCACAGTTTTACATTTTGTGGATTTCATTGGAAAATAGTATATTCAGGATAAGTGAGTGAAAAGTGCAGAACATCATTTTATTTGTGAAATACCACTGATGACTAACTCTCTATGCATCTTATATGACACCATCATATTTTATATTTGGGGAATGATACAGAATAGCTCAAATAACAGAAATGGTTACCCAGCGAATACCTGACTGCAGCCAATAATCTATTCCAGGATGTGGTTTCAAATGTCACATTAAGTTGTAAGTTATTATTCCCATGAAACTATACATTGCTAGAAAACCAAAATCACAAGTGAGTAACTGAGCAGAATATAATCATAACCTTACAGAAAAACTTTGAAATTGTCACATGCTTGCTGACACAGCCTGTTCCCTTTTGGTGGACTACTTGTACAACATCTTGTATAGATCAGAAATGAAAGCTGAATATTATTTTTTTTCAAAGGGACATAGCAAAATATGACCAGAACAAGAATGGAAATTGCAGTAAAAACATCGGGATTGAGGTTAGGAATATATTTACAAAGTCTAGTTAAATTTTAACAAATAATAATCATCCTTTTTTGAAAATAAAAAAAAACTTTATTGGTGCATTATTATAATTATACATAATAGGGGGATCCATTGTTATATATTTGCACATGCACACACAATAATAATATTATTTGGTCAGTTTTGGCTCCAGTACCTCTCTTTTCTCTTCTTTCCCATCTCCTCCTCGTCTCCTTCTCTGTTCTGCTCATCTCCCTCCTATTTTCATGAGTCCTCTCCCCATTATTTCCTTTTTCCTCTCTAGCTTCCACATGTGAGAGAAAATGTATGACCCTTGGCCTTCTGAGTTTGGCTTGTTTCATTTTACATAATGCTCTGAAGGAATTCATTTTCCTGCAAATGACATAATTTCATTTTTCTTTATGGCTGAATAAAACTCCATTGTGTATATATATCACATTTTTTTATTCGTTTCATCTGTTGATGTGCACCTAGGCTGGTTCCATAGTTTGGCTATTGTAAATTGTACTGCTATAAACATTGATGTGGCTTTGTTCCTGTAGTATGCTGTTTTTAGATCCTTTGAGTATAGTCTGAGAAGAGGAATAGCTAGGTCAAATGGTGGTTCCATTCCCAGATTTCTAAGGAATCTCCATACTGCTTTCCAAATTGGCTGCACCAATTTGCAGTTCCACCAGCAGTGTATGAGTGTACCTTTCCCCCCACATCCTCGCCAACACTTGTTGTTTGTCTTCATAATAGCTGCCATTCTGACTGGAGTGAGATGGTATCTTAATTTTGATTTGCATTTGTCTCATTGCTAGAGATAATGAGCATTTTTTCATTTTTTCACAATGAGTATTTGTGGTTTGATTGTATAACCTCTTCTGAGATGTGTCTGTTCAGGTCCTTTGCCAATTTATTGATTGTATTATTTGGGGGGGCAGGGGGGTTATGGTGCTTAGTTTGTTGAGTTCTTTATATACCCTGGAGATTAGTGCTCTATGTGATGTTCGAGGGGTAAAAATTTGCTCCCAGAATATAGGCTCCCTGTTCACACTCACAGATTATTTATGTTGCTGTGAAAAACTTTTTCATTTGACTCCATCCCATTTGTTGATTTTTGGTTTTAATTCTTGTGCTATAGGCGACTTATTAAGGAAGTTGGGGCCTAGCCCCACGTGATGAAGATTAGGGCCTACTTTTTCTTCTATTACACGCAGAGTCTCTGGTTTAATTCCTAGATCCTTGAGCCATTTTGAGTTAAGTTTTGTGCATGGTGAGAGCTAGGGATTCAATTTCATTTTGTTGCATATCGATTTCCAATTTTCCCAGCACCTTTTGTTGAAGATGCTATCTTTTCTCCAGTGCATGATTTTGGCAACTTTGTCTAATATAAGATAGTTGTAATTTTGTGGGTTAGTCTCTGTGTCCTCTATTCTGTACCATTGGTCTACAAGCCTGTTTTGGTGCCAGTGCCATGCTGTTTTTGTTACTATTGCTCTGTAGTATAGTTTAAGTTCTGGTGTAGCGAAACCACCTTTTTCACTCTTCTTGCTTAGAATTGCTTTAGCTATTCTGAGTCTCTTATTTTTCCAGATGAATTTCCTGATTTCTTTTTCTATTTCTATGAGAAATGCTATTGGGATTTTTATCAGAATAAATTCATTTAGTAGTTCTAGAAGTTTTTTGGTAGTATGATCATTTTGATAATATTAATTCTGCCTATCCATGAGAAAGGTAGAACTTTCCATCTACTAAGATCTTTTTTGATTTCTCAATTTAGGATTCTGTAGTTTTCATTGTATAGATCTTTCACCTCTTTTGTTAAGTTGATTCCTAAGTTTTTTGTTTTTTTTTTAAGGATATTGTAAATGGGGTTGTTTTCCTCATGTCCTTTTCAGAGGATTTGTCACTGATATACAGAAATGCCTTTGATTTATGGGTGTTTATTTTATATCCTGGTACTTTGCTGAATTCATTTACTAGTTCTAGAAGTTTCCTGGTGGAATTTTTTGGGTCTTATAGGTATAGAATCATATCATCAGCATATAGTGCTAGTTTAAGTTCTTCTTTTCCTATAGTTATTCCTTTAATTTCTTTCGTGTATCTGATTGCTCTGGCCAGTGTTTTCAGAACCATGTTGAATAGAAATGGTGAGAGAGGGCATCCCTGTCTTATTCCAGATTTTAGGAGGAATGCCTTTAGTTTTTCTCCATTTAGAATGTTGGCCTGAGGCTTAGCATAGATAGCTTTTACAATGTTGAGGTAAGTTCCGGTTATCCCTAATTTTTCTAGTGTTTTGAACATAAAGGGTGCTGTATTTTGTCAAATGCTTTTTCTGTGTCTATCAAGATGATCATATGATTCTTACCTTTAAGTCTATTGATGGGATGAATTACATTTATTGATTTCCATATGTTGAACAAACTTGCATCCTGGGGATGAATTCCACTTGGTCTTTTTGATGTTTTTGTATTCTATTTGCCAGAATTTTATTGAGGATCTTTGCATCTATGTTCATTAGAGATATTGGTCTGAAGTTTTTTTTCTTTGAAGTGTCTTTTGCTAGTTTTGGAATCAGGGTGATGTTGGCCTCATAGAATGAATATAGAAGTACTTTCTCTTTTTCTATTTCCTGAAATAGATTTTAGAATATTGGTAATAGTTCTTCTTTAAGGGTCTTACAAAACTCGGGTATATATCCATCCAGTCCTGGGCTTCTCTTGGATGGTAATCTTTTGATTGCTTCTTCTATTTCCTCATTTGATATTGGTCTGTTTAAGTTGTGTATATCCTCCTGACTCAATCTGGTCAGGTCATATGACTTTAGGAATTTATTGATGCCTTCACTATCTTCTATTTTATTAGAGTATAAGGTTTCAACATAATTTCTAATTATCTTCTGTATTTCTGTAGTGTCTGTTGTGATATTGCCTTTTTCATCATGTATGCTAGTAATTTGGGTTCTCTCTCTCCTTCTCTTCATTAGTATGGCTAAGGGTCTGTCAATCTTGTTTAATTTTTCAAATTTTTTAAATTTGAACCAACGATTAGTTTTTTCAATTGTTTCTTTTGTTTCGATTTCATTGATTTAAATAATTAAAATTGATTTTAATGATTTCTTGCTTTCTACTGCTTTTGCTGCTTATTTGTTCTTCTTTTTCTAAGGCTTTGATATGTAGTGTTAGGTCATTTATTTGTGGCTTTTTTTTCTTTTAAGGAATGAACTCCATGCAATGAATTTTTCTCTACGTACTGGTTTCATAGTGTCCCAGAGATTTTGATATGTTGTGTCTGTGTTATCATTTATCTCTAAGAAGTTTTTAATTTCCTCCTTGATGTCTTCTGTAACCCATTGTTCATTCAGTAACATATTGTTCATATTGTTGGAAACCTTTGTCTTTCAGCATTTGAAATATGTTGTTCCAGGTTCTTCTAGCTTTCAGGATCTGTATTGAAAAATCAGCCGTTAATCTAATTGGTTTACCCCTATATGTAATCTGATTCCTTTCCCTTGAGGCTTTTAGAATTCTCTCCTTATTCTGTATGTTGGGCATTTTCATTATAATGTGTCTTGGTGTGGATCTTTTGTGATTTTGCACATTTGGTGTCCTGTAGGCTTCTTGGATTTGGATTTCCATTTCATTCTTTATGTCTAGAAAGTTTTCTGATATTATTTCATCAAACAGATTGCTCATTCCTTTGGTTTGGATTTCTATACCTTCCTCTATCCCAATAACTCTTAAATTTGGTCTTTTTATATTATCCCATATTTCTTCTATATTCTGCTCGTTGTCTCTTATCAGTCTCGCTGTGTCTACATTCTTTTCGAGGTGATATACTTTGTCTTCATTGTATGATGTCCTATCTTCTTAGTGGTCTACTCTGCTGCTGATATTCTCATTTGAGTTTTTAATTTGGTTTATTATTTCTTTCATTTCTAGGACTTCTGTTTGGTTTTTTTGGTGTAACCTCTATCTCCCTGTAGAGGTGATCTTTTACTTCTTGGATTTGTTTATGTAATTCATTGTCAAAGTGATCTTTCATTGTCTGTATTTGCTGTCTAGTGTCTTCCTTGAGAAACCAAAACATCTGAATCATGTATATCCTGAAATCTTTATCTGACAGTCTTTCTGCTGTAGATGCTAATTCTTCCAATGATGTGTTGTCTTGCATTGTTTGTGGTACTTTCTTTCCTTGTCTTCTTTTTTTCCTTGTTCATGTTGCTTGTGTTTCTTTCCAGCTCTGTGAGACTGGAGTGTTATTGTTTTTACCCTATAGATTTGTAGTGCTCTTGTATAGTTCCATGATCTCTCCTTTGTGTGGAAGGACAATGTTAACTGTTCCCAATATCAACTATACATCATCTATGAGCAAATTTTTGTTATTAAGATATTTATATCTATTCTCAATGTCTAGAAATGTTGGATTCAGTTGTTATCTAAAATATAGTCATTAGTTTGATAAAAGGCATACAGTTTCTGGTGGCATATAGAGAACTGTGGGACAGGTGTAGGATGTTATTAAGGGGGAAAAATGTGAGGGTATAGGGTTCATATATCTTAGCAACTTTGGAGGATAACTCTATTGAAGAGGATTAGTAGCAGGAAAATAGACAGGAGGTATTTTATGGTAGACAAGTAAGTGGGAGGAAAATAAGAAGCATAGAAACAAACACATAGTATGTATTTAGTAAGTTACATGCAGTAGAAATAGTAAAAATTAGGAGGTTGAAAGAGGAAGAGAGGGAGTAAGAAAAATAAAAAGAAAAGGATAAAGAGAGAGAGAACAAGAAATGAAAAGAAAAAGAGAAGAAGAAAGAAGAAGAAAACAATTTAAAAATAAAAAATAATTAAAAACACTCTTAGAATTCTGTTTTCTTCTCTTCCATTAGGTGGCATTGTGTATTCCGTGTTGAGTCTCTGTCCTTAGGGTGGTGGAAGCCACCCATATGAGGAGGCTCTCCCTCTCATGCCTGAAGCCTCTGAGATCCCAGTCTCTCTGGGTTGCTCCTGGTCTCTAACCCCCTCCCCTGTCCTGCCCACCAGGTCCCAATTGCGGGACCTCTTGCCCACATCCCTTGGTTCACCCCAGGTGGGCAGCGCCCTGGCTTCCCCATGCTCCTGATGGACTGAGTGCTACTTCTGAGTTGGGTGGTCACTGTGTCATCATAGCTGGGGAGAGGGGGAGTTGGAAACCAGCAACCTGGTCAGTCTTATTCCCTCTGATAGCTGCGCCCACCAAAAGCTGGTGAGAAAGGTTTTGAGTTATCACAGCTAGGGGAGGGGGAGTTGGAGACCAGGCCCTTTTTTCCATTGCACTCTGCTCTGATAGCCACCCCCACCAAAAGCTGGTGAGAACGGTTTTGAGTTTTCACAGCTGGGGAGAGGGATGGCTGGGGACCACACACCTGTTCAGATGCCCATCTGTGCTGCCAGCCACATCGGCCACAAGTTACCAAGATAGTTTTTCCAAGATAGAGCCAGTCCGTTGCCAGCACTGAGGAATCTGGTGAGGTGGAGAGTGCCGGGCTGTCTGATGTCCTGTGCTGTAGGGGACCACACTAGGGCCCCACTGGGCGATGGACCACTGTCTCCGCTCTGCAGCCACACAGCCACGTGGCAGTGCTCAGACTCTTGCAATGCTGGCAAAAATTGATTCCAATTTCCTGGCGTTCTGCCTGTGCTTGTTTTTCCGGTGTACTCTGTGAAGCTGCAAATTTCTCTGGGCCAGCCATGGTGAAGAAACCATCTGACCGTTCTCAGACAGAGCAGCCCTGAACAAGATCTCCTCTACTCCTCCATCTTGGTTCCTTCCCCTCATCTATATAACTATGGATGGACCATTTAAATACGGTGAAAATCTCATGGCTATAATATCATAGATCATGTTTGGAAGAGTGCAGGATGTCAAGGAAATGGGCATGAGGTCTGATTCTGACTGTGTCACTGCAAGATATATTGTTTTGATGGTTAATTAACTCCCAACAAAAATAAGAATAAAAATATTTACCTCAAGGTGTTTGATTAAAATGTTTTAAATTGTGTCTGTATAGAATTGTTATAAATAGAATTCTATTTAGTTTTGATTAAAAGACTTTAATAAATGTTTTAAAAATGCTTTCCCATTTTATTGATTATTTAATAGTTTGAAACATGAACATGTGTTTTAGTTTTTTTTTTTTTTACTTACAACCAGTAATAAATTGTTTTCTAGTTATTCCAATAACATGACATTGTTCTGTGCAAATAAAACAAGTTTTATGCAAATGGCAGTTTAATTCATTTATTTACTTGTTCAATCTTTTTATTATTTTGGTTTATGGGTGTGTTGTCCAAATATACCTGTCTGCATAAATGATAATTTCATGATCCAATTATAGTTTCTAATTATGATAACTAGTATGAAATTTATTCATCCATAGAGACCTATTTTACTACAAGTGCATTAATCAGTGTAATGAATTCAGGTGAATAAAATTGTAAATAGGCTAGAGAAAATGGGTGGAAGATGCATAAGTAATTATCATATTATTTCATACAGCATTAAATATTTTATTTTTAATATATTAGCCAAGAATACCAATTAACTGAAAGTCTTCTGGAAGACAATATGAATTTAGCTTCATTTAATCATTCAGTAAAGCATGTTTAGTGAGCACCTACTCTGCACCAATTACTGCAGTCTCTAAAAGTAAAGACTTATAAGTCTTTGTTCTAACAGACCCTAGCTTTTGTGGGAAGGAAAAATGGATAAGCAAGTAAGTAAATCATCTATCTTCAGATAATAAAAATGTTATCAAGTAGATAAAATGGATATGAATGGCTGAGAAAGTACATGGTTGGAGAATATAACCTAGTGTGCTCAAGAACAGCTAAGCCTTGCCTTCCCAATAAAAGACAGTGAAAGCTATGCTAATATCAAAAGCTGAAGATTTCAGAATTAGAATGATTTGACTTTAACTGACTTTACTTTCACTTCATTTTAGTATCAAAGAGCCAAAACTGTAGGCAACTAAATTTAACTGCACAATGAATGATATGAATGTATGTGACTAAAAGAGAACCCCCTGAATTTTTGCATTGCAGAAGCTCATGTAGAAAGAATTCTGCCAAATAGGAGGGCCCCATGAACATGGATTCTCCTGCCTTTTATACTGTTTTAGGACAGATTGCTTAAAGATTTCCCTAAAAACAAATTATATATATAATACTTCTCCTTTAAAATTTAAAAAGTATCAAAAAGGCTGACAAAATAATACTTTGAATCCATTCATGGATTATGGATTATGCTCACAAAATATATATATTCCTTATTCACTGTTAGGTTTACTTGAAATTTCAGTGTCAATTCTGGCCATGAGCAGGAAAACTTTGAATTGCATACTAAATGATAAAATGGATGAAGACACCATCTGAGAATAGAGAAACAATCAGAGTGGATAGTTGGTGAGAAGCTTATATTGATGGTAGGGATAGGAATATATATGTCCCTTTAAGTGCTGTGAGAAGCCAATTAGGATTTTTCACCAAGAGAATCTCATGATGCCATTAGCATTTCTGAATTATCACATTTGCTATTAAAATGGAAATTGTAATCTACTAACTTATGAAAGCCCAGAATCCAGCTAGAAAAGTGGGCACTGTGGTTTCAACTAGAGTAGTGCCACTGGAAATGAAGAAAATATGGCAGAATCAAGTTATATTTTGGAGATAAAGGTGGCAGGATTTATAAATGATATAGATGTGGGAATGAAGAGAATGAAAATAATTAAAGATGATTCCCAAATTTGAGGATTTAGTAGTAATGAATAAAGGATGGTGCTATTTATTAAAGTGGAGATTATTGGGGAAGAGGACATTAATGAAGAAATAGGTAAATGGAGCAGGGAAGATATAATGATATAGTTGGGAGTACATGAAGGGCATATTAAATTTTAGTGCCTATATTTTATACATGTGCCTAGAATTCAGAATACAGAAGAGTTCTGCAGGTGAAATTTTAGGAGTTTTCATTACATCAAAAGGAAAACTGTATTGAATACTGAGATTGGAAAACAGCATTTTTCATGGCCTTTACTTTCATTTAACCAGAGCATCTCCAGGGGAACAGAGAGGTGGAGGTTCCATTGGAGTAGAGTGTCTTGGAATTGAGTCAGATGAAAGTGGAACCAGTATGCATCAGATAGTTTTCTATAATGTTAACTGTGAAGGAAAAGAATAGAGGGATGTATATGAGGAGAAATGGATTCAAGGTATTATTTTGTCAGCCTTTTTGATCTTTTTTAAATTTTAAAGGAGAAGTATTTCTTTTGTTTTTATGCTATCTAGTGCATAGGAGGAATTTAGGGTTCTAGGAGATTGTTTCAGGAATGAATTCCTTAAAAAGTCTAAAGCATATGAGGATTAGAGACAAATTTGAGGCATTGGACTGGACTTTGGAGCAGACAATACAGTTTCTCATGTCACATGACAGAAGTCAGGGACTCCCAGGAAAGACACAGAGAGCTTAGTGTGGACAATATCAAGCATTTTAGGAGTGTTCCTTATCCTTTCTCAGTAAAATATGAGGCAGTCTCAGTGAAGGAACAGAAGATTGACTTATTAGAAGTCTAAGAAGAAAAAGAATCCATGACATTATCTCATAATGCAGGAAAATTAATACCCAGAAAAAATGTAACAGAGCTGCATATATTTATTTTATACTCAACATCATTTAACATAATTGCATGAACTAAGCATTCTTAAATTCTAGAAATTAAAAAAAATTAAATTTTTAACATATGTATTGGTTATCCTAATTTTTTGAAACAGATACTTTTTTCAAATATGATGGTAAAGACATTGATTGAATGTTTCCAAAACATTTATGTTTAAAGTGAAATGTCTACAAATCCTTTAAACATAAATAATTATGTATGTTTTAATTCAGCAATTCTATCCCCTTTGAAAGAATTAAGATTTTGTCTCTTCTTGGACTAGTCTCAGGCCTGCATGTGTGGGGACAATTCCTCTGGTTCTCATGCGTCTGCACCCAGGGGTAACTTCTACCTCTAGACAGGAATGTGCTCCTGAGATCTCCTATATTTAAATATGATGTTGTAAGTCTTTCAAATATATGCTAATTTTGAAAATGTGCACATTGATCTAATCTTATTGTTTTTCTTTTTTCATTTTTCAATACCTTCTATTCTATCCTGAAGTAATTTCTAAGCTTTACATACAATGTTAATCTCATAGTTGTCTATAATTACAGCAAATTGGCAATATGCTGAAGAAAAATTAAAATAGTGCACAAAAAAGGAATCATGGAGAAAGGTAACTATGTATTATTTTAAGTAAGGCAATATTTATATTTTCACTAATACTGGGAAAATTTTCTATGATATTAGGTGAAAAATATAACCAATTGAATGTGAAATATTTTGAACACTTCTTATTTTGCTTAAAAATATTTAAGATAGCTTACAAAATTCCATACTATTCAGCATGACAAAATCTATATATATAACTTGGAAAGTTACTGAAAAGGGAAAATTATTAGCAAAAAGAAAAGAGTCCTATTAAATTTATATTTCTTGAATTCTGCCAAAAGATTTTAGAGACAGACACTCTAATGAACACAGGTTTTTCTCTGAGCATTTTCAAAACCCACATTTTTCTAATGCAAGCTGAGTTTTATAATTTAGAGCATCTGCTAGAGAAAGCAAACTTGCTGCACCAGGGAAGCCCAGATAACCATGCTGGGGTCACTGGCTAGACTCACCTGCACTGCCTCAATCTCCTTGGCATACAGCCCATAGAGTTTTCTTCATGGAAAAAGAGAACAAAGCAGAAAAGGTGCACAGAAGCAACCTTCCCCAAAACACAATTGTAATAAATATTCAATTTAAAAGAGGTGTATTACCTTCTGGTTCATCTAAAGACAATCTCAAAGATCAAGACCTTCATTTGCATTGAAGTGAGAATTAGCACTTTGTTGCCAATGCTGCTGGTGCTGTACGTGATGATAATGATAATGGTAAATTATTGTCTCCATAAGTTTTTTTTTTCTTGGTATTAGGAATTGAATTCAAGGGTGATTTACCACTGAGCTATACCCCAATCCTTTGTTTTTTGTTTTGTTGTTGTTGTTGTTGTTGTTGTTGTTGTTTGAGACAGGGTTTTGCTAGATTTCTGAGGCTGATCTCAAACTTGGGATACTCAGTCTCAACCTTCTGAGTTGCTGGTATTACAGAATTAAAGGCATGCAACACGATTCACAGGAAAATTTATTTTACATGGAAATAAAAAGCCACAGTAGGTTGGCCTAAAATCATATGCTCTATATGTACTAGAGCAATATTGCTGTGGGACAGGGTCTCAGGGTCTCCATTGCATCATTCAATCTCATATAATCAGACACGTTTGGGAATGTATTTTTAAAAATTTTTAGTGAGCAATAAAATACATAAACTGTATACTATATTACACCTCACACACAAACCTGTTGATGTTTCTGCAGAGAAACAAGTAAATACTCTCACTTGATCAGTAAAAAAGATTGTAAATGGCACAGAGTTTAAAGCATGATTTGCTACCAAGTGAATTTACTGAAACACAATAAAATAAAACTTTTGGTTTGTATTATTTTCATTTTACTTTTTGATTTATTTTATTTTAGTGGAGAGTGGAAGATATTGGAAATTTATGGGAGAATTCCATACAGGGTAGTTGTGAAGGTTAGAAGTGATCATTTAAATCATTTGCTGGCTACACAGTAAGTGCTCATAAACACTACTGATTTTGTCCACACTCTTGGCAGGTCCTGGGTTCCATCCAGCATGCTGTTTTTATAGCACAGTGTTACTGCACAAATGGGAATGTAACACATCTTGCTGAATGTCTGATTGGGAAGTTAGACACAGTTATTTTTTGATGTACTGTTAGGACTGCAAAGCTGGATATTGTCCCTGTGCTACAAGTCCCATATTCTTAAGAGGTTTTAATTCTTTCTTTATTTTTTATTCATTCATTAATTCATTCATTCATTTTTATAATACTGGAGATCGAAATGGGGGCATTTTAACACTGAACTACATTTTCTGACCCTTATTTTTATTGTATTTTGAGACAGTCTCACTAAGTAGCCGAAGGTCTCACTAAATTGCTGAGGCTGGCCTCCAATTTACTCTCTCTTGAGTTTCTGGGATTACAGGCATGCACCACTGCACCTAGCTTAATCTATGTATTTTTAAATGCCAACAAACTTTAACATAAACTTCATAGAATGATGTAAAATGGAAATTACAATCCTCATTTGGAAAGCAAAAAATACCAAAACTGAAATCTTATTTCCTAACTTCTTTGAAGGGAGGTCCAAACTCAAGTAACTCTTTGTTACCATTTGGTCACTAGACATTTAGATATATACTCACAAATCTAGAGATAGTTTGTCAAAAGTTCCAAACCAGGAGGACATGGTTGCACTTGCCTGTAATCCCAGCGATTTGGGAGGCTGAGGCAGGAGGACCACAAGTTAGAGACTAGCCTCAGAAACTTTATTAGGCCCTAAGCAACTTAGCAAGACCCTCTCTCAAAATGAAAATTTAAAAAAAGCTGAGGATGTTGATATGGCTCAGTGGTAAAGCACCTCTGAATTCAATCCTCATAAAGAAGAAAAAAAGCCTTTGAGGTTTTAGAACAGAAATTCTATTAAAAGAAATTTAAATACCCTGCGGTTGCATATGATAATTGCACAAATGTTCCTACTCTCACTGGTGGGCAAAATATTTAGAGGTTTTTTTTCCTTCTTTGTTGGCACAGATAACCTGACTTGGCATCTTGACCATAAATTCAGGATCAATGTGCTAGTCAAACTAATACAGAAAAATTATCAGGCCCAATTTGTTTCTTCTACATTTATTGAGAAAAAGCAATTATTTTGAGTAAGTTATTTCCTAAAGTATCAGCTATTCCCTTAGTATGCAAAGACCTTTTCTCTAATTTGTACAAGCCAGGTATTAGGGTCTAATCATGTTTTCAAACATAAAAAGCAAGAACTTTATATATTTCACTCAGTTGCTTGGCTTTAATTTGATTTTCAGGACAAAAGCAGTCAATGATTTTATATTATAATGTGAATTTCTTAAGACTGAAAGGCATTACGTGTATTCATTCAATAAGGTTTTACAAAGTACTTATGGTATCATAAAGCTTCCTGCCATCCAATTTTTCTTTGAACTGCAGGTAGGAATATGTGTTCATAGACTCTTTGGTTCACTGAACTTGCCCCACCTACTTGTCTTAGGTTATTTTTCTAAGATTAATTTTTGCACTCTGATATGAATATAGTTAGCGCTGGTTTTAAAGGTAAATTCAAATTGTATGATAAATAAATGTCATTTAAATCTTTTTCTCAAAGTTTTAATAATTTTCTTGTCAGAAGTAATGATTGATGTAACTTGCTGCTTTCACAGAACAAATGGCAAAAATTAATAACCATAACAGCTGTGCCACAAGTTGATCATTTCTTCTACTGCCTTAAAGGATTAATTAAACAATATTTATCATAATACTGACAACCATGCTATTATTATGTGTATTTTTTATCTTCCTTATTAAAGATCAGAAGATTTAAAACTTCGAAATATTTCCTTTTTTTCCATATTATGAAATGATCTTCATTTGATAAGTTCTAGAATTATTTTTAACATATTCTGAAGACACTGTAAAATTCAGGATTTTAAAAAATAAGATGTTTATTCCACCTAGAACTGACTCCTACCTCTGACTCTTTTCTTTCTTTGAGCATCTTTTAATATCCACAAGAACAACTCCAATCTGACTAAACCATCTGAAACAGTCATTCTTTCTGGATTAATACAAAGTAAAAAAATAAATAAAATGGAATCATGAAATATATCTTCAACTTTTCTTCTGTTCTAAAATTAGAGAAAATATATTATCTGTTAGCTCAAAAAGAATGAACACATACAGATATACATAACTGTTTATTAGTGCTTGTATTTTATATATTTTGCCTCATCTACATAGACAAAATGTAAATAATAACTAAATTCCACTCTCACTTCCTTCTCTTTGCTTATATCTGTATTTTGAAAAACTGTATTTTAGAAAAAATCTGTTGTGTATACATGTTGTAGAATTTATGTATGATATGTCAAAGTGCATAAATGCATTCTACTGTCATTTATAACTAATTAAAACAAATAAAAAATTGATACACATAAAAACTCTTGATAGTCTATTTGTGAGCAAATATTGTTCAAATTCACTATAATTATTGTTTACTATTTTACCTTGAGGATCGAAAAATTCTCAATTGATCTTCAAAATTCTCAGTTGATTTCCAATTAAAGTTTTGATACTAACCATTGCCAACCTGAAGTAGTTCTGTTCAATATTGTTACTAAAAATGAATTGACTTTATTAACTATAGAAATTCATTGAATCTTTACCCACAGTTTAATATTCACTAATATGTGCTGTTTTTGTTGTTTTTATTGTTTGTGTTCAGAAATTATATTACATATGTTTCTGCATATGCTCGAATCACTCTTATTATTTATGAATTCAAAATATTATTATTTATGTATATAGGTAGAGTTACTAAGGAATAATAAATTTTAATTTGCAATAAGACCCACTCCATTAAATAAAATGCTCATTAATAATGTGTTTTTTTGTTCCTTGAGTGAACAACTTCATTTTGAACCAGATGATGTAGGAAGAATTCCAGTAACATGTAGGATCATCAAGTATGTCAAATGTATGACTCTGGTGGGGATGCTGATAACAAGAGAGGCTAACCACGTGTAGGGGTAGAGACTAGGTGGGAAATCCCTGTGTCTTTTTTCTAATTTTGCTCCCAATTTTAAACATAAAATTGTTCCAAAAATCTTTGAAGAAAAATTTCAGGAAAACTTGAAGCCATCCATCATCATTTGAGCTAGCCCAAGTGATTCAACGTGTATTTTTACATCACAATTTTACATGTAATGGACCAAGAAGGAGAAATCATATTTCTTATTTTCAAGCCTGCTGTGATCAACTTCCTACTGTGGCAGAACCAAGGAAAATTGAGTAAAATACCCTCTGAAGGAGGTGAATTGAGGCTGGCTGTATGAAAGTTATTACCTTATACAGGGAATTATTATGGGTGACTCAAAAACAAGCCCTCATGACACTGGGATGATAAAACTTTAGAGTTAGCAGTCTACATGTTTAGTGTGCTTACTTTTACATCTTTTTTTAAAAATCAGCATATTTAAAAAATTATAGAAAGGAATACATTTTTCTATCATGCTGTGAAAATTATTTTTCAATTATTTTATAAAAATAACCCTAGTTTATGATCTGTTTTCCATATCATATTGTGCTTAGCTAAAATTCACAGCAACCTTAAGCTATGGGTACAATTTATGTCTCTGTTTTACTACTGAGGAAAGAGATGTAGAGCATTAAATATAAGGCACAGTTCTCAATCCAAGATTTCTGAAGATCATGATTTTAACCACTAAACAGTAGAAATACTCAACTCTTCTCCAAAATATAAAATTTTAGGAAATCAAGTAAATAATAACCTCACAACACTTTTTTTTTTTTAATTTACTGGGACAAAACTCTACAAGCATAGAATAAAGATCAAATCAGTATTTGAAAACAGATCAGTAGAGTACACCAAGCCATTGTTTAGCTCATGGCCAGCACAGGCTTCATAAATGAAGATTCAGTATGTGAGAAATCCTCAGGGAGTTTAAATTAAAGAGACAGACTCTAATTACCTTTAAACCAGATCCAGGACAGCTTCTCCTAGCTCCAGCCTCTAGCCACCTATTATGGTAGTGAGGTTTACTGAAGAGGCTAGCAAGAGAGAGAGAGAGAAAACATGGCAGGGAGTGGAATTTTATTGGGAAACAAAAAATTCTGGGGAAAATCCCATCCAATGAAGATTAAGGGGGGCAGTGTCCCAAGGTCAGGTACGATGATTGTGTCTTTGGGGTAGTGGCCAGACACGCCTCCACACGGACAAGCCCTAGGATCTGAGAAGGGTGGGGAAAGCTCTGGACACAAGGATGTGTCTAAGCACCTCTTGCCCAGCCAGGGAGGTAACTCAAATCACGTGGGAGGATGGCCTTCCACACCATTGCATTATTTTAGATCATCAGATAGGTAACTCTATATGTTCTATTTAATACAGTTTATTTATTTCCATGTTCTCTCTTTCCAAAATTAGATTGCACCAGAAATAAAAAATGTACTACCTGAATATAAGTGGAAGAAAGAGGATAGAAATAAGTAAGAGCTATGCTAAATTGTAAAATTACCTGGGCCAGCTTTCATTTCCAGCCAAAAAGATTTACTAACAACCTGATTTTACCTAGCTGAAAAGAAAAAAAAAGATGAAAACAGCTTTCACAAGGCTGAATAGTAATTAATGACAGTGTTTTCTCAAAAATGGAATGAAATGAGGTGAGCCCAGCTATTACTTGAATTTAGCACCTTGAGTTTTCAGGCTGCAGTAAAGAAAGAGAGAAATGAAGCAAAGACCTGCAGGTTCTTTGATTGGAGGAGAGGGAGTTGAGTATGGGAATTCCATGGAAAATGGAATTTGGAGGACAGAGTACCAGAGAAGATAAAGCTAAACAGAAGGAAGATTTTTGGAGAACCAGAGATAGTCCTTATTGAGTAGCCATAATAATAATTAGAGTAGAAAAGAGAAAAAGACAAAGAATTGGAAAATAAATTAAAATATTATAAAGTAAACCCAAGCATATTAATAATTAAATAAAATGTACATGGCCTCAACACACCAATTAAAAATCAGATACACAGATTAGATTTAAAAGCAATACCCAACATTATTCTGCTTACTGTGATGGACATTATTATCCAAATTACATGTATGAAGACATGAATTGGTGTGAGCATAATTTATATACAACCAGAGATACAAAAAATATGCTCTGTATGTGTAATAAGAATTGTAATGCATTCTGCTGTCATTTATTTTTTAAAAATCAATTAAACATTTTTTTAAAGAAATACACTTTTAATATCAAGATACCCATTGGTTAAAATTGACATGTAGGAAAAATATGCCATATTAATAATAGTTAGAAAAAACTAAACTTTAGATATTCATATCAAAATTGATTTCAGAAGAAGAAGACTATAACTAGGGATTTTTAAAAAAGAGTCATTTTATAATGAAGAGAGATTTGTTCTTCAAGAGGATTTAACAATATTGAATTCCTATGAATCTAATATCAGTTTCAAAATAAATAAAGCAAAAACTGATAGTACTTCAAGTAGAAATAGACAAATTGACAACTAAGCAATTCTTAAATATGGTTAGATTTTTTATATTCTTCTCTCAATAATTGAAAGAATAACTAGGCAGAAAACCAACAAGAATACAAAAAACATTGAACTTCACTAACAAACATTATCTAATTAATATTGTTAAATACTCATTCCATTTAAAAGAGCTAAATACATATTCTATTTAAATGCACCAAAAGCATTTCCCAAGATAAACCAATTTTTGACACATAACACACATCTCAATAAATGCAAAAGGATTCAAGTCATACAAACTATGTTCTTTGACCACAATGAAATTAAATTAGAAAGAAACATGGGAAATTTCCCCGTATGGTATCACAGTAAATGTTATACTTCTTAAATACTACATATCAAAGAAGAAAGAAAATACAAAATAAAATACTTTTACTGAATGAAAGTAAAAACACTACACATCAAAATTTGTGTAATTATGTTAAATAAGTAGTCTGGAAGAAATTGAGAGAGCTATCAATATTTCACTCAGAAAGAAAAAGCAAAAAGGAGTCATACTTTTGTAATTCCATTTTTATATAACTCTGAAAGTTGTCAAACAGTCTGTAGTGTTAGAAAGAAAATAAGTAGTTGCCTATGATAGAGGGGACCAACAATTGGGACATATAGAATTCAAAGCAGCACAAGAAAATTTTGGAGATGATGATATGTTGGCTATCATTACTGATGATTTTATGAATGTATGGTTATCTCAAGCCCTATCAATTCAAATGCATGAAATTCAGTTTTGTCAGTTCCATTTCATAAAACTATTTAATGTGGGGGAAAAGGTACTTTCATACATTGCTGATGGGACTGCAAATTGCTGCAGTCACTTTAGAAAGCAGTGTGAAGATTCCTCAGAAAACTTGGAATGGAACTACCATTTGACCCAGCTATCCCATTCCTCGGTTTATACCAAAGGACTTAAAATCAACAAACTATAGTGACATAGCCACACCAATGTTTATAGCAGCTGAATTTATAATAGCTAAACTGTGGAACTAACCTAGAATGTCCATTAATAGATGAATGGATAAAGAAACTGTGGTATATTATACACGATGGAAAATTACTCATTATTAAAAGAATAAAATTATGGCATATGCAAGTAAATGGATGGAGTTGGAGACTATTATGCTAAGCAAAGTAAGACATTCCCAAAAAAACTAAAGGCTGATTGTTTTCTCTGATTAGTGGATGTTGATCTATGATGAGGGTTGGAGCATGGGAAGAATGGTGGAACTTTGGACAAAGGGGAGGTGGAAAGGGATTCTGAGGGTAGGAAAGATGATGAAATGATATGGACATCATTACCTCTAGGTACATGTATGACTGCATGAATGGTGCATCTCCACACTGTGTACAACCAGAGAATTGAAATGTCACACTCCATTTGTGTACGATGAATTGAAATTCATCTTGCTGTCATGTACAACTAAGTAGAACAAATAAGAATAAATAAATAAATAACTGAATAAAAATCAATAAACCAACAAATACATTCAATTTAGTAGAATAAATGATTTCATGTTCTTGGGAAGCCAAAGAATTGTTGAGATTTAGATTCTACAAAGAGACTATATAGTGAAATTCCTAGTTGAAGATTGGGTTCTTAATATTTAATAACCACAAAAATAAAATTAGTAAGGAAAAGGATAATATCCATGGGTATATCCATGGCATGGAATAGCCAAGGTACCATGAAAGATAAGATATTGGAAAAAATGGAGATCAAGTAATTAGGAGATCCAATTTAAAACTTTAATCTACATGGATATTGCAATCATCAAGAGTTATCAAAACAGAAATTGGGGGACCAGACAGCAAACTGGGAATGATATCTTCATAGAATGAAGGTGTTGACTTGAGTATCTGGAAATGTTTACAATAAGGAGATATGATGACTGGAACTTCAGAGCTGAATGATTTCGAGAAAGTAGAGGAACAAATTTCTGAAAGTAGTGATGGAATCAGGGCACAGAGTTGGAGTACTAGCAACTTAAAATCAAGAAGGCATGAAGAAAAGTCCCAGCTATATGAGCAGAACACCTCACTATGTGCTACTGAGTTTAGTGCATTTTTATAGAACATGTTATATATTAGCATAATTGAAGATGCTAGTTTCATTGCTTGTCTGTAAAATGTACTCCCTGAGAATCTATATACCTGAAATTTACTTTCAGATGTTGTCTATTATTTCAATTTCGAGGAATGTCGCGACCCCTTGCCCGCAAGGAAGACGCAACTCAGGAATCTTCTTTCAGCAGTTTATTCAGGCCCTTGATATTTCTTCTTCTCTCTCTCGGATGCCCCTCCCAGCCTTAATAAAGCATCCCAAGCCCCAATGCAAAGCTGCCGCGTGGAGCTTTCTCACAGGGTGGTGAAAAATCATGTGCCAACTTTCCCAGATAAGGAGTTGTTTGTCACAGACCACAGCGGAGCCAGCGTCATCTTGTAATGGCGACCATAATCTGCAGAAACGGCAGAAGCGGCTCACCACAGTTCCCCCTTTTCTATTTTATTAAAACAATACAGGCGAGAGTAGAGGTCCTATCCCACTGTGCAGAAGTGGCTGCATAGTATGACTCAGTCCCAAGGAGGCGCCTTCCCCAGATCTGAAGCCATATCAGCCGACGCCTTTTTTCGTGGGGCGGGGCGTGAACGCGTCTAACCCGCATGCAATAGGACATGCTCTCCTTGAGGTCCACGTCAAGGATCACTCAAGTGCAGTGCCTTGCCTCGCATCCTGTATCGTAACGATGGTGGACGAAGGGGGATAGCTGAGGCTGAACTGTGGCTGCTTATAAGGACAAACAAGTTGACAGCACCCTGAAAGAAAGGCACGAACTTCAAGGCGATAGAAAAGCACTAGTGTGGAAACCCATCTGCGTGCAATGGCAGTAAGACCGGCAGAGTGCAAGGGCTTTCCAACACTAAGAGAATAACAAGGAAAGTCATGTCGATCCCAGTGCAATGTTATAATAACTTGGGGTGTAACGACCATGACAAAGGTTTACTGCTTAAGATGCGCAAGCCAGACTTGAGGCGAGTTGCCATTTTCTAAAGCTGCAAGAGCTTGTATGATCATAGCCTTATCGTGAGCACTGTGGGCCTTAAGGCGACAGAGAAGCCACAAACAGAGTACAACACTGAAGCAACACATTGCACCAAAAATGCCTACCCCCACCCACTCTTTGAAGAAGGAAAAAGCAGAAGATATCCAATCTGTGAATTGACCCAAAGTCACGGGATCGACACGGGTACTATTCAAAACAGCAATCTGAGTTAGTTGAGACTGGATCAAGTTTTCTGCTTCCATGGACCAGGTTCTGGATAAATATTCCCCGATGATACGGGAGGCATTTCTGGAATCATAAAATCTGACAGAGGTTATACATAAATGTGCACGTTGGTCAACACAACCCAAATGTACTAGGTCAGAAAATTCCTCAACTTGAGCTTGAAGCAGATCTATCCTTTGATTAGCAGCCAGAATCCCAGATAAAATATGTTGATTAATTCTACTTTGAGATTCAAGTATGGTGGATGTTTGTTGAATAACCTGATTAATAGTGGCAGCAGTTTGTACCTGGCTGGCCATGGCTACTCCAGCTGTAACTGCTGCAGCAGCAGATATCGCCACAGCTGTCACCATAGCTGCCGTAATTCCAAAATCTCTACGGGCTCCAATCAGTTCAACAATAGGAAATGACTCTGGATCTGCAGTAACCAGGATCGGGACAAAAGTTGGAATTTTCATAACCATTGCCATAGGCCAGGATCCATTCCAACACTCAGACAAATAACAGGTAATATTAGAGCAATTAAGCATCCCCTGTAATGTAACATTAGCCAAAAGAAACAGGAACGGAGATTGGAGACAGACTGCTGCGGAGGGTAATGTAGCATTAAACAATTGTGAATTGTTTGCAGAAATTTTAAGTCTCCTACCTCGCTCCGAGTCTTGGGTACTGCCAGAAACATTAAACAGCCAACTTTGGACTCCTAATATTTCCCTGGGGAAACACAAGCGTGGACTAGACTAGCCCAATCTGAGGGAGTCATGCAAAATCTAGTAAGTCCCTCCACCTGAGTGAGAGTGAAAGCGGCATCTATGCCATAAATGCGGACAGATTCTGCCAAGGTTTTAATTATCTTAAAGTCTAAAGGCTCATGATATCTTCCCCTGTTATTGTCCTGAAATACAGGGTATGCAAGTCCCATATCTGTATTAACTGTCCTCCAAACTTGTGCATGAAAAGATCTCCCGGAACCTTGGCTCCCCCCCACAAACGGAGGTGGGGCAATCGGCACCATATCTTCTTCTAGATATTCTACCTCCTCCTCAGAGTTTTGTTGACCGATGTTAACTCCCTTCCCCTTCTTACAGTAGGCCTGCGTGCCCTGTGTCTCCTTTTTCTTCTTTTTCATTTTTATCTTATGTAGTTGTTGTAACAATATATCAAGGTCCTCAGAACTCTCTGAGTTGCTTGTGTTCTCAGGCGTTTTTAATTCGGTCAAGTCTGGGTAGAGCCTTCTCCTATTTTTATCTTCAGGCTCTTTTGCCTTCTCACTACTGTTACTTTTAATACTCTCTGCCACTTCACTACATGATCCTTCAGATTTTTCCTCATGCAGTTGCTCAAGAATAGCTTGACCCTCACTCACAGCTTCCTGGCATTTACCATCTGTTATACATCCTCTAAC
Organism: Marmota monax; assembly: GCF_021218885.2. Classification (NCBI taxonomy): domain Eukaryota; kingdom Metazoa; phylum Chordata; class Mammalia; order Rodentia; family Sciuridae; genus Marmota; species Marmota monax. The sequence continues at coordinate 385,080 of NW_026693533.1, forward strand.
TAACTTCCAAAGTGGTATAATGCCACCCTGCAAGGTACCTTGCTCATGAGCGAAATCTAGATCTTTCCCTAATTTGTCCCAGCTGGGAACCATAAGACTCCCTGAAAAAGCAAACCAAGGAGCCACTATATCAGCTTCTCTTAAAAACATCTGCAAAGAACTCTGCTTTATCTTAAGTCCTTTTGAATGTAACAACCCATCTAGGGCCAACAAAATTGGGCTTGAAGAAGCAACGCCCATAATGTTTTTAGAGCTATAAAGAAAGTGAAAGTACAAAAGTCCCCGCTCTCTTCCTTTTACAGGGGAGCGTTCCGTTCTATGAATTCCCCGCTCTCTTCCTTTTACAGGGGAGCGTCCCTGTCGTCACAACAACAAAAGAAGCACAAAAAACAAAAGCGAAATGACACAACAAAAGAAACACAGAAAACAAAAGCGAAAGTACACAGTGCAGCTGCAATAAAATGTAATGCTCTCTCTTTCTTTACAGAGGAGCTGCCCCGCTTTGGTCGCGGATCCCACTTACCTGGGACTAACCCCGCTTTGGTCGCGGATCCCACTTATTGGGACTAACCCCGCTTTGGTCGCGGATCCCACTTACCTGGGACTAACCGGTGCACCACCCCTGACTGCTGAAAGTTCTGGTTCCCGGGTTTCGGCACCACTTGTCGCGACCCCTTGCCCGCAAGGAAGACGCAACTCAGGAATCTTCTTTCAGCAGTTTATTCAGGCCCTTGATATTTCTTCTTCTCTCTCTCGGATGCCCCTCCCAGCCTTAATAAAGCATCCCAAGCCCCAATGCAAAGCTGCCGCGTGGAGCTTTCTCACAGGGTGGTGAAAAATCATGTGCCAACTTTCCCAGATAAGGAGTTGTTTGTCACAGACCACAGCGGAGCCAGCGTCATCTTGTAATGGCGACCATAATCTGCAGAAACGGCAGAAGCGGCTCACCACAGAGGAAAATAAAATTTAACCCTGAAATTATGAAAATCATTTTTCCAATGTAAAAATTTAATACAACCTCAGGCAAGAGTTAGTGGGTTAATTAGTAATATCCACAGAGAACTTAGATTAAATTATATTTAAAATCTGCATCAATCAAGTTGTGGTTAGCCAGAAGCAATGATATGTATGACTGTAGGTACTGAAAAGTACTGACTTATATTTCACTGTGGAATTTTAAGAGAGGTAAATAAAGAAAAGGGGAGATATCACACTTTAATTCTACTAATACAAGTGGATAAGTGTATTGATTAAATACAATTACTTATAAAGTAAGATTTATAAATAATTATACATTTTTTAATTAAATCTACATGGATTACAGGTAAATGAAACCAAAACAAAACTGAAGAATTGGCTGAACTAAAAAATAAAAATAAAATAAAAAGAGTTGGACAGATAGCAAATGGAAGAAATGTGAAAACAATACATTTTAATTATCAATTCTTGCTATGTAAAACTTCCTCCAGCAGCAAGTCGAAAATACACAATAAAAGTAAATGTGTTATAGTTTCATTTAATTAACACCACAGCATTGTAGAGTAAAAGCATGAATGTTTGTCTTACCATCCTGCACATATCCACAATACTGAATGAGTGTCAGGTAACCACTTCTGTCCCTGTGTGCCCTAAATCCAATCCACATTGGAGATTTGGTCTCAGCAACTGAAAAGGAGCTCTCACACCTGCATTCCTTTGTATATATTGCTTCCTGGGGACTTCTCAATAATTCACTTTTATGAACTCCATTATATCAGTTAATCTGTCAAATTTCCATTCCATTATCAATTTTCCTTTGAATGAATGTTAAATGTAGCCCTCCCAAGCATGAACTCAAAGAGTTAATTTTTCCCATTTTTCTTAGGAAGTCTATTGACATCTATTGTACTAACTCACTTAGGGTACTGCTCCCTTAAATAAGATGCATAGTTCACCTGGGAAATATCACAAGCTTGCTTAGGTCATCGAAATTACAACAATGTCAGGCACATAAAGGGTGTTTAATAACTGTTAAATTAATCCTTAACTTTACATTTCTCCTTTTTATTTTATATGACCAAGGAATATTACAAACAGAGTAAAGTTTTATTTAAGCCTAATAAAATAGTTTCTACCTTAGGACTTTTGCTCCTGGAATGTTCTTTCAGTCTGCTTGCATGGCTGGATCCCTTTTATGAGTTTGATATCTATTAACTAGGGACACATGCCCCAAGACAAATACTGATCATGTGAGTTAAAAAATTTATTTAAATTATATAACAAACTCCATCATCAAGCACCAGGTTTCAAATTGATATTTAAATTACATGCATTTAATTCTTTTTCTTCTCTATAATTATACTTTCTGTCTCAAAGTACAACAATACTTGTATTTATCTCCTTTTCTAGGTCTAAGTATTATAGATCTCCTAGTCTGCTCTAAATAGCTCACCTTGTAGATCATTCTGGCAACAATTTAATTCCATATAGGTCTTCCTTTCCAACCTACCATAATTTTAGATCACTGATAATAATCCTTTAATTATTCCTTGTCAAAAATTTTCATGATGTAATATGACATAATTTTTAGTTTGAGAAAAAAAATTGGTTACAAAAAAATGTCTACTGCCAAAAAGTAAACCAAACATTTTAGAAAGTCAATTTTCAGAAAAATATCTATTTTTATCCTGTCTTTAATTTGAATTATAATTGATAATATTTAATCTCAACAACTTCATTCATAAAATAATTATACTGATGTTATTTGCTGATTTAACTCTAAAATGAATCAAAGAACAATGCGACATTCATACTAATGTAGCACAAGTTGTGTATTGCTTATCTAAATACTTGTGACGAGAGTGCTTGGGATTTCAGCTATTTTACAGATTTTGAAATGTTTTCATATATGTGATTAGATGTATTGGAAATGAGACCTAGGGCTCAATGTGAAATTAATTTTTACTCCATATAAACTCTATACATTTAGACAGGAGGTAATATTATACCATATTTTCAATATTTTTGGACTTGAAACAATATGTTATGGCATGAAATTTTCCACTATGACATTTCATGATGCTGTTCAAAATGTTTTGAATTTTGGAGAGTTTCAGATTTAAAATTTTCTGATTAGGGATGATTAGTCTGTACAAGATATGAAAATATATCTTAATTATCATTATTCCTTTGATTTAATGGAGACTTTTATGTGGAATTACATGTTCCATGTTATTTATTTATTTATTATAAACAATCTAAATTTCCTCAAAATTAGATAAATAAAAGTTAAAAAGTGCACACTGATTTCTTCCACATATTAATGTGGTTTATACATGAATTAAATGTATTTAAATAATTTTAGTAATAAAGAGGCAATGAATTTTCTATCTCTAAGTTATAGAAATACTATTTTTTTAAGCAAAACCATAATTTTTCCTTATCCACTTTTGCTTTAGCAACTGCTCAATAATAATTTTAAAATCAGCATAACAAACCAGAGGCTGTCACAGGTCAACTATATTTCACCTGCAGAATTGTACTGAAAATGATAGCAAGCCAGCCTTGTGATCTTCTCCAAAAGTGCCTAGTTCCCCACTGGCTAACCCTTGGCAGGGCTGAATCTCAGGCCTTGTGACACCAACGGTAATGGCCTGGGCAGTGGCATGGAAATAGGAAGGGGTATGGGGACAGAGGCCTGAGGTCGGGAGGTCGGCCTCTCGCGCGGCCTTCTTGTGCGCCTCCCCATGCCCTTCTTGGCTGGATAAAGCTCACTCTAAGAGGCTGAAGGTGCAAGAGCCTTGCTTCCCAGCCGTGCTCACACCCAGAACAAGGGCACGTGATCAGGTCCTGATGCCAGAACTTGATGGGAAGCATCCTGGGATCTTCTGGAAAATATTGTTCTCTCCAATACAAAGAGACGCTCCTGGATGTAGCGATGTCCACATAAGTCACTCAAAACTGCTCTAGTAGCTATGAAAGGAGATAAGATCACTCCTTCCACTTCATCAGAACCCTAGAACTGGCCGGAAACTTGTCTTTTGCTCTGTGAAAGAATAAATAAGTGTGTGTAAAAAAAAAAAAAAATGATAGCAAGCCTAACAAAAAAGGAATGCTATGAGGTTACTCTACAAAAGAAAGAAAAATAATGATGTGTTGTTTAAAAGAATGAAAAATTGTGAAAGTTAATGGCTGATGAATTTAGAAAACCATATTAAAAATTTATGTTTTCTGTTTTAGTAGATTTTGATTTTCAGTTGAAAAATAAATGAGCAATTGAATGAATATAAAAATGGATCAAAAGAAAAGATAACTATATTTATGTTTATAAATTCAATTTTTGAGCATAGCTATATAGCATTTAAGATTAAAGAATGACAATTATTAATTTTGGCATATTACCTCAGAGTTAGAGATCTTCTCACTAATAATCTTATTTGAAGTTAAAAAATGACCCTGTCTGCCGGTCACCAAATTTATCTCCTTTTACTAAGAAAAAAAATTAGAAAGAATTATTGAATCAATTACATCATTCATGTACCCAATTATTATTAGAGTTTTATTTGATTTTACATCTCTTAAATCTAGCATCTAAATACTTTGATCTGTGTAAAGACCAGCCAATTAATCCTATAAATAGAAAGTCCTTTAGAGTTTTAAGTGATATATTCAAATTATCAGAGAACTAGATGTTGTTGTTGTATTTATCATTTGTTGTTTGTTGGCTTTTTAAAATTTTCTAGTGGAAGAATCCCTTGCAATGAAAATAGCTTGTGCTATCGTGGTTATTATAAAACTTAGAAGGTACTAGGAAATTAAACATTCCTAGCCTTAGTTCTACCTGTAATGTCACTATGATTAATCAATCATAATTTTTATCCATATTCTGATTCATAAAATAATATACCAGTTAACTGGTATTTTAGGCATGTGAAAGTCCTAAGGTCTACAGATTTACACAGGGGCAACACAAGTCTGCATTTTGTGTAGCTGGTTGTGACTGGAAGCTGAGGGGAGGCTCTAGTTCCTCAGGACACCCCTCAAGAAACCAGACAACACTTCAGAGTCTTGTAAATGGGAGCGCTTCACTGGTATGTGATTCTCCTATCACTTGCGTTTTAGTAAGCTTTTCATTGCTAGGACCAAAAACACTGACAATAACCACTTAGAGTAGGAATAGATTATTTAGGATTCAAGGTTTTAGAGGTCTCAGTCCACAGACAATCAACTCCATTGCTCTGGGCCCACAGGGAGGCAGCAAGTCCTTGTCCTTGCGGAAACCTCCAGTGGGAAAAAGCTGATCCACCTTAAGGTGGGGTCAGGAAGGAGAGAGAGAGGGAAGAGACCACAGGGATGCTTCTGTCCAGGACACACGCCCAGTGTACCTCCTCCAGTCACAGTCCTCCTTCCTACTCCTAACAACCAGTTCACTCAAACTAGGAAGGACTGATTAGGTTTTAGCTTTCACAATTCAATCATTTTACCTCTGAATATTCCTGCAGAAACCACAGGAGATTTGGGGAGACATCTCACAGCCACACCATAACAACTGATTACCAGATGAATATCCAAGTAGTCACAAATTTTAAATTGGTGAATTATTTAAAGATCCTCTGGTTACCTAAAGATTTATTTTAGGAACCCGTGAATGACTGTAGTCCTACAAAGCCTATGAATCAACAAGATAAGTGAGTGCCTGTTATATCTAAAAGGAACTACAGCAACTATCATCAAAGAGCAATGGGTCACCTCTCTTCCAGCACCAGTTTTCAGTGGTCATCATTTCACTACTCAAAAGAGGATAGGTAACTGTTAGGGACTGAACTGCACTTCCCTAATATTCATATATTGAAATCCTAACACCTTTACTTCATAAAGTGTCCACATTTGGAGATGCAGTAACTAAGGAGGTAATTCAATTTAAATTAATTCCTGTGGACAGTCTTCAAGTCTTATAAGAGAGTCTGACCCAGAGGGAAGATCTTCTTCAGAGAAGATCGCTATCTACAAGCCAAGAAGGGAGAGCTGAAAAAGTACCAACCCTTCCAACCACTTGATCTTGGACTTCCTGCCCATAGAACTATGGGAAAGTAAATTTCTGTTGTTTAAGCTACTCAATCTATTATAGTTTTTTTTGTGTGTGTGGTAACTGTAGCATACCTATGCAGTAACCATAGAAATTAAAGCAAATAAAATTGTTTATTTATAGAAAACCTTTTTTATGCTGGGTACTGGTAAAGGCTGGGGAAATTAACTGCCTAACTCCTGGTTGGTAAAGACATTACAGTACAACTGAATATATTACAACATTGAAGAAAACCAGTTCAATTTAGCAGCTAGGGGGTATTAAAACAGAAGGTATTCTAAACCATACCAAATGCATTCCAATGTGGTAATAAAAAATCATTTTTTTTTGTATTTGTTCCAGTGGTTATCCTATAGAACTATACACAAACACACATACACACACACACACACAGATATGTGAAATGTGAGAAAAAATATAATCTAGTTAATAGTATTGAACCAATATCAGTTTCTTGATATTGGTTTTATATTGTATTATAGAATTATAGACAGGTAAGCTATAATGTATGTAAGCTATTATACAATTATACATACGTAAGCTATAATATATGTAAGATATTGTGCTTATGTTATATTAGTAAAGGATATAAGAATATCTCTGACACTTTTGGAATTTGCGTAGCAATTGATTACTGTATTTCAAAATACAAAGTGTTACCTCAAGTGTAAAACAATGTATTTTTGCCTGTTTTTTAATCATTAGTGTTTAAGCTCATGAGAAACCATATTAATGGAAGCATAAATATAGTAGTCAAGATCATTACAAAAAGTCAAATTATAGAAGGCAAATATTATGCAGAAATTAACAAATGATTTTTAAAATTCCCTGAATATAAAATGAATAAAATGTTTATTCTAAGTTTAGGTCTGTCACAGGATCATACCTCTAGCAATTTGTTCAACAAATAGCACTCGAAAGCCCAATTGGTAAACATCATTTGGACTGTTTGTTTAGTGGTCACAAAATAGCTCGATAAGAATGACTAGTAGTTGGGCATTTTAAAAGTAGACTATTGAGACAGCTTTAAATTTTGACCATAAATAACTGAGAGGATAACTGGATGCCTGAATATAATGTCAAAATCAGACTGTACTTACCAATGTAGGAGAGCTTGTAACTTTATGGTCTCATAAACAATATTCCATATTATGTTTGAAATTTTCATGTTAATGTAACACAAAGCAGCAGTGCAATAAATATTTTATAACACATTAAATCTTTTTTCTTAATAAGAAGACTCAAATGGCCTGGGCTTTTATGAAAAGCCTAGTGATACATTTATCATCGTTTAGAAATGCTATAATTTTTTTCTCCTTTGTCATCTGTTTCAACCACGGGCATGCATACTTCTAAATTCTGTGATTTTGCACACCTTTCTCCCACCACTTTTGAAATGACGTTCTATGTCAGAAAATAATTATATTTTTCAATATGTTTTACTTTTATCATTTATTCGTGTAAGTTTAAAAGAAGAGAACTTGTCCTGCCTTAAAAATTTAATTCTTAAAAATAGTATATTTCAGTAAATATGAATAACATTAAACATTCAAAATAAGAACCATTAAAACATATGCAATATTTAGGAGAAATGAAACATTTTTGAAAGTATAATTATAGGGAATGCTTTCTTCCTTTTATAGCTTGCCTTTCTTCTACTTGTTTTGCCTTGAGTTAAACAAAAATGCTTTTGATCATGTTTCTTTTGTCGTGTTTTGGAAGCCTTTGGAGAGAGAGGAATGGTGTGCTTGTGAAATTATTTATAGGGAAACTAGTATGTGAATTGAAATAGTACTGCACCAGTTCCCATTTTATTTTTCTGGCTAGTGTTCCTGAATTCAGTAATATGCAATTATAGTAACTGCCAAAATGAACCCTAACTCAATAGAAAAAAAGGAAAACAGGCCTGATGCTTTTGCTTCTGAAAAGTAATTATATTGCTACATAAAGAAAATAGAAATCATCATGTAAAGAATACTAAGGGTTAGCTAAAGAGACCTACAGTAAAATTCTATGGCAGAACATAAAAGCTATTTGGACTGGCATGTATAAAGCGGGTCAACAGAAATCTATTCATTGTAATGTGTCTGAGAATACCTCTGAATTGCTTTTCTCTCACTGCTGTGTGTAGACTTTCTTAGAAGGCTAATTTGAGTCAGACATAGAATGATAGAACAAACATTTTGAAAAGTGATTTTAGTTTAAGAATCCTGTTTTGACTTCATTACCTTATAACCTAAGTCTAGGATTATGGCTACCAACTACAGAAAATTACTTCTTTTCCATTGTGTTAGCAGCCTGTATCATTTTGCAGTTTCCAAAACATTTCTGGATCTTTCTAGCATGGAGGCAAAAAAAAAAAAAAAAAAAAAAAACATCCCAAGCTCCCTAGGAAGAATGTCAGCATTCATAGGGAAGGACCTGCTCTATAAGTTCAAAGGTGAAGACCAGAATATTTCATGCTGTCCCACCACAAAGTGTCAGACATTCTTGCCATTGTCTCTTTCTGTCTTTCAAGTTTTGTAAACTATTTTAAACACCACACTAGCAGCAACATCTTTTTGGGAATTAGAACCAGATTCTAATCAAAATCATGTCCAGAATTTGAGTCCATGAAAGGATAGCGTAGAGTTGGATCAAGAAACCATAGAGGGACTGGGACTGTGGCTCAGTGGTAGCACACTTGCCTGGCACGTGTGAGGCAACTGGGTTTGATTCTCAGCACCACATAAAAATAAATAAATAAAATAAAGGTCTATCCACAAGTAAAAAATAATAATAATTAAAAAGAAACCATAGAGTAAATTTGATTTTATTAGTATTCAAGTTGGACAATGATTGAGACATTCAGAATTTCTTTGAAAGCATACAAAATTATCGACTTGGGTGCCCTCCATAAATCTGAAGTGTCTGGTCTAAAGGGACCTGTCCTCAAATGTATTATGATGGCTATCCAAAATATTATTCCAACAGATTAGCACTGGCTTTTATTAAATATCACTAAAGTTTTCTATTCTGTTTAAATTTTCTTGTTTTTGAAAATATCAACTCATTTGAATTAATTTTACATAATAGATTTGCAGAAAATGAACCTTGCTTCAGCACTAAATGCCAGTGTGAAACATTTTTCTAAAAAAATACACATTTTCATGAGTTATGTTAATCATATCCCTTTTGTAATGTTCCCATTATAAAATGCTAATTTAAAATTTTATTTTCCTTTTGTCCAAGAGTTATTTAGAATATTGTGAGGGTATTTAATGATGCAATATAATTTTGATTAATATTTTGTGTTTAAAATATCCAGTAAAAGCATATATTTAAAATTATTTGAAATTTCTTTTTAAGACCTAATTTGTGAAATTTATTATTGTTTGGATAACTGCTTAAACAATGGAAATGATATGCTTTGTGGGTATACAGTTCTATATATATATTATTATATCAGAATATTTTTCCTATATCTAGTCATATAAAATTCAAGGAAAGTTATGTCTCATAGGATCTTAGGATGATAAATTGCATGAAGTTGCAAGTCAAAAATGTACTTAGGTTGGCTACTCTGTAAACTGCAGTTTTGCTGAATACAGAATTCTTGTATTAGAAAATAATTTCCGATCGGAGAGGGAAGATGGCGGCGAGGGGAGTGCATTACCCCCGTGCGCTGCTTCACTGTGTGGGAGTATGACAAGTCAGGACGGCTAAAGGATATCTTGTTAGGAATTTCCAGCAATAGTGGGGTGCGCCGGAACCTGGAGGAAGGATTTCCATCGCATGAGGATCAGCTACGGGGACTCAAACGCGAGAGGTTTGTCGCACGGAGGGTAACTGCTTATTAAGCAAATCGCCCCGCGGCTAGAGTCTGCAAGGCGCGCTGGGATAGAGACGCAGGGTTACAGCGCTGCAGTTTCTGCCAGACGCGCAAGCACCGTACTCAGGGCTGAATTCTGGGTTCGAGACGGGGGAAGGAAGCGGTCCATCTCGGTTCTCCACACCGGTCAGACCACAGAGGAGGCCAGCAGCCACCATGTTGGTAAACTGACGTCACCATACCTGTTTTTGACTGACCGCAGCTCATTCAGCCATAGAACAGGTAATTTCAGGCTGCAATTCGCCTGCGGCTTGCAGACAGATTGCTAGGGTTCAGCGCCTGGGGGCTTCTTAAAATCTGATCTTATCGGAGTGAACACGGAGCGCGGGGCGGCCGAGTTCCGGCTCCCGGAACCGTCCCGGAACCGCCCTGGCTCAGGGCTGCGGAGCCCGCGGAGGCTGCTTCTTGGACCCTGCTACTATCAGAGCATACACCAAGCACCAAGCGGCCGAATTCCGGCTCCCGGAACTGAGCCCGCGGGGGCTGCTTCTTGGAGCTTACACTTATAGGAGCTTACACCGAGCACGGAGCGGCCGAGTTCCGGCTCCCGGAACTTCCCTGGACCGGGGCTAGGAGCCCGCGGAAACTGTGTCTCGGTCCGGGTCCTGCTGAGGGCAGGTCAGGACTCACCCATTGCTTGGGTTGCCAGGCAAGGGGAACGAAATGCTGCCATTCGCATAGGATACCAACATGGCAGAGATCTGATGTCAGCAGAAAGCGGTGGAGGAGAGATCTTCATCAATACCAGCGGTGACATAAGCAGTTGGTCTCCTGGTAAGGGGGGTGAGGCTCAGTCACCCGAGTCTCCTCAATTTGTCCTCGAGCCAGAGGGAAGGAGCCGGGCCGCCGCCAGCCCCCGGAGCAGGCCCAGCGGCTCGCCAGCGTGGTGACCGCGTGACCCCAATTGGAGAGGGGGCGGAGCGGAGCCGCCACCCACACCCGCCAGGTGGGCAGACCCACGACCCAGTAGTACATGGGCGTGGTAGGAGGGGCAGGGCAGAGCCGCCCTTCGCGCTTGCAAGGTAAACAGACCTGTGACAGCCTGGCGGGTCAGGCCCAGTGGCCTGCCAGTGTGGTACACACGTCACCCCAACTCGAGTAGGGGCAGAGCAGATCCTTATCCCACGCCCGGATCAGGCCCTGCCGGTGTGGTGGTCACGTGACCCCAATTGGAGTGGGGGTGGAGCGGAACCGCCACCCGTGCCCCCAGGGTGAGCAGACCAGTGATCAACCTGCAGATCAGGCCCAGGGGTCCGCAGGCGTGGTAGGAGGGGCAGGGCAGATCCGCCGCCCGCGCCTTCAAGGTAGGCAGACCTACAACAGACCGGCGGATCAGGCCCAGGAGCCTGCCGGCGTGGTACAAACACCACCCTAATTGGAGTAGTGACAGAGCAGAGTCGCCTCCCTTGCCAGGAACAGACCCAGCATCCTGCAGGCGGGGTAGTCACGACACCCCAATTGGAGTAGGGGCAAAGCAGAGCCTCCACCCGTGCCCGAAAGGTGGGCAGATCTGCGACAGACCAGCGGGACAGGCCCAGTGGCCTGCTGGTACGACAGACACGTCACCCCAATTGGAGTAGGGGCAGAACAGAGCCGCCACCAGCTCCCAGAACAGGCCCAGTGACCTGCCGGCGTGGTAGCCACGACACCCCAATTGGAATAAGGAGAGAGCAGAGCCGCCGCCCGCACCTGCAGGAAAGATACGCAAGCAGTATGAAAAGACAAGGAAAGAAAGGACCACAAGCAATGCAGGTCAACGCAACTTTAGAAGAGGTAACAGCTGCAGCAGATGGAATGTCAGATAAAGAATTCAGGATATACATGCTTCAGATGATCTGGAGTATCAAGGAAGACATTAAACAGCAAAATCAGACAATGAAAGATCACTTCGACAACGAATTACGCAAACAAATCCAGGAAGCAAAGGATCAACTATACAGGGAGATAGAGGTTATAAAAAACAAGCAATCAGAAATCCTAGAAATGCAGGAAGCAATAAACCAACTTAAAAACTCAATGGAGAATACTACCAACAGAGTAGAACACTTAGAAGATAGAACATCAGACAATGAAGACAAAGTATTTCAACTGGAAAAGAACATAGACAGCTCAGCAAGACTGTTAAGAAACCATGAGCAGAACATCCAAGAAATATGGGATAACATTAAGAGACCAAACTTAAGAGTCATTGGGATACAGGAAGGTACAGAGCTCCAAACCAAAGGAATGAGCTGTCTATTCAATGAAATAATACAAGAAAACTTCCCAGACTTGAAGAATGAGACAGAATCCCAAATCCTAGAAGCCTACAGGACGCCGAATGTGCAAAATCATAAGAGATCCACACCTAGACACATTATAATGAAGATGCCCAACATACAGAATAAGGAGAGAATTTTAAAAGCTACAAGAGAAAGGAAGCAGATTACATTTAGGGGCAAGCCAATCAGGATAACAGCTGATCTTTCAACACAGACTCTGAAAGCTAGAAGATCCTGGAATAACATATTTCAAACACTGAAAGATAATGGGTTCCAACCAAGAATTGTGTATCCAGCGAAATTAAGCTTCAGGATGGAGAATGAAATTAAAACCTTCCACGATAAACAAAAGTTTAAAGAATTCGCAGCTAGAAAACCATCTCTTCAAAACATCCTAGCCAAAGTATTACAGGAAGAGGAAATGGAAAATAACAATGAAAACCAACAGTGGGAGGTAGGACAGTAAAGGGGGGGGGAAACAATCAAAGAGGAAAACAAACAATGTTTAGTAACAGAAATAAACAAATATGGCTGGAAGAACAACCCATATCTCAATAATAACCCTAAATGTTAATGGCTTAAACTCACCAATTAAGAGACACAGGCTAGTAGAATGGATCACAAAACAAGACCCAACAATATGCTGCCTACAGGAGACGCATTTGATAGGAAAAGACATACATAGGCTGAAGGTGAAAGGTTGGGAAAAATCATATCACTCATATGGACTTCGGAAACAAGCAGGCGTGTCCATACTCATATCAAATAAAATAGATTTCAAGCCAAAGTTAATCAAAAGAGATAAAGAGGGACACTACATACTGCTTAAGGGAACCATACACCAACAAGACATAACAATCATAAATATTTATGCCCCAAACAATGGTGCAGCTATGTTCGTCAAACAAACTCTTCTCAAGTTCAAGAGTCTAATAGACCACCATACAATAATCATGGGAGACTTCAACACACCTCTCTCGCCACTGGACAGATCTTCCAAACAAAAGTTGAATAAGGAAACTATAGAACTCAATAACACTATTAATAACCTAGACCTAATTGACATATATAGAGTATACCACCCAACATCAAGCAGTTACACTTTTTTCTCAGCAGCACATGGATCCTTCTCAAAAATAGATCATATATTATGTCACAGGGCAACTCTTAGACAATATAAAGGAGTAGAGATATTACCATGCATCTTATCTGATCATAATGGAATGAAACTGAAAATCAACGATAAAAGAAGGAAGGAAAAAGCATACATCAATTGGAGAATGAACAATAGGTTACTGAATGATCAATGGGTTATAGAAGACATCAAGGAGGAAATTAAAAAATTCTTAGAGATAAATGAAAACACAGACACAACATATCGGAATCTATGGGACACATTGAAAGCAGTTCTAAGAGGAAAATTCATTGCTTGGAGTTCATTCCTTAAAAAAAGAAAAAACCAACAAATAAATGATCTCATACTTCATCTCAAAATCCTTGAAAAAGAAGAGCAAAACAACAGCAAAAGAAGTAGAAGGCAAGAAATAATTAAAATCAGAGCTGAAATTAATGAAATCGAAACAAAAGAAACAATTGAAAAAATTGACAAAACTAAAAGTTGGTTCTTTGAAAAAATAAACAAAATCGACAGACCCTTAGCGATGCTAGTGAAGAGAAGAAGAGAGAGAACTCAAATTACTAGCATACGGGATGAAAAAGGCAATATCACAACAGACACTTCAGAAATACAGAAGATAATCAAAAACTATTTTGAATCCTTATACTCCAATAAATTAGAAGATAGTGAAGGCATAGATAAATTTCTTAAGTCATATGATCTGCCCAGATTGAGTCAGGAGGATATAGAAAACCTAAACAGACCAATATCAATTGAGGAGATAGAAGAAACCATAAAAAGACTACCAACTAAGAAAAGCCCAGGTCCCGATGGGTATACAGCAGAATTTTACAAAACCTTTAAAGAAGAACTAATACCAATACTTTTCAAGCTACTTCAGGAAATAGAAAAGGAGGGAGAACTTCCAAATTCATTCTATGAGGCCAACATCACCCTGATACCTAAACCAGACAAAGACACTTCAAAGAAAGAAAACTACAGACCAATATCTCTAATGAACCTAGATGCAAAAATCCTCAATAAAATTCTGGCGAATCGGATACAAAAACATATCAAAAAAATTGTACACCATGATCAAGTAGGATTCATCCCTGGGATGCAAGGCTGGTTCAATATACGGAAATCAATAAATGTTATTCACCACATCAATAGACTTAAAAATAAGAACCATATGATCATCTCGATAGATGCGGAAAAAGCATTTGACAAAGTACAGCATCCCTTTATGTTCAAAACTCTAGAAAAACTAGGGATAACAGGAACATACCTCAATATTGTAAAAGCAATCTATGCTAAGCCTCAGGCTAGCATTATTCTGAATGGAGAAAAACTGAAGGCATTCCCTCTAAAATCTGGAACAAGACAGGGATGCCCTCTCTCTCCACTTCTCTTCAACATAGTTCTCGAAACACTGGCCAGAGCAATTAGACAGACGAAAGAAATTAAAGGCATAAAAATAGGAAAAGAAGAAATTAAATTATCACTATTTGCAGATGATATGATTCTATATCTAGCAGACCCAAAAGGCTCTACAAAGAAACTATTAGAGCTAATAAATGAATTCAGCAAAGTGGCAGGATTTAAAATCAACACGCATAAATCAAAGGCATTCCTGTATATCAGCGACAAATCCTCTGAAATGGAAATGAGGACAACCACTCCATTCAAAATATCTTCAAAAAAAATAAAATACTTGGGAATCAACCTAACAAAAGAGGTGAAAGACTTATACAATGAAAACTACAGAACCCTAAAGAGAGAAATAGAAGAAGATCTTAGAAGATGGAAAAATATACCCTGTTCATGGATAGGCAGAACTAACATCATCAAAATGGCGATATTACCAAAAGTTCTCTATAGGTTTAATGCAATGCCAATCAAAATCCCAATGGCATTTCTTGTAGAAATAGAGAAAGCAATCATGAAATTCATATGGAAAAATAAAAGACCCAGAATAGCAAAAACAATGCTAAGCAAGAAGTGTGAATCAGGCGGTATAGCGATACCAGACTTCAAACTATACTACAGAGCAATAGTAACAAAAACAGCATGGTACTGGTACCAAAACAGGCGTGTGGACCAATGGTACAGAATAGAGGACACAGAAACCAATCCACAAAACTACAACTATCTTATATTTGATAAAGGGGCTAAAAGCATGCAATGGAGGAAGGATAGCATCTTCAACAAATGGTGCTGGGAAAACTGGAAATCCATATGCAACAAAATGAAACTGAATCCCTTTCTCTCGCCATGCACAAAAGTGAATTCAAAATGGATCAAGGAACTTGATATCAAATCAGAGACGCGCCGTCTGATAGAAGAAAAAGTTGGCTACGATCTACATACTGTGGGGTCGGGCTCCAAATTCCTCAATAGGACACCCATAGCACAAAAGTTAATAACTAGAATCAACAAATGGGACTTACTCAAACTAAGAAGTTTTTTCTCAGCAAAAGAAACAATAAGAGAGGTAAATAGGGAGCCTACATCCTGGGAACAAATCTTTACTCCTCACACTTCAGATAGAGCCCTAATATCCAGAGTATACAAAGAACTCAAAAAATTAGACAATAAGAGAACAAACAACCCAATCAACAAATGGGCCAAGGACCTGAACAGACACTTCACAGAGGAGGACATACAGTCAATCAACAAGTACATGAAAAAATGCTCAACATCTCTAGCTGTCAGAAAAATGCAAATCAAAACCACCCTAAGATACCATCTCACTCCAGTAAGATTGGCAGCCATTATGAAGTCAAACAACAACAAGTGCTGGCGAGGATGTGGGGAAAAGGGTACACTTGTACATTGCTGGTGGGACTGCAGATTGGTGCAGCCAATTTGGAAAGCAGTATGGAGATTTCTTGGAAAGCTGGGAATGGAGCCACCATTTGACCCAGCTATTCCCCTTCTTGGTCTATTCCCTAAAGACCTAAAAAGAGCATGCTACAGGGACACTGCTACATCGATGTTCATAGCAGCACAGTTCACAATAGCAAGACTGTGGAACCAACCTAGATGCCCTTCAATAGACGAATGGATAAAAAAAATGTGGCATTTATACACAATGGAGTATTACTCTGCATTAAAAAATGACAAAATCATAGAATTTACAGGGAAATGGATGGCATTAGAGCAGATTATGCTAAGTGAAGCTAGCCAATCCCTAAAAAACAAATGCCAAAAGTCTTCTTTGATATAAGGAAAGTAACTAAGAACAGAGTAGGGATGAAGAACAGGAGAAGAAGATTAACATTTAACAGGGATGAGAGGTGGGAGGGAAAGGGAGAGAGAAGGTAAATTGCACGGTAATGGAAGGAGACCCTCAGGGTTATACAGTCGAGGGGGTAGAGAGAGAGGAGGGGAGGGGAGGGGAGAGGTGGGGAGGGGGGAGGGTGGATGATGGGAAAGGCAGCGGAGCACAACAGACACTAGTATGGCAATTTGTAAATCAATGGATGTGTAACTGATGTGAATCTGCAATCTGTGTATGGGGTGAAGGTGGGAGTTCATAACCCACTAGAATCAAAGTGTGGAATATGATATGTCAAGAAATTTGTAATGTTTTGAACAACCCACAATAAAAAATTAAAAAAAAAAAAAAAAAAAGAAAATAATTTCCATCAGCATTTGAAAAATATGTTCCATAATATTCTAGAATCTGGCATTGGCTATGAGAAGTCTTCACACAAATAGAACTCTTACTTCATGGAATGGAATGTTTTTCTGTCTTCTCCAGTCCTTCACTGCAATGTAATTCAGAGCTTTCTTTCTGTGGATCCTATAAACTGTAATTTCAATTCTGACAATTGTGACTTTGTTATTATAATTAGGATATTCTTTAAATTCTGAATTGATTGCTCCCCTCTATCCACATTTTTTCTTAGGCCCTCCATTTGCTAGACACTTTGTGCTGCAGTACGCTAATCTAGAAGCGCCTCTAAACCAGATCTTCTACCTATGTAATTGGTCCATTGCCCCCTTCTAATATCCATGATCATTCTAATATCTATCCCATCTACTTAGAGGCTTACTTTTAGTTTAGGCTTATAGTTTTTGAGATCCTTACCTTTAAAGATTACATATTCTTTTGTATGTGTAAAATATCATTGAATGTTTCTTATCCCTGTGTTGCACTTCCATTAAAAACAACAACAAAAAAAATAGTTCTATATTTTAATCTCTTAGAGATGTGTGGTTCCCAGCCAGTTTTCAAGACTCATTTTCTATTGTTTGAGCTTCTATTTCATTTCTTCTCTTTTTGGTTGTGATGTCAAAATATGGTTAAAGGAAAAGTTTAGATTTGTAAGGGTCATACATCATAAGAAGCACAATGGTCACATGGTCACACTGCATAAGAAGCAGACAACAGAAGCCATAAGTGTGATTTAACAATATTTGACAACTTTCAGCTCAAAAAGAGTAGATAAAGAAAACAAGAATCAGTACAACTTAAATAAGTGTTTGACAATTTTTTTAAATTTAAAATTCCAAATTTGCTCAAATATCACCTTTTCAGCATGGTATTCAGTGACTTCTTGATTTTTTTTTTTTTAGTTGTAGATGAGCATAGTACCTTTATTTGTTTGTTTGTTTGTTTATTTTACGTGGTGCTGAGGATCGAACACAGTGCTGCACACCACTGAGCTACAACCACAGCCCTCAAGTACATTCTTTTAACAAGCACTCAGGTCAAGTTTGAAACAGAATATCATCAACACCCAGATTTCTCTCTTGTGTACCATTCCTGATATCATTCCCCAGAGGTGACAACTCTTCTGACTTCTAATATCCAAATTGCACTTTGTGTAAATAGAATCAACTTTCATGTACTCTTAGGTCTTGTGTCTGCCTTCTTTGGATGAATGCTGCGTTTGTAGGATTTGTCCAAGTTGATCTGTGCAGTATTTTATTTTCTGTGTAGCCCTATGGTTTTGGTTACTACTGTTGAGGACATTGACTTTTTTGTAATTTAATTTATTTTTTTTTATTAGCTACACATGACATTACAATGATCTTGGCAATTCATACATTTGAATCATTGGGGTATAATTTCTCATTTTTCTGATTGTACAGATTGCAGAATCACACTGGTCATAGAGTCACATATATACATACAGCAATCATAATGTCTATTCTATTCTGCTGCCCTTCCTATCCCCCCTACTCCTCCCCTCCCCTCCCATCCTTTCTCTCTATCCAATCTAATGTGACACATTTTTTTTCTTTTTCTCATCACAACATCATATATGTATTCTGTATAACGATGAGGTTCTCCTTCCATCTTCCATGCAACTCCCCTTCTCCCTATTTTTTCCCTCCCACCTCTCTTCTCTATTTAGTGGTAGTCTTCTTCTCATGCTCTCCCTCCCTATCCCATTTTGAGTCACCCCCCTTATATCAGAGAAGACATTCGGCATTTGTTTTTTAGGGATTGGCTAACTTCACTTAGCATAATCTGCTCTAATGCCATCAATTTCCCTGCAAATGCCATGATCTTGTTATTTTTTAGTGCTGAGTAATATTCCACTATGTATAAATGCCACATTTTTTAATCCATTTTTTAATCCATTCATCTATTATCACCTTTTCAGCATGGTATTCAGTGACTTCTTGATTTTTAATTGCTAATTCTCATCTATGTCCTGAGGAAGAGTCTGATAGACAGTACAGACTGAAAAAAAATGAAAAAAATAAATCAGACTTTTAAAAATAGTGGAAAGGAAGGGTTTACATTCCTACAAAGGGAGAAAGCATACTTAAATAGTGATATCCCAATTATAATTGCTTAACTTCTGGTATGAATGGTTATTGTGATTATTGCAAATTGAAATATACTATATAGGACTACATTAGTCTTCCATATTTATCATATAAACTAAAAAATATTTATCTGAAGGAAATTGATTACATGTATGCCCTCAACCTCCTTAATCACACACAAAAAAAGACTTTCCCTTAACATGAAGCAAAGCTAAAAGAAATTATAAAAATGTTGAAAAACTAACATTGTTTGTCAGTAACAGCATATTTTCAATGATGTCCTCAAATGTTTCAAGAAACTATTGGGAGAGTTAAGTACCATTTTAAATGCACTATAATTTTCTTCTTGAAAATTTTTAAGTAGAACCTATAATTTTGAACTCATGGCTGTTCTGATTTAATATTTATTTTCTCATATATATATATATATATATATATATATATATATATAACAAAACTAAGTATAATGTTGACATTTGTGGGGTGTGTGTGTGTGTATGTGTGTGTGTGTGCAGCAGTTACAGGAGCACCAGATATATTTCTCTTCTAAAAACCCCACCCTACAGGCCCTGCATGGATATTTTGAGTACTAGAAAATATCCTTATATTGGCCTATGAAGCTTTAAATAATCCATATCCTTGTTACACTCTAACTTCTC
This sequence comes from Marmota monax, assembly GCF_021218885.2. NCBI lineage: Eukaryota > Metazoa > Chordata > Mammalia > Rodentia > Sciuridae > Marmota > Marmota monax. The sequence continues at coordinate 404,842 of NW_026693533.1, forward strand.
CTCCTTCCTGGCTATTGTTTACCAATCATCCTTGTCTCCTGACTGTTCTTACAACATGTGAAGGCATTAACATTAGTTATGTTTTTGTCTGCAGGTTCTTCCCTCAGATATCTTCATGTCTTACCTTCTTAATTTTCTTAATTGGATTAACAATCTCATTCAGATATTCTTAAAAGTAGTCACACTATTAAAAAATCACAAATCATCCTCATTATGAAACTTGTTATGGATTATATAAAATAAAAGCATAGATAAGGAAATTAAAAATTAATTTATTTTAGTGGGCTTGCTCAGCAAGTTCTTTCTTACTGTACATTTGCTATGTTATTTTCTATGGTTTTATAAATACCAAGAAGATAGCTGTGATTCTAAAGAATCCCAAGTTAAATCACCAATTTTTTACTGTTATTGCTGTTTTCGAAGCACTGGGCATTGAACTCAAGGACTAAAATATGCTAGGCAAGTTCTCTAGCACTAATTTGCATCTCCACCCCCAAACGACCAATTTTCAATTGAAGCAGTATTCATAATTTGTGAAAATGCAAACTATGAAAGTCTTTGCAGAGTAAAATCAATCAGTAAAATAATTATATTCAAACAGTAATTATGAAATTAGAATATGGTAATTTTAAAAATCTAAGTACAAAATATCAAGTTGAAATAACATTAAATGTACATAAATACCTGATTAGTGATATTATTGACACTTCTTTATGTGTGTTGACATTTTTAGCTATTGTTTCTTTAATTATTAAATGAAAATATACAAGAAAGTCTTTGATCTTCATCTCAAAGAAAAGGTGTGCTTCACATAACTCAATGTCATAGCAATAAGATATGTGCTTTTTACTATAGAACATCTCATGATCAGAATTCCTATATTATCATGCATGCCTTGGAACCATTGGAAATCTAGTTAGGCACAATTTTTTAAAGATAAGAGTAATAAGACATAGGTAATATTCACTTTTCTTTCACAAGGTTTCACGGTAAACAATGATAAAATGTAGTCAGCTGAGTGACCTCTAAGTTAGACTTTGCTAATCATCTAGTGCAGACTAAATCTTCAGAATGCCACAAATGGTGTGGATTTTTTAAAGGATTCTCAGCTGAAATATGGTGGTTATATCTGCATTCAGCTCTGCAGTGTGACTAAAATATTTGTCATATAGGAGAGTAATGAAATTGACCTTTCTGAAGCTCTTGGTAAGTTTTATGTAAAAAAAAAAAAAAAGATGCAGTGCAAGTCTTAAATTGTAGATAAAAGCTTGAAAAGGTACAGGCTAATTCAAAACAATTATAATTTTTATTCATAATATGAGCTATACAATAAAATGGGTACTATTGTTTCAATCAATATGGATAGATGGTGAAACTAAAAGTCAAATAACAGTCTGTATATCTGATAAAGTAGCTCAGTCACAATTGAGTTCTTTTGATAATAGCTAGTTTCTTAACACAAGCAATTTCATGCAAGGGCATAAGAGAAAAAAATCAGAAAATTATTGAAGAGAAGCAGCAGGAATCTTCTCTAAGCTATTCTTGATTGTTCCATAATCCTGAATACTTTTTCTTTCTGACAAGGAAGACTAATATTTTTCAATCTTATATTAATATTCAGTAAACTAAACTAAAACTAATAAACAAAATAATTTTATATTTTATATTTTCGGCTACATTAATTCATTTTACTGTTGGACTATGGAAAATAAAATAATGTTTTACTGCTGTTATTTCTATTTATACCATGCTTCTAAAACCTGAAATTAAAAATAAAACAACTTTACCATACTGAACATAAGTTTGGGGTTAGAATATTGGAATATATAAACTATTGTACCTGGGGAAATTATCTCTTTCCACAATGTCAGCTTTCTGGAAATTTACACCAAAATCATTTTTTAATTTTGAGAAGTATGTTAAGATTAAGAAAAATTATACTTTAAAAATATGGTTTATACTTTTAATTATGCTCTAAAAATATTTTTAAATTTTGCTTTGTACGTGTACCTACACCCATAGACACATATATGTATGCATACCTATGCATACACACATATATACATGTTGTAGTCTTATCTAGAACACAAATGTCTTATAAAGTTACATTAATAAAATCAGTAGATTTTCATAATTTCAGTAGAAAAATTAATTGAAAAATAAAATGTACAATTTTTCACTTTCTATATATTTTATACTTATTCATACTGTGGTAGTAAATAAAAACCCTTCATGTAATGTGCACACTAGTAAATTTCATAGATTGAAAAATATTTTGTCAGTTTTTAAATATTTTCATTTAATCATCTGATTTCCTTCCCATTCTTTTTAGCATAATTATGTAGCAAAATTATATTTCTTAAGGTCCACCTCAAGATGTATTTCCTTGAAACCTTCCTTGATCATCTGAGAAAACAGGAATCTCTTCCACTGATGAGCAACTACAGGTCTCCTATTCACTCTATTAGTTTATTTTACTTTACTGATGTGGCACTTGCTTGCATATTTGTCAAGATTTTGCATCCATTTATTCATTCATTCAATAATTGCCTACTACATTCTGTTTACTGTTGTAGGCACTGGGCATACAATATGGAATAAAATGAAAGCTCAAGGGCTTTTCTTCTTACTTTAGGCAAAAAATTTTAGTATAGTATCAGTCTGTAAAGATTGTGAAAGAAATGCAAGTAATGAATAAATGGATAAGAGTGCTATTTTCTATAGGGTATCCTGAATAGTTCTTTTTGTTCAGGTACCTTATCTCATCAGCTTTATGAAATTGCTATATTCTTATACATAGTGTCTATATCTCATTTATCTACATAACCTCTGGAGTTCTTAGCTAATAGGGAAGGTTATCTATCTATCTATATATATATATATATATATATATGTGTGTGTGTGTATATATATATATATATATATATATATATATATATTCATACTTATTTACAATGTTTTCCTTCCACTCAGAAGAAATATATCACTTCTGACTTCTTTATTCTTCAACCCCACAATGGCATATATGATTATTTAGTTTAGGATAATGATCCTGTTCTACTTTAGCTTTGTCTTTTATCTCCTCTTCATGTAAGCCATGTTCTAAAAAAGGCACTCTATTACTTTCAGCCCCATTGTAAAGACCCAATCTCTGTGGGAGAATATATGGGATTTCTTTTGTGTTTGTCAGCTTTGAGTCACTGTGACAAAATACCAGAGATAATCAGCTTGTGGGAAAAGAGTTTTGTTTTGGCTCACAGTTGCCTAGTTTTTAGTGCATGACTGCTTGGCCCTGTTGCATTTGAACTTTTGGCAAAAAATTGTATCATCACGAAATCATGTGGCTAGAGAGTTTTGTCTGCCTCACAGCACCCCTGAAACAAAGAGAGTAATGAATAGGAATCCAAAATTCCCTCCCAGGATGCATCCCCAATGACCTAACTTCTTTCCATGGGATACCACCTCCTAAAAGGTTTCATCGCCTCCCAATAGCACCAAAGGAATGTGAGCTTTTGGCAGGAAGTTAAGAGAAACTTTGGCTGTGAGCCCCTTTAAAAATAAAATAAGCAAGTTATATACTTCCAACATAAAATGGCACAGGGTAAACATTACTACCCTAAAAAGGAGAAAGAGGAAAATAGAAAGGAGGTTTTAGACCAAAGCAAGACAAAAACACATCAAGACAAGCATTAAATTCAACAGCTCCAAGTCTTGGAACAAAGACACCTAGTGGAGGAATGTAAGGTCCAAGGGGGTTGGATAGCCCAGCACCTATTATGGCCTTACTGGCTGCAGTTCATATGGTGACTCTTGGACTGACTCTACCTGCTGCCTCCCTCAGCAGATGCTCCATGTTACAAACATCTGTAACTTTCTGGAGTCCCCATTGCAACTTTGGCTTCATTCTCACAACTTTATTTATCACCCAAGGGGCTGCTTGCAAGGACTCTGACCCTGACAAATACTTCCCCCCAGGCTTTTCTTTGAAAGCTCAGTGAAAACCTACATGACCCCACATCTCTCACATTCTGCCTGATTGCAAAACCATCATCACATGGACAGCTACCTCTGGTTGGAGCAGTACACAGGTCCAGTGGAATCATAGCCACAATGGATTCTGAGGCCTAGATGGCTGGACAGGAATAACCAAATCCCTTCAAAATAATTCCCTAGGTAATCCTATATAGGCAGTACAGGAAGTGGGTAGGTGTGTTCAAGCAAAAGTCTTTGAACTTTTTGATGATTGGAGTCTTGCTGATTCCTGAGATACCCTCAAGGCATCTTTCCTACAATCCTGGTGCAAAGTACTTGGCTTCTTTTTAATGGCAGGAATTTCTTAACAAGCAGACCCTCCTGGGTGGGAACATTAAATACACTCCTTTTCTGTCAAACTGTTTTGCCTAACTTTCTACTCTATTCTGGTGAAAAGCATATTTACATGCCCATACTGACTATTTGCATCCATGCCAATGCCTGAATGCTGGGCTGCCTTGAAATTTTGTCCAACAGATTAATTATTCCATCACCTTTAAACTCAAACTCATACAAAATCTCTGGACATAGGAAAATTTTCATTTCTTTTTTTTTCTTTTTTGCCCAGAAGGCAACACAAATGTTCATTAGTGTAATTTCCTGTACAGTCCTCCATTTTATCTGAAATTCCATGCGCACAACGTTTACTGTTTGCATTCCTATCAATGTTCTGGTCTACTGAGCTTCTGCATAGAGTTCTAATTCTCCACACTTTTCCAATTTCTTCCCATAAACATTCCAAAGGCTTCTGAACCATGTTGTCAGAAAGTCTCAGCAATAATCCCATTTCTTGATACCAATTTTCTAGTTAGTCAGTTGTCACTATAACAAAATACCTGAGGAAAATATACTTAAAGGAGAAAAGATTTATTTTGTCTCAGGATTTAAGAAGTCTCAGTCCATGACCACTTGGCCCTGTTGTCTCTAGGCTTGTGGCAAGGCAATTCATCATGTCAGAAGCACATGGAGAGGAGCACATGGTGCCCGAGAAGCTGAGAAAGAGAGAGAGGGAGTCCCAATATGCCCCTGAAGGGCACATCCCAATAGCCAAATTCACTTCTATTTCTCAACTCATTTAGAACTCAATAGGAAAGAATTGTCCAAACACCATATTTAGAAGTTAAGCAGAAAGGAAAATTATTTGTGTAGAATATGATTTCTTTTCATGAACACCTACAGAAGTATATGTTCAAAAATCTTATGCTTATGTTACTAAGAGGGTAGAAAATGAATGCAAATGTAAAGTTTAGAGTTAGGGTATTAGAAATTGATTAGATTAAATTAGATTGGGTCATTAGGGTTGGGCCCTATTATCACATCTTGGTGACTTAATAAGGGGAGGGAGAGAAATCAGACACAGATATATGCACACTTGTCCCTCCATAATTTGAGCCCCAAGAAGAGCTCTTGCCCGAACCTGATATATGCTCCTTGAATTTCCAGGCTCCAGAAACTGTGAGCTAAATAGACCACTTTTTCTTAGAAACTACACACCCTTAAGTAATTTATTATAGTACCAAAAAGCTAACTAATCCACACAGGTATAGAAAAAAAATAGTTTAGAAATGAAGAAAAAAATCAATGAAGAAAACTAAGAATACCTTTTCTCAAGGAATCTTTTTAAACAGTACCTTATCTGACAAAAGGAGAATCAGACATTGGTTTCAAAAACCCTGAAAACTTGAGTAAAGTGAAGAAATTACAAGAATGTACCTTTGGTCTTGGCAACATGGAATTCACTTGTAAGTACAGAAAGGCTAGTGTCTGGGAATGAAGGGGAGACAAAAAAGCAATGACATTTCTAGAATCAGGAAAGTCTGGGATCAGAGGACTTGTCCTTTGCTAGGGTAGATGGTCCACCCATGGTGGCACACAGATGAGAAAGGAAGAGGCCCCTCTATAGAAAATCTCCTCTTCTTCATGAAATATGAACTGAGAATATGAGTTGCAAGGTGGGGGTAGAGAAGGGTTTAAGTAGAATTTGAAATCTGGGCACATAGGAAAATGTATTATCCTTTGCTGAAAATGGAAGACCATGTTTTAAAGAGCTAATTTAAAAAGTAGAATTACTGGTTGTGGTTGAAGGCTTTCTTAAATTTGCTGTGAATTTACAGTAACACTCTTTACAGCTCTGAGATTTTTGCCAAGAATTCTAATTTGCAATGAAGTTGACTCAGAGGTCTATCTTTATGGACTTGTACCTTCTGTTTTTTATTCTCCTATTCCCTCTCATTGTTTCATGTATCTACCTCTTTTTCGTTTTCTCCTTAATCAGTCATTACTCAAAGAAACAGCATTAATTATTAAATTAGCTATTATGTGTGAAAATATTCAGCAATGTTCCTCACAAACAATAGTTTAATTATAGGTAAATGTTAGATTTCCTTCATAGGCATAATTTTCTTTGAGAAAATAAAGCTATTGACACATTGAAAAGTGAATTTTTAAGCATGAATGTGTTCTGCTTCTTAAATATTAGAGATAATTGCTAATGATTCACAGAGGAAATTACTTAGACTGTCACCTGCTATATTTCCAATAAAAACAAAGTATTTAATTAAACCTATGCACTGTTTTAGTAAATACTTTCTGTCAAACTCTACAGAGTACAGAGTCAGGAGCCTTTGCTAAATTAATACAGGTTTATTGGATACAGTGTATGGATCCTTAAAGCCTTTTAGCTGAGTCTTAAATTGAGAGATGAAATACCTAACAAAATGAAGGAGACAAGAATGTTCACATTGCTGTGTCATATCTTCTGAAAACCTTGGTAAATGAAAATTATCTGCATGTTAACATACTTGTATAACCTATTCTCAACTTTCACTAAATGAAAACATTTGAGGACTTTACATAAAAGTGGCAAAGTTACTGCTAAACCTCCAATAAGCATTATTACGTTCGTTCTTTTAAAAGACTGCCCCCTAACTTTCACCTAAGCACACAGCTACCAACAAGGTATTTTTCCCCCAGCTCTTGTAGTTCTGCTAGGAATGTGATTAAGTTTAGATCAATAAGAAATGAGAAGGAGTGAAATATGAAACTTCTTGATCACAAAATAAAAAGTAAAATTGTGTGCAAGTTGGTAGAAACTACAGCTTCTCAACAGGTGCATTTCCTACACTTCTAAGCACACAGCTAGATCATTCTTCCCAGGCCCAGTGTTGGCATGGTACTGTCTCTAGAGTATATGAAGTGAGAAGAATTAACCATGCTACTTCCATGGCATCCACCATGATTGTCCCTCTCCAGAAGTCTAGAGGAAGAAAAACAACAGCAAGCCTGGGAATTTTTTTTTTTTTTTTTTTTTTTTTGGTACCAGGGCCTGAACTCAGGGACACTCAACCACCAAGCCCCATCATCTTCAGCCCTATTTTGTATTTTATTTAGAGACAGGGTCTCACTGAGTTCTTAGCACCATGCCATTGCTGAGGCTGGCTTTGAACTCGCAATCCTCTTGCCTTACCCTTCAAAGCCGCTGAGATGACAGGAGTGCACCACCATACCCGGTAAGCCTGGGATTCTATTGTGGTTTGGATATGTGGTATTCCCAGAAGACTCATGTAGATTCAGATGTGAAATGATTAGATTATGAAAGTTGTAATCTGATCAGTGGATTAATCCACTGATAGGTATTAACTGGGTGGTAACTGTAGCTAGGTAGTGTGTGGCTATAGGAAGTAGGTCATTTATCTACTATAATATCTTCTGTGGTGTTATATTTTGGGGGTTATATTTTGTTCTTAATGAGCAGAGTTCTCTCTGCTTCCTTGTTGTCATGCCCTGAGCTGCTTTCTTCCATTATACCCTTTGACCTTGATGTTCTGCCCCACTTCTGGGCCAGAGATATGTCTACATACTGAGACCACTGAAACCAACCATAAGCCAAATAAACTTTTCCTCCTCTTAATTGTTCTTGGTGGTGCTTTTGGTCACAGCAATGAAAGAACTTTACTGAAATAGATCTACATACAAACAACAACTGACTGAAATAGATCTACATACAAACAACAATGGCCTCTTTCCCATGTCCCCAAACTAAAATCTATGCAACCAGCCTCCAAAATCCAGAGGATGAGAGAGCAGCTGAATCCCTGGAACAGCATCATCTATATCCAAAACACCATGTATTGATGTGGGCTGCCCTCTTACATTTAGACTCTTATTTGAGGGGGAAAAAAAAAATATATATATATATATATATATATATATATATATATATATATATATACACAAACATATGTGTGTGTGTGTGTGTGTATATATATATATATATATACATATATATATATATATATACATATATATATATATATATACATATATATATATATATATATATATATATATATATATATATAAAATATATGGCATGTGAAACACAACATGCTGTGAGCAGTATCTTCAGAGTATTTAGTCAGTTCCCTAAATCAGTAGTTCTCATAATTTAGCTTGCATTATCTGAAGCGCTTGCTAAAACACATATTATTATCAAGCATAGATTCCAACACCCAAATTGGAACAACAGTTGCAAGAGAACTTTGTGGCAGAATATACAGATTTCTTAAGTGATACTATTTTGTCATATAATCATTGAAAGAGATGAATGCATAAAAATTTTTTTTGAAATAATTTAAAACTGAAACGCTCAAACATGGTTGCAGTGCTAAACATGATGTGTTTAAAGAAATACGGCCTGTGCACTGTTATGGAAATGTACTCTTCCCACCAAAATAGCACACTTACTTTAACTTCAACTATTGAAGAATAAAACTCTGAGCCTTTCAATCTGGACAAACTTTGTCAGGTGTGTCTAATAATAGAATCCAATGATAAGACTAGAACCATGGCTTCTTTGTAATTGAATATAATTTTTTTTTCATTTCATTCTGTGCTCACCTTTATTTAATACAGTTAGGAGTTTAAGTAAGTCTGAGGGGAAAGTGGATATGCATATTCATACTATCGAAAACCAAATCAAGTCCAAGACCTCCTGATCATGGTGGTAGATATTAATATAAGTAGTATAGACAGAGTTGGATTAGGGGCAAAACAAAGGGTTTTGTTTGTTTGGGTGGTTGGTTTTTTGTTTGTTTTATCTTGGTAACAGTGAGCAAGTCGATTTGTATTGTTTGGCTTTTTCCCTTCATTTACGAAATGATAAGAATCCTTGCCATGTTGATTGCATTAAGCTTGTGTTAAGCATGCGGAAAGGTCTTATAAAGCACTATTCGAGTGCATTTATTGGAATGGCTGTATCCATGATTTAAATGTAGGTTAAGCCAAATGAGCAAATTCCTCTTTCTACTGAAAACATTCTTCTCATTAATTTATTTTTAAATATTATCTGCTGATCTAGAAAAGGAGGCAAGCTAATGAGGAAAAATTACTTAATGTGTCTTTGTATGTTTGTATATTTACTTTCTTTTTTTTTCACTTTTCTTTGCCCATAAAGTGAGGAAAATAGTGTTTGCAAATATGACAAATCAAAGTATCCAAATGAAAACATTCCAAAGGGAATGATTTTATTTTATATACAAATTAAAACCAGCTGTGCTAGACTTTATGGAAAACATTACACAGCAACTGATTTGTCCACAAATGAATCATTCCAATGACTGTAATTCATAATGTTGCAGGTGGCATTTATTTTGACAAAGTAGGTTTATTAAGGTGGTGGAATTTAAAAAAAAAAAAAACTTCCTATGTAAAATAGTTTTAAATTGCTCCAAAAGGCGGTGCTTTGTGCTTAAAAGAAAAGCTTCATTTTTTATTTAATTGAGTTTCTTAGAATCTCTATCCCTTAATACAGAGATACCACATGGATAACACACAGTCATGCACAGTAATTTAGATAAGAATTCTACATTGCAGAGATGGAAATCAATAAACAGGAGTCCTATTGGCAACAAGATACCTTTACCCAATATAGAAAGGCAGATAGATAATACATTGATACTGTTCACTGGGCTCCCATGATGAGCAACACACTGTCTAAATTGTTAATCATTCAGTACTGATTAATGTAGGAAAGCCCTTACCCCACAGAACTCATAATCTAATAATGGGGAAAACATGTTAATCAAAATATATTATAGATGTATATTTAATTTAATTTATTCACTTGTGTGTTTCCCAGGTTACTCTCATCCATTTACAGTCCAAGTGTGGTTGTTTCCTGTCTTCCCCTAATCCTTGCAGGGATCTTTCTGGTGAGCATTGACATGGGCAACAGAAAATATTTTAGAAACAAAACTGATTTTATACCCAAATGTCTCATCCCCAAAGGGGATCTTGTTTTATATACCAATCTGGGGATTTCTGGCAACCTGATCAATTGACCAAGCCATTAACCACATAAGTCAGTGACAATATAGATGGGGTTCTATGTTGGTGGCCTGGATGAACCTCTGCCCATTGTGCTGCTCAGTCCTCAGCATGTTTGAGAAGGGATAGGTCCCTCTCAAGTGGGATGGCAGCTGCATTTCATTCCAGCTCAGTAGAAGTTGAGGGGGAGATGTCTTCAGTAAACCAGACACATATTTTGTCCAGGTGATTTTATGTCTGGGTCTCCATTATCCAGTGGAAGCAGTGTCACCTCAGGCAATAAGTAAGGGCATTCTCCTTGTGTAGGACATTCACTCGCCAGGCACTGGTTACAAATTGAGTGTAGTGTGACAGACTAATCTCACATACGATAAATCACATGAGGCAGGTTTATTACATACAAATGAGCATCAAAGGACAACAGAAGCCTAGATTTCTTGTGATCCAGTCCCTTTACACTGGAAAGCAGCTCAAGGGGGAATGGAGTGGAATCTCAAGTGCCTCACGTGCACCACAGCTGTGGACCTTGGAAAGCAGTCCACACTGGGACTCATATCCTGTTTTAGGTGGGGACAGGAACAGAGCCTGGGATACTCTGGTCATTGCCTCTCTTTCTCAGAATGTTGCAGTTATCAGTTATTTTTCAGGATCACAAACAAAAAAAAAAAAAAAGGTGGAGGACTAGGTCAATATAAGGGCACCTGGAAACCAAGCCTTTACTCCTAGGAACTTTCCATGGAATTGTGAAACTCCAGCAGGGTCAGACTTTAACATGGAAGATTCCCGAGGAGCCCTCACTCTGCAATTTGAGAATATTGCTTGGATCCTCTTATGGTTTGAATATGAGATGTGCTCTGAAAAATTCATGTAGCAATGCAGGAATGTTCAGAGGTGACATGATTAAATTATAAGAGCTATAACCTAAAAAGCAGATTAATCCATTTTATGGATTAGTAATTTCAATAGAAAAGGTGAATGGTCACTGTTGGCAGGTGGGGCATGATGGGTTAAGTAGGTCACAGGGGCATGTCCCTGGGGGATTTTATTCTTGTCTCTGGCCCTTCATGCTCATCTGCTTCCTGGATGCCATGAGCTGACAGCTTTCCTCTGTCACACCCTTCTGGAATAATGTTCTGTCCCATCTCAGGCACTAAGCAATGGAGTACATTGACTGACCATGGACTGAACCTCTGAAACCATGAATCCAAATGAACTTTTTCTCCTCTAAATTTTCTTGTCATGTATTTTGGTTACAGTGATGAAAAACTGACACATGAGGACTCATTACATGGATGTCTAGTTTTTAAAATTATTTCATGACTATGGTCTTAGACTTGGTATCTATCAACATCCTACAAGAATCCTACTCATCTCTTAAGGCATATGTAACTTTCAGCTGACTCTAGACATGTGTAAGCCCAAAAGTCTAATGGGCATCTCCAACCAGTGGCAGTGTCCTTTTGTAACTGGTGAACTGTGAGGATCCTGAGGTCTGTAGTTCAAATGGCAAGTGTGCATAGGTGGGACACTGAGAGGGGCAACCTGGGTTCCAGTCACAAGGGGGAGGCACTAAGGCACCTTATGGATTTGGGACCCAATTTAAAGGTAACAACCTTTTTGGTGACCTTGGAGTCAGAAGCTATCCATATCCCTGGATGAAAGATGCAAGAGTCCCAGTATACAACCAGCCATTCTTTTTCATTTATTAGGGAGGTATGATCAAAAGATGGCTATCATCTCCTTTGGAAAGTCCCTTTCCAGATTACATACACAGATATTATTTAGGAATTTGTTACATTTTTTCTCTGTTAATGGCCTACTCACTGGTGTTACCACGTGTGGCAGACAGGCAGACAGGCATCCAGTCACCTCTGGGTGGTGGACTTGTCTAGGTCCTCCAGAAGTATGTGGCCACCATGTTGGAAGATCAATTCTCCTTCCATGAGTCAGGTTTATTCCTAGTCATGGCTCGTCCACCAATTGCAGGTAGTCAGAGAGTTTTTGGAGCTTTAAGGGAGGATATTGTAAGTATACTGAAGCATCAATTTCACATGAAAGAAAACTAATTCTGATCATCTGAGTACAGGAGGATGCTGAAAACTGCATTTGCAATGAGAATTGCTGCACACCAAGTTCCCCCATCTGGACAAAAAGTGACAGGTAGGTATCACTACTTCCAAATCCTACCAGAGTGTCAATCTACCTGTTATCAATGGTGAGTCTCCAGGTACCTTCTACTTAAGCCACAAGGGATGATCCATTAAAAAAAAAAAAGTAGTGTCACAGAAAACTTCAGCTTCCTTTACCTCAGAATTGAGAGCAGTCATTTCTCTTTCTCCTGTAGGCTGCCATTATTGTTTTTGAGATATAATAGTACTAAGCCCAGACAGTGGGTAGGTTCATGGTCTTTCATGTGCCCCATCAAGGTGCCCATGACCACAGAGATATTCTTGTCAGGGATCAGGGGAAAACAAGCAAGAGTACTCAATAACAATATTCTACATTCCGTAATGGGCTCATGACAGTAGAGGCTTGAAAAATCTCTAAAGCTTAGTCATGCCTGCGTAATGGCCTCAGTTCCCCGACCAGACAGCATTGTCTGTTTCCCTTTCACTTTGGTACTATCTGCATTTTCATGTCCCAAAGTTTGGCAATTAATATTCAGGTATATCGAGGAGAAATTGAGCTGATTTGGTTTAGTTATTTGATTTAATAAATCACTGGAGTGAGATGTTTATAGAGGTGTGAGAAGGTAATAGAAGGTTTAGAGTTTCTTTGTGAGATGATGGAAATGTTCTGAAATTCACAGATGTGAATAGGCTGCACCTATCCATGCATATACTAAAACACCAACGTGTACACTTTCAAGGAGTAAATCGTATATTATGTGAATTATATTTCAATAAAAACCTTTATAAACAAAGATTGAATATTTGGTGAAAATTGAAGATAGAAAAGAAACTATTTATAAAGTTTTACAAAAGGACAAAATTAGTAGGGCCAGAAATAGAGGGGATATGTGATCAGGATAATTTTTTGTGTGCTTTTTTTGGTTATTTTAAAAAATCATATATAACATGAGGAGGAAACAGCAGACATTCATGGAAGAATATTGTTTAGTTACAATAACATGTGGGTCCAGAAAAAGGCCTATTAATAAATACATCATTAGTGAAATTAACTACTTGGTCGTTAAATGTATATCCATTTTAACCCATAGTAATTTGGACTAAGAAAGTCCTACTAATTTCCTTAAGCAACTTTTTTTGAAAAAAAAAAAAAACCTGAAATGAGCTCTCATTCTATTACGTAATGTGGGATTTAGTTAATTTTATCTGGGTGCTTCATTATAAATTTCCATCAATGTCTTCAACCTCCAGTTGCAAAGCTGAGTAGATAATTGTAGTATTGCATTTGTTATTGTTAGTATAGTTACTTCAGTTTGGTGTAGCACAGGATTAGAATTTGAATCATGGTTCCAGTTGTTCTTCTGTAATGACCTTGTTCAAAAACCTCATGTTTCACAACAATACTTATCTATCAGTACATTAACATGTATCTTGATTATTTATAGAAATGTTAAATGAAAATGGTGTATGGAGAGCAGCCCCCCTTTTCCCATATGTCCAATACACTCTGTAGTTTTATTCACTTTAGACACATTTTTGTAAGTAACACCATGTAAACAATTTTCTCAGTGTGTTTGTGCTCAGTCATTTCAGTCAAAATCAACACTTACTTGATAAAAATGCAATAGTCTAATTAAGGTAACCTCTATTTTAAATCAAATTTTTGCTTTGGAGTTACTAATAGAAGATAAAAAAGGAATTTGTTACTATACCCATGAGCTGTTTAGTACCTCAGAATATTACCTTTAGTTGAGAGAGATAACTTTAAGAAACTCATTTTTCATTTCCTGAGAGATGTAATTATTTAACTCATTAGCAGGTGTCAAACTGACTGCTAAATTTTGGTGAATCATACTAAGTAACTAAAATTTGAATATTTTTTCCAGTTCCTTCCTTCAGAATGCCAACCTTGTGAACTGAGAAATGATACAGGACAATAAGTTTGTAGCACTAATGGATCTTCTTTTTTAATGCAAAAAGAGTAAACTTAAAACATTTCTTATCAAAGAAATTCAATTCATCACAGCAGGTTTGAAAATGTGGTGCAATGTGAGTTTTACAAAAAGCTAATATTAAAGCTCTCATTAATCTCTCATCTATGATAATAGAAATTCCAAAAGTCCTTGAAATATGTTACTGCCTCTAAAAGTATTACTTATAAAACTATTCCTCATTTAAAAATGTACTTCGTGTACCTGAACTCAACCCAGCACGGTTATCTGGGGTTTCCTGGATCAGCTGGTTTGCTTTCCTCAAACAGATGCTTTAAATTAAAATTCACCTTGGCTTTGCATGAGGAAAATGTGGTTTTGAAAATGCTCACAGAAAAACTCTATTCAATAGAGCAAGTGTCTGTAAAATCTTTCAGCAGAATTCTAGAAGTATAAATTTAATAGGACTCTTTTTTAAATATTTTTGCTAATAATTTTCTTTTTTCAGTAACTTTCCAAGTTAGATATAGATTTTGTCATGCTGAATAGTATGGAATTTTGTAAGCTATCTTAAACATTTTTTACAGAAAGTAGGAAGTGTTCAAAATATTTCACATTCAATTGGTTATATATTTCACCTAATGTCATAGAAATTTTCCCAGTATTATTGAAACCTTTCATAAATATTGCCTTATTTAAATAATACATAGTTACCTTCTTCCATGATTCCATTTTTGTGCACTATTTTGATTTTTATTCAGCATATTGCCAATTTGCTGTTATTATAGACAACTATGAGATTAACATTATATGTAAATCTTAGAAAATACTTCAGGATAGAAGAGAGGTATTAAAAATAAAATTTCCATATGAAAGTTTTGTTTCCTACATTAGAAGGAAGCATTCTTATCACCAGAGACAGGGATCAATACTAAAAGAATTCTATACTAATCAACCTTGTTAAAATAACTCTTACTTTTTCTAAAATTTCTTCATATATTTAATCTCTGCCCACAATTGCTGTTTTTGTTCAACCTAGTATAAAAGAATTTAGATTTTACTACTACTTTGAGTTTTCTTTTCCATATTAATGATCCTATATTATGTAAAATGAATATTTAATAAATCTCAGGTTTTTCTCCTCTTAATCAATCTTATGTCAAATTAATTCTCAGGGCCAGATGATGATCCTAAGAGAGTAGAGATAAAACTTTTTGTTCTCTAAAATTCCTTAATCCATCATTTTCTGTCTTTGAATTAAACTGCAATGTTATTTTTAAAAACTTAGTTGAGAATTTAAAGATTAAGAGGATCTTACAAAGCAAGTTGAATATTTTAAAGCACGCTTTTTAAAATAGGGATCATAGTGCCTAGAAGAATTTTTAAAATGAGATTCAGGAGGCCTATTAACCTCTTGGACTTGCAGCATAATTGGGCTTCCATAAGTAAGAAAAGAATCCAAAGTTTTGATAAAACAAAACTGAATGGGATCCCAATGGAAGCTTAAAATTATGGCTCCAGAAATGCAGCAACTGAAACAATAAACATCCCAAAATAGAAAATTTCACCAATGTCTGCTTTGGTAGAGGGGCTGGGGTTGTGGCTCAGCAGTAGAACACTGGCCTAGCATGTGTGAGGCACTGGGTTCAGTCCTCAGCACCACATAAAAATAAATAAAATAAAGGTATTATATCCAACTACAACTAAAAAATAAATATTAAAAAAACTTGGTTGATTAACATAATTTATTTTTGGCAATTTCATACTTCCAGTAAGTTAACTGGGCTCAGATGGACATTTCATCCCTGGTTGACATCAGATGGCAACTGACTAAATTCATCTGAAATCTTTTCTGGGCTGAACATCTAAGATAGCTTATTCTTGAGATTAGAAGACAGAAAGATCAGGTGATGCTGTCAAACATAACACCTACACAAGATCATTCCATTTAGCTTGGATCTTTACAGCTTCATAACTGGGTTCTCAGAAAGAGCATCTGACATTAAGCTACAGAAGCTGCCAGTCTGACTCAGGATAAATCTGCAAGAAGCACAAGACCTTCCCCCGATGTAGTATCTGTTGGACAAGGCAATCACAGGACCCTCCCACAGTGAAAAATAAGGAGAAATAAACTTCACACTTCGATGGAGGTAAGGCAACATCTCTAGAAGTCTCTAGAAGAGACTTTGGGATGGGAGATGTTGTGACTAATCCTTTGAAAATAAAATTGCCCATAGTGTTTACAAATACTTAACTTTTATGTATATATGAATAAGTATATATGAGAAATTAAATTACATGTGTAATATTTTGTATAAAAAAGACCAGGCATTGTGCTGAGGCACACAAATCAATATTATTAATGTTATCATTATGACTACCATATCAAAGAAGTACTACAATATGACCATTACACAACTGAGAAAATTGGGACTCAGTTATGTTTTTAAAACTTATCTATATTGCAGGGTTAAACTGATCAAATGTTATATGCATAAACCAATATGCCACAATGAAACCCACCATTCTGTGTAACCAATTTGCAACAATTTATAAAAAAAGAATACAAGTTATTTTAAAACTTGCCCAAATTTACACATTTAGTATGTATAAGACAGCTAGAATATAAACTCTTTCAGTATATACTTTTTTATATGGCTATATTGTGTTTTAATCAAACTTTTAAGATGCATCTTTCAATAGATTATTTTATACAAAAATGGAATACTGGAATACCGAATAAAAGTTAGCTGGGTACAGTGGCGCACACTTGTAATCCCAGCAATTTAGAAGTTTGAAGTAAAAAGATAATAAGTTTGAGGCCAGCCTCAGCAACTTACTGAGACCCTGTCTCAAAATTAAAAAAAAAAAACAAAAAAAAACTGGGGATGTAAATC
This sequence comes from Marmota monax, assembly GCF_021218885.2. NCBI lineage: Eukaryota > Metazoa > Chordata > Mammalia > Rodentia > Sciuridae > Marmota > Marmota monax. Next base: position 422,158 of record NW_026693533.1, read on the forward strand.
AGTGGTAAATTTCCTCTGAATTTAAGTCACAATCCAAATAATAATAATAATAATAATAATAATAATAATAATAATAAAAACAGAATTTAGTGTTTATACAAGCACCTAAAATAACAAAAATGTTTAAAAACCACATCGGGAACCATACATTCCCAAAATATGTTCTTTTTTTATTTTTTCATTTTCTTTTTTAGGATTCAAAAAAAAAAAAAGGACACTGAAGTACAACAAATGTTGGATTACAGGTATTTTGTTTAGTACATCACTATTGTTAAAATACTTGAAAGTAAATTAAAGCTATGGTTCCCAAACTAGAACACATATTATCATAGGGAGGAATTTCAGATAGCTCAGTGATTTCTAAGGTTTCAGGGCCTTCATACTAGCCCAGTATTTCAGTATTGAACTTGTAACTTGCTTCTATTAAATTTTTAAGGCAGATGTGAAGGAATTTTGCCGATGTACATAATGTACTTGTTTAGTTGACTCTAGGTTAATTAAAAGGGACATTATCTTGGCTAGACCTAACCTAATTAGGTGAGCCCTTTAAAAGAGGTTCCATAGATAAGCCACACAGTATCAAAGGTGATCTCTTTCCTGATAGTCCTGGAAAAGCAAGGTGACACAAGTTCAGGGAGATGAATCCTGCCAACAATGATGTGAACTAACCGGAGGACCTCAAGATTCTCAGACGAAACTACACTTTTATTGCAATTTTTTAGAGTCTGAGCAGAGAATCCATTTATGCTATGCTCATACCCTGACCTATGGAGAATGTGAGATATTGAATAAATGTCATTTTAAGTCACTAAGCTTATGATAATTTGTTACGCAGCAATAGAAAATAGATACATGTGGAATGTGAATATATTCAATGTCACCCCTTGATAAAAATGATTTAACTTACAAGAAAGTTATATATATTTACACAGACTTTGGAAAAGAAAAACTATCCTTGAGAGAGAGAGAGAGAGAGAGAGAGAGAGAGACAGAGAGACAGAGAGAGACACAGGGGGGACTCCTTTATTGATTAATTTTAGGTGTTGCAAATAAAAGGATGAAATAAAACTCCTTCACCCTCAAGGCAGTTCAACTTTGACTTATGTGTCCTTTAAAATATATTGTGGATACTCACTCACCTAGAAGATACCCTGAGCACTGTTTGGGGATGCTATGAATAATTTTAGTGGGATACACCTCATATGTTTAGATCCATCATTATGAATTAACTGGCAATTGCTAGATTTATGAGCTACAGCAATACTGAAATAAAAATTAGTCATGTAGGATTTCAAGCAGCGTGATGAACTTGGTGTTAAAAGTTTAGACTCCAATGTTGAACCCTCATGGCTGTCTTGGATGCCACAGAGAGTTGATGTTCCCAAAATCCATGCAGTGCAAAACATGGAATTTCTCAGGAAGCTGCATGTATCTACTTGGGGCCCACAGATGCCAAGGCTGGAATGTTTATCTTCTCCTAACCTCATGAGGAGGGAGTCAGTGTGCAGCCCCTCCCAGAGGACCTGAGTTTATTTACAAGTGCAAATAATATGTGTTATAAAGGTTGGAGATAAGGAAATCCACTTGGAGAGATCAGAAGCTATCTCCAGCTCTCTCAGCAGCTGGTGGCAATGACTTCTTGCTTTGATAATTTTCTGATCATAAGAAAAGCTGTGGTCGATAGGACTTGGGATTCATGTGAGTCTTTTTGACAGTTTACCTTTTATGCTATGAAGGTTTTACCTGGTAAAGTAAGAGTAGATTTCTCAAAGGTAGTTTTTGTAAATGAAAGTTTAAATCAAATTAGTCCAGGACCTTCAAAAGATAGCAATCCAGGGATTACTGAATTCCAATATGGCTGGTTTAATAAGCTATATGAATTCTGGTAAATTTTCCTAATAAACATTGAATGATAAATACTATGTAAGAAATATAATTTTGAAGATGCCAATAAATTGATGGTTCAATTTAATAATCAAACACAAGCACATTAAACAAATTGTATTGTTCCATTTTTATTATTAAAATTTTAAATAGAAAAATATAGCATAGTGTGAGTGTATGGGGGATGGTTTTATTAGTGGATACATGAGGTCATGTAATAACTATAAAAGATGCTGCAGCATTGTACATCAATATGTTCAAAATACAATAATTTGACTTGTTAACTTTGCTTTGAAAAATATATTACAAGGATATAATCTTGGATTTTTTTCTCTTCAAAAATAAAACAATGCATTAAATATCTCTAAGCATCAATCAAGGAAACTCTCTTTCCTAGAAATGCTTGCTTCTAATTCCTACCCAAAGATCAACAGTGTCATCCCAATACCTTAATAGGGGCAGTTACATAACTCCCAGTCTATCTCTTTCCAAGCAATGTTCCTGGCTCATCTAATTCCTTCTCATCTTCTATTAGTGTGCTTTTATAGAAATGAGATCAGATAGTGTGTCTATTTAGCCCTAATGAATAGTGCATTCTTTGGAACATTATATTACCTAAATGAATGAAAGTAAACCTATACCTGACTCCTCATACTAGGAAAGTTAGATGTATGGTTTACATTTTCTTCACATACATTTTATATTTGAATTTTAAAATAGTTCTTTTGTCTTTAAAAATAAGCACCTGAAATTTGTTGAAATAACTGAGAATTTCATTTTCCTTTTATTGTCTGTACAAAATGAAGCTGGGAACAAATTCTTATGGTGAATAGAAGCTTGAATATGTCATATGCTAAAGATGTGTGTTACTCTCCAAGTAATCAATAAATGGAGCCAAATTTTTGTTTGATTATTTGTTTTTTAATTAGCCTGGTTGAAGTACAGTCAACAACCTTCTGCCTCTCTGAAGTGGCTTAGTGAGTTCATTTGGGTTTTATCTTAGAGTAAAATTTTTTCTAAAATTACTTGGGGATTAATTAGGGTTTTTTTAATTAGAAATTTGCTGTTGATTTTGGGGAGAGTGTAGGAAGTTCTCAGCTGCCTGAGGCCATATCCAGAATCGTGATAGAATCATATTTGCCCAAAGGTGTACAATTTTGATGTTTATGTTGTCTTGATGGTTTTTGAATTTATGAGCAATGAGACAAAGGAGGATGAGGATAAGGGTGACCTACCAAATCTTCTGTTTTCATTATTTTTATATCCAATCTAAATGCTTATTTGAATAATGTTCCTTGGCATTTTCAAATGAATGTAAAACCATAACACTTGACAAGAATACATCAATATTCCTACTTAATATTGAGGTAGGAAATAATCTGTAAACACACACACACACATACACACACAGAGAGAGGATGATTTGAAAGAATTGAGGGCTGACTGAAATTCTATCTCAGACTGAATATCACTTTTATGATGCATTTTAAGCAGAAATGAATGAATGGACAGTTAATATGTCAATGAAAGATGTATCCAACACACAAAGATATAGCAAAAGAAAATACACATTATGTGTGAAGTGGCTACTTCCTACTGAACATGTGTCCAAAATGTTTTAAATTTATTTAAAATAAAATTTACTTTTGCAGTTTACAGTTATGTATGTTGACAAATGTGAATCTGTCTTTTAAATTGCTTTTTAGCCATTGTAATTCATGTGTAGCATTATCTCACTACAGTTTAATTTATATTTCTCTAATGAATCATGATGTTGAACACCTTTTGAATGTTCTGCTATTCATATATCTTCATTGGTATATTTGTGTACAAATATTTGCCCCCTTTTTACTTGATTGTTTATTTTCTTAATGTTGAGTTTTGAGGATTAAGTATTCCTGATATAAGCCCTTTCTCAAGTAGATGATTTAAAAATTTTCTGTCACTGTGTTGTTTTTATAAAAATTACCTTAACACATTTCACAGAGCCAAAGTTCTCATTTTGATGTGATCTAATTTATCATTATTTTTCTTTTATGGGTAGTGATTTTATTGACATATCTAAGATATATTTGCCTAACCCAGAATGATAAAGATTTTTCTTCTATGTTTTCTACAAAAAGTCTTATAAACTCGAATTATATTTTAGATATATGACTCAATGTTAGTTAATTTTTAACTATTTAAAGTTTATCTTTTTGCTTGTGTGTATCTTCTACACTGAGCCACAGCCACAGCTCCTAACATCATCCCATTGTATAGCACTATGATTTCAAAAGATACTTCCACTCATTTACCTCACCCTTTTGTAAAAAATCAGTTTATATTTCTGTAAGTTATTCTTGAATTCTCTTCTGCCTCATTGATGATCCCACTACCCATTCTCCCTGTCTTGATTATCTCAGTAGATTTTAAATAGTAGATCTTAAATAAGGTATTATGTGTTTGTTCTCCAACTTTTTACAAATTATCTTGGTTTTTCTAGTTTTTTGCCTTATCGTAAAAAAAAAAAATTAGAATCAGCTTGTTTTGATCTCCAGAAATGTCTACTATTTCAAAATTTAGTTTGCTTAGACTCTATTAATTGATTTTAAAGAGAATTGATATTAATATAGAGGTTTTTAATGGATGACTATAGCATATTGTTCCATTAAAGAAACAGTTCTTGGATTTCTTTTATCAATGTTCTATAGTTTTAAGTGTATAAGTCTTGCATATATTTGACTTGACATGTACCTATTTATTTCATTTTGGATACCATAATAAATGATATCTTTTTAATGTCTATAAAATGTTTAGTATAGCAATATGATGGTATTTTTTATCTTGCAAACTTACTATTTATTACTTCTAGAAGTTTTCTGTAGGTTATTCTATATTTTTTTATGTAAATAATCATTTAATCTGAAAATATACACTTGTTTCTTTCCTAATATCCTGTAGGGCTTGTATTTCTTTTCTTGAACAATTTCATTGGCTAGAAACTATAGTATAATATTTTATAGGAATGCTGAGAAAGGACACCATTACTTTGTTTCTGATAATCTGGAAATACATTCAGTCATTTATCATTAATTAAATGACTTGAGAGTATTTTCTCTTTTTCTAGATTCTTTATCAGGTGAAGAAAGTTCTATTCTACCTATCCTTCCTATAAGTATCCGTTATGAATGTATATTGGGTTTTATGAAATACATTCTCTGCATTTATTGAGATAATAAGTTTATTTATTTCTTTGTTTTTGATTGGTGATTTATATTATTAGTTTTTTCAATGTTGAAGCAGATTTGCATTCTTAGAAAAAACCTTCAGTCTTAGGACAATTCAAGGCTTTTATGAAAAAAAAATATTACTTCAAAAAAGAGATGTGAACCAAGGACTTTGTCCTATTTAAACAATTGAACTTACTCAAAAGTGTAACCAAAGACAGAAAAAAAAATAAATGATTGGAAAGCACCGATAGAAAGTAGTACCATTTCTAATCACTCAAATTATATTTCATTGAGTTTTATCTTCACTCCATATGTTTTCAGAGTCTTTGTGTAATATTATACTAACTACATGGATGTACACATGCATGTGCACACACACATCAACCTAAAATGTGTACTGTTTTAAATATGATCGACATTTATTTCATTTTTGCTCAAAATCAAAACTTCTATTTCTTACTAGCAGTCATCTCTGCCCTGATTGTTGAGATAATCATTCAGTCTTCAACACTGAACTCTGCCACACTCCATACTTGGGCTTCCAAGCTGATTATGACTTTCAACAACATGCGGTCAAATGGGAAACAGTATGGCAGATCAAGTTCAGAAAACCTTAATGGGATAGGCCTGGAAGTGTGGGAACATTTTGCCCTTTCTATACCAATAGATGGCACTACATCACATGACTTGACCTTACTGAAAATATAAGAAGGCTATGTTGTTTAATTGTATGTTTAGAAATAAAAGCAAATACAGTTGAACTGCTTCCTTGCCTATGTCATATTCACTAATGATTTTATGGGTGATGCTGAAGATTAATATTCTCATAAGCAAATTTAAATATAGATAATTTGAGTTTCTTGGATTTTCTTTGTTTTTAAAAGCAACATCCTGTACACTGGCACATTAATAGAGAGAAAATTAAAATAAAGTAATACCTTCCTTTTTTTCATATGAAATTCTATATAATATTTCAAGCAATAATCACTTATATTTGTGAGTTACATACCTAGATGGCTATAAACTGAATTTTCTACATGAAAATGTCTAAATTTATCTTCAAAATAGCAGTTTTTAAAACTCAGAATTATAGTTGCTTTTCCTACTTTTAAACATTTGTTCTGTCATTTATGAGTCTATAACGCACACATATTTACTTGATATAGTGTTGTAAATGCCATATAATACAAATGTATCAATTCACATAAAATATTCTTATGTTTGTATGGTCATTTTCACACAATGTTTTAAGTTTTATAAATAAATATTTTAAGTAGCTTAATTTATCATAAAATAATTTATTATAGTTTTATTAATAGCCTCCAGGTTGATGATAATATACTCACATATATTCAAATACACTTTTACAAATTTATTCCCATTAGTAGATTTCAGATAAGATTAGGTAACACAGAAAATGATTAACAATTTTTTAAGTACTTTCAGTCCTTTCTCCCTATTGTCATATTAAGAAAGAAGTTTAGAAAGTGCCAACAGTTAATTATGAATGCAAATATGGCTTAGTGATGAAAATTCAGTAAAATTGACTTTAGAAAATTCCACCTAAAAATAAAAATCTAAATATCAATTCATCATGAATTATCATGATTTGAATTGCTAATATCACTAGAATATAAATTAAATTATAGAAACATATTTAGTTTCTTTTTAAAAAGAAAATTAAGAAAAATAGGATATACAAAAAAGTATTAGATATCTAAATATGTGTATGCAGAAATTTTACCTTAAAATATTAGAATAGCATTATGTTTAAATCATACACTCTCCAGGGATGGATTCTTCTGTAATTCAAAATATCTCAGCAATGATACCAAAAACAACACTGCTACAATAATAATGTCATAGTAACAAGTACTTTGCTTGTGGTACATAAAATTATTTATACTTAGATTTGGATTTTATTATATTGTGCTTTATTTACTCTTTGGATTAGAACATTAATAATACTAGGCTAAGTCAAGTTTAGTTTAATTTTATTTTTTACAAAGTGCTTTGATACATGTTTATATAATTTCTAGCAAGCAGAAATCACAGTAATTCAGGTATCTATCACCCGATTTAATTATGTAATTCATAATTGCAGAAAATAGAATTTAACAAAATTTCTAGGAACTCAACAGCATAATATTGTCTGCTTTCATGGAAAAGGTCGAAGGCATGGCAATGGGAAGCAGTCATTTTTTGTCAACCTAAGATAACCATAATGGTGACATCAAAAAGAAAATTAAAGTAATGCAAAACTAATGCTTCTCAGTGCTATTATTAGCTCTGTGAATGATAATTAGAATGATACTACTTCTGAATTTCCAAGTAACTTTTGTCTTAAGATAGTTATTTTTGTAGATTCTGTTTTAGATTCTCTGAGTACAGAAATTTTACACATACATGAAAGGCACTTAGTAAAGTTTTAACTGAATTGAATGTAATCTAAAGATTGGTCATGATTTGATAATAAGGTAACCAGTTATCTGATCAATTATTCATTTTTAAATAAATCTAACTCTTTGCAGTGTTTATCTTATTTGGATGTTTCATGAAACATCAGGATTCCTTCTTTTCTTCACAAACATTTAAGATTCTTAGAAAAATGACATGTCTAAATATTCTGCTCTTCCTGGTGACTCAGACTTGAGTGTGAGACCTGAACCTGTCTTGGCCAAGTGAGCCTCAAAAAACAAGTTAATCTCTCTTGACTTAATTTCTTTATTTTGTTATAAAAATGAAATGCTAACCACTATATTTTAAAAATGGTTACTGTAAAGAATGATGATATTTTGTGTATAAAAACCTTGGTAAATTTCAAAGCATATGTCAATAAAACACATTTGTTAGGCCGGGTGTGGTGGCACACACTTGTAATCCCAGTGAGTCCAGAGGCTGAAGCAAGAGGATTGAAAGTTCAAGGCCAGCCTCAGTAATTTAGCAAGGGTCTAAGTGACTTAGGAAGACCCTCTCTCAAAATAAAATGTCAAGTACCAAAAAAAAAAAAAAAAAAACCAAAACAAACAAACAAAATACATGCACAGTTGTTACTTGGGTGTAATTACTTTGCTGTCTATATGAAAGACAAATTTCCCTATTCCATGGCCTGCTTTGTACCTGCCTTTGTTTTATGAAAATAGAGACATTTTTAAAATACAATTTTTACTTAGTATTGTACAACAAAAATTGAACTCTGCTAAATTAAGTAATCTATATTGAGAGAAATATGTAATTTATATTCTAAAAAATCCAAATATTGATATCTAATTGCCTTTGCATTGTTCTGAGTATTTCCCAAATCTACTAAGTCAAAACCATTAAATAACAGAATAAATCTCATAAACATTTTCTCTTACCTACTTGCTAAGGATTAAAGTAAAGATAAACATATCACAATTAATAAAAATAAAATTGTGTATGGTAGGCATATGCATCTCATAGTGAGAAAACTAAAGAACTGAGAAGTACCCTCCAGTGATATAGAGGGGAAATTTTCATACAGAATATATTACTACACAAGGACAAATTTACAATCCCTAGGCTAGTGTTGCACAAATTCTCAGCCTCTATGAATCAATTCAATTGTCCTGGGCAAAATGTCTGTGGTAGAATAAAGACAGCAACAATGTATTGTTATTCCTATCATTGAAAGGTGGATTCTAATACCTCATTCATTGGATCTGAACTGGTTTTAAATGCCTGATGAATTTAATATAGTGGAAGTGACATTCTGGAACTGGAAAGATGAGATATAAGACACCTGTGGTATTTGTTATTAGAACTCCTTGGAACACTTGTCCTTGGAGTCCTGGGCAGCCATGTAGGAAGTTGATGACCTGCCTGACAAGACCATATGGAGAGGCTTTGAGACCACCTGGAGAGTACAAGGATACAATTGAAATTTAACCTTCCAGCCATTGCCTTAAGATGTCAGGAATGCAATTTCCCTTTTCTCTCCCTTTCCATCCCACCTCATGTATCTGTTTAATGTTAATCTTTTCTTCCTGCTCTTCCTCCCTGCTCTGTTCTTAGTTGCTCTCATTATATCAAAGAAGACATTTGGTATTTTTTTTTTAGGGATTGGCTAGCTTCACTAAGCATAATCTGCTCTAGTGCCATCCATTTCCCTGCAAATTCCATGATTTTGTCATTTTTTAGTGCTGCGTAATACTCCATGGTGTATAAATGCCACATTTTTTTTATCCATTCATCTATTGAAGGGCATCTGGGTTGGTTCCACAGTCTAGCAATTGTGAATTGTGCTGCTATGAACATCGATGTAGCAGTATCCCTGTATCAAATAAAATAATAATAATTTAGAAAAAAAAAAAAGATGTCAGGAATGACCAACTTGGAAACTAGACTAGCAAGAGCTGTCAGTTGAATAACATTGAGTGACCCATGTCAATAACAGGTAAAACAGAATGGCTCAGCTCGTCCTTGCCTGAATTTCTGACCCACAAAAAATAGGACATATGACATTTGTCACTTTATGCCACAAAGTTTCAGAGCAGCTTTTAAAGCAGAACACTAGACAGAGTATAAAATTTATAAGACCTCAGAAACGAATTCTCTACCAGTTTCCTAATAAAATGATATATGTCAATAATAATAATATTCCCATCAATAATGGTTACATAAAGGTAAAATGGTGATATTCTTTGCAGGCTTTCCAAAAATAACACTATCAAACTTAGGGATAAGATGCCTTAAAAAATGTGTCATTACACTTGTTAGTTCATATTGAAAATTTGGGTTTTTAATAATTTTAATAATCCTAAATTAACATTATTATAGATGAGGAAGAATTGGCAAATATTACCTAGAATTCTGAGTATGCAAATCATTCCTGAACTAAGAAATTGGATGAGATTTTTCATTAAAGTTTACTAGATCAAAAAATAAGACATGTGCTAAGTGATTTCAGTCTACCTTGAAAAAGAGTATTTCTGTTCTGTTGGATCATTTCATGTAACTTTTATTCTTAATTATTCCACATTACTTTCTTTATATAATGAGTGCAATTAACAGCTATGAAAAAATAGGCCATTTATAAACAAATCCATTGGGATCAATTACTGGAAACTCTCATCTTTTTCTCAAATTTACAGCTAATGATATTTTTTTCCTGACAATAAGGTTTAGACTGTGTTCTTGTAAGTTCTCTATTCTTAAAAAAAAAAAACATACAAATAATATTTTAAACAAACTGTCTCTTCAAAAATTTACAGACAAGAATATCTCTGAAAAGAACAGGTGTTAAGACATTCAAAATGGAAACACTGGAACATAAGTTAACAAAAACATATTCCTAGGAATCAGGACCTTGTGGTGAGCATAATAGGAACATTGGTGAGTATCATTCTGTTTTAGTCAGTTTTTTCGCTGCTGTGACTAAAAGACCCAACAAAAACAATTAAAGGAGGAAAAGCTTATTTGGCTCATGGTTTCAGAGGTGTCAGTTCATAGACAGTGGGAGTCATTGCTCTGGGTCTGAGGTGAGGCAGAACACCTTGGTGGAAGGGTGTAGGGGTATAGAGGAAGAAAGCAGCTCAGGACAAGGTAATAAAGGAAGCTGAGAAAAAGCTTCATTCAACAGGAAAAAAATATGAATCTCAAAGGCATGCCCCAGGGACCTGCCTCCTCCAGCCACACCCTGTTTGCCTGTGCTTACCATCCAGTTAATCCATAAGTGGATTAATCTATTGATGAGGTTACAACTTTCATAATCTGATCATTTCACCTCTGAATGTTCTTGCCTTGTCTCACAATGAGATTTGGGGGATACCACATATCCAAACCATAACACATTCCTTTTTAACTTAGGGTTTTTAAAAGAAATGGAATTTCTTTTTGCGATAAGAGAAGATACAAGTTTTAAACTTATCAAGATCTATTTCTAAAAGTAAAAAAATATATATGTTTTTCTGAACCATAGAATTATTATCTTAAAATAATTGAAATTACGTAAAATACATACACATAATCCACTTGGAAGGAAGTGATAAAGATAATTGCAAATACCTACATTGACACTGAGTAGGTCATAGTTTCCCACAGTATCATCTGATAAACAGGCTAAAGAAAACATGACATCAAATAAATCCACTCTATTCCCTGCCATGTGTGAGGCAAATGGAAATAACAGATGCATTTTCAAGCAAAAACAAACTTTATATTGCCAATTTGACAGGGAAAATAATCATTCTGGGTGTCATGATATAATTATTACATAAAAGCAATAATAGAACTATGTTGCAAATTAAAAAAACCAAGATTACCACTATGCATATGTGTGTGTGTGTGTGTGTGTGTGTGTGTGTAAGAACCATGTTTCTTCCCCTAAAAGATCAGCCAAGTGTATGTATCCTTATCAGTGTAATTCAAAATTTAAAGAAATATCTTCTTTTGTCTGTTCTGATACCTGAATGATTTTTAAAGGAAATTTGAAGTACCCCACTCTTTATACAATAACAAAATTTTCTTGTACTTTCCAAAGTTGAGCAAACTTATTCACACAACAAAGCAAAATATATTATTGGATTTTTCTTTACCATAACCAGTTCTACTAGAATTGAAAATACACTTGAAATGTCACAGCCCAGAGGCACTTTTATAAAATGGGTTGTCATCTGTGTGGATCATCCTGGGACACTGGAAAGCCTCTGGCTGAGGAGACTGCTGAAGTTCCTCCAATATATACAGTCACCAATCATTAAGCAAAAAAATCACAGACATGCAGGGATAAACCAGGCAGTATTCAACGAAGAGTTAACTCATGCTTCTCAGCAAAGATCTGCATTTTTCACTTGTACTATTAAAATTATACAAACGAGTTCTCAAGTAGTTTTCAAACCAGAGCTTGTCTAAATGCATGGCTTATAGTGGTCTGACACCAATATTTCTCCTTTTCCAAACAATGCTTCTCAAAAGTAAGGAGACCAACTCTTATATACCCAGAAGACCAGTGGGACAGATTTTTTTTTTATTCACATAATAATGTTGGGGCATCTTATGTATTTAAAATATTTTGAAAAGCAGAAATGCACAAATGAAGAATTTGTTTTTGTGTTTGTTTTTATGCAGTGATATTTACAAGCAATTCATTTCCCAAGTTGGAAAATTATTCCTAAACAAAGATTAAGCTTCTGGAGCTCCCTAAATATACCAAAACATGAATATTTGTGCTTTGCTTTCTGTCAAAGTTAGAAAATAGATTCTTATAAACCTTATAACATACAAGGTTCACGTGGTGGTGTGGTACTGTCTAAGCAGATGTCAGCAAAACAGATTTGATTTGAATTTATAGCATTTAATTTGGCCAGTGGAGTCTCTCAAAGATCAGGGCTTAAGTGAATATAAAGTTTGAAAATTGTTTGAAAACATTTCTGTTAACTTAACTGGTGTCACAAGAAATCTTGTCTCTTTTTAACAGATATTGAAGCTGAGCTTGAAAAGTAGAGCAGTGTGGATTTACTGGCCTTCATAAGCAGGGTCTGCAAAAGAAATGGTCTTTCTTAACCGGAGGTGATATGTTGGTAGGTAACCTTCAATTGCTTTAGAATTTGGCTTATCTGAGACTACTAGAAATAAAATGTGATTTTAAAAAAATCCACATTTTTTCCTCTCCAATATGAGAGAATCTAGACAACAAACAGTCAAGTGTAGGAATACTAGGCTCACAATCATCAGAAAAATGATCTTTTTCCAGTTTTCTTCTTGTGCAATTCCAGAGTATGGTTTTTATTCTTAATTCCTTCTTTTCTGCTATTATTCCAGACACAATATTCAGTTTGCAAATGCAGAAGGGAAAAGAGAGGAAGGAAGAAGAAATGTTTGTCTTCACTCTACTAAAAAGACTTCCCAGAAGTCACAAACAATTTTTGCACTTAATATCTCATCAATCAATACTAAGACACATGACCACAACTAACTACAAGGAAACAGTAAATGCCATACCTAGATAGGTATATATATGCAGAAAAAAACTGAGGCTCTATTAATCTGAGGAAAATTATTTTATGGAGATCCAGTAATCAGTACCACAATCAGTGTAAAATCAGTTGGCTCAGACAAGCAGGGCACTATAAACCATAGAAATTTTATGTAACAACTTATAAGTGTTGCAACGATGTATACTTTTCCATTTATCATTTTAAACCTTGATTTATCACATACCATCCAATAGTAAACACACATTGAATATACTGTGAGGGGAAAAAAAAACGGCTGTTTATCTGTTGCCAGGGAATTATTTTCTTTTGGTCAAAACATACCAAAAAGACACTCAGTGACAGAAAGTTGATTGTATTCATGAAATCTTTTCTATTTTCTCAACACTGGAAGAGAAGAATACATATTAGCTCACAAGTCCTCTTTTAATGAAGTCATTTGTTCCTATTCAGGTAGAAACTATCATTTCATTTGGCACATTCATTTTTTATGGAGGTAAATATGTATATACCAGAGAAGGATAGCATAAAAAATATAGAATTTCTTTATTGTTTAGACTAAAAATCTTAATTATTAAGAGAGTAAATCTACTCAATTAATATGTTAAATAATACAATAATATATCATAAACAGATGAGTATTTCTTTCAGGAACATATTACATAGTATATTAACATATTTTTTTTCAATAACAAAGATGAAGAGTATTATTATCTAAGTAGATTCTTATTATGTATTTCTTGTCAAACACAACTAAACTCAGCTAAGAATACAAGGAATTATTTCCCAACTCATAAAGTATATGTGTGAAATTTAAGGGAAAAGAACTCTTTGAGGTAAATAGTTTATTCAAAGATAAACAAGATAAAGATATTTCTTATTCAAATAGTACTGACATTTTAGATAATGCATTATTACTAAATAAAATAAGTAAGAATAAATAATGTATATAGAAAGATCCAAACTTTTAAGTTTTATAGATAATAGTATAGCCACTATAAAAATCCAATAACTTAATTTGGATTATTATTAGAAAACAATAATGGATTTTCAAAACTGATTAGAATGTGTAACTAAAATATATATGATGGTCAAGTATAGCATTAAATTAAAAAATTAACAGAGTTAATCCCAAACAAGGAGCTGAAATGTTGTTACTGCTCTCTGTCATCATGGAACCAGGCCCATTGATGGAATGTTCCCTGCTCCTGAGGTCAATAGCCTTTGCATCATTCTATCTCTGAACCTTACAACACTGTGTGCACCAAGAGGTATGCCAATCCGGAGCAGAGCTTCTGAAATCCCCTATCCTCTGGGTCAACTAAAGCTGCTCTATCTCCCCCACACTCCAGTTGCTCTTGCACTCTCCCTCTGTGGCCAGACTGCAGTAATTTTCACCCCCTCAGAGATTAAGTCTCAGAGCAGATATATTTTGAGCACAAGAAATGAGGCAGCACCTACCCTGTGGAGATCTCAGGCCTCTGGCACACCAGGGCAATCACCTCACACACACGCTTTTCAGTGCTGCAGGTGAGGAGAACCCTGCCCCTAGGAGCACTCACACTGGATAATCAGAGCATTTATACTGCCTACTGTTACAATTGATGAGGTACCCTAGGTCCAGGGATCCAGAGCTCTGTTCATCCAAGTAACCTTTCTTTGGGGGCAGCGGGGGTGTTCAGCAGATGTGGTTCTTCTCTGGAGCATTAGAGCCTTGACTGAGCTGAGCCACCCTGCAGTTCAGATTGAGAAGTCCCCACACCTTATCTGTCTGGAATTGGACTAGATCACCACAGTTCAAGCTGCTAAAACAGAATGTCTGGGAAGAGAGACATCACAGTGCTGCATCTTGACCCCAAAGTCCAAGCCATATGGCATTTTATCATTTCTGGATCTTTGCTGCTATGGCAACTGTCCTCACAGAACCTCATTTCTGCCATGTCTCACCACCCCAAGATCCAGAATCACCGATGACTGGTAGGTCCATGCCCTCTTAATTTTAGGGCCCAAAAGATTGCTATGTCCCGCTCTCCAGGGCCAGAACCTCTTCCACAGAGCCATGTTAGTACTCTATTCTGATACCAGAGCCAGAATTGGGATGAGCCTCAAAAACGACAGTCCCAACTCCGTGGGAGAATTACATCCTCTCATGCTCTGAATATTTAAGAGCAGTTTAATAACATCTTCCTTAAAAAGTTAGGTAGTAAATATTTTCTATTTTATTGGTGGTATGGTCTCTGTTGAAACTATCTGCTATAGACCATAGTCAGAGGCAATACCTAAGTATAGCTGTTTTCTAACAAAATTTGATTTATAGACATTGAAATTTTAATTGCATACAGTTTCTCTGTATCATGAAATATTTTTCTTTCAATATTTTTCACTTTTTAAAGATTAAAAAAAACATTCGTAGTTCATGATCTTATAAAATAAGGCAGTGATCCTGATTTGGTCCACAGAAACTAATTTTTGAGCCCTACTGAAGATAACATCACTTGAATTTAGCCCAGATGTTAAAAACAGAGTGATTTCTGAATGCATTCTTAAGTAGATTTCTTAGTGAATCCCCACTAGTACTTCCAATTTTTTAAGAAGTGTCCACTAAGAGACTTCTGCTTTTTGGCTATTTGTGGAACATAGAATAATGCCACATACTCACTTACAATCAGTGAGCATTCATGGACAACAAACTGCCACACATTTGTTAAATTTCAAACATTTTGTTTTATTCCTGCATATTTTAAATGCTACATATAAACCATACATTCATAATTCCACAAAAATAAAATAATCTTTAGGTTCCCTGGAAGTTAAAAGTTATAAAATATCCCTGCTCTTGTAATATCTCCTTTAAATGTATATCCATCCCATGAGAAGCTTGAGGATTATTTTTGTTATCATTGTCATGTTGTTGTATTTTGCTTCTTTCTTATCACTTAGTGCATTTCAAACAGTAAATTCTACAGAGTCTAATTCATGAGAAGGAAAACTTGAGACATGATAACTTTTGAAAAATTACCTAAGCTGTCTTCTAGTATCTTCCATCAATGACTACAGACATACTTGGAAAAACACACTTAATGTTCATTCTTTTTCTATTAATCATTCTTAAAGAAATACTGTCAAAGCAGAATCACTGGAAGAGCAAAGTATATGATGGCTTCAGTTCCTTTTGCCACTGTATGACTTTATGAGACCTACTTCATCTACACTCTTGCTTCTGATAGAGGAGGTTTTAAACTATTCCTTTGCCCTAGTGCTTGCAGTAAAAGACAGCAAATACACATAGACAAACCTTTTATCTTCTTTATTTGCAAGAAGTAATATTTATTGAGTAGTAGCTCAAAGGGTTGACTATTTTGAATCTGTTTTTACTTGACATATTATAATAACTATATATATTTATGGATTCCGTATGATATTTTGATATATATGTTGCACAAAACTAAAAGCAAGGTATTTATGATATCCATCATTTCATATATTCATCATTTCTTTGGGGTGAGAAGATTCAAAATCATCTTTTTAAGACAAATATCTCCATTTGCCATCTGACTCTCCCCAGTTTCTGGTATATACTATTGTACATTCTGCTTCAATGAGATTAACATTTTTCGATCCCACTTGTAAGTGAAAATGTGCAATATTGGTTGTTGTTATTGTTTCGTTTTGTTTTTGTGCCTGGCTGGCTTATGTCACATAACATAATGTTCTTTGTGTTAAACATGCTACTGCAAATGACAGATTTTATTTTTTTAAGGTTGAATATTATTCTATTGTGTATATACACCATGTTTTTTTTTTTTGTCCATTAGTCTGTTGATGAATACTTACGTTTGAGTCCATATCTTGGTGAGTGTGAGCAATGCTATAATAAAGAGAAGAATGTAGAGGAGTCCTTGACATATTGATTTTCTTTCTTTTTGACTTATACAAATTAAAAGTATTGATGAATCACATAATATATCTATTTTTAATCATTTGAGGAACCTCTATACTGTGCATAAGATTTCCCATTTTCTCCACATTCATTTGAGCATTCATTAATTTTTGTCTTTTTTATACTAGCCATTCAAGTTGAGGCAGAGTGATATCCCATTGTAGTTTTGGTTTGCAATCCCCTGATGCTGAGGAGTGTGGAAACTTTTTCTCATAAACCTTTTGGTTATTTGTGACTGCTCTACAAAAATGCCTTTTAGGTTTTTGTCATTTTAAACACAGATTGTTACTTGTTTTTGTTTGATTTTTGCTATTTAAACAACTGAAGACATATGTTCTCACTACAAAATCCTTTGTACTAAATCAGAAATATTCTATAAATGCAATTTTTGTTCCAACCTAAAATGAGGCCAAATTTGGCCCAACTATGTCATCAAAGTCCAAATGCTACTCTTGTAACTACCAGAGTTGGTTGAGTTTCCACTATTTCCGCAATGGCAAATTTTGTTTTGAATCATATCAGTTCCTGGAATATAAGGCCTGAAGTTGTTTAAAAACATTAAGTGGCTATATGATGAAGAATTACATCTTCCATTCCCATCTGCATTCCAAACCAAGTATTTGCAAAAACAGAAAACAAGCAGTTATTGCATTTCAGGTTTTCCTTCATATTATGCTCTTTGAAGCCTGGAAAGTTAACCATGTACCCCATATCTTGTTCAATTTTATAGAATTTGCTTCAAATTGTTGTATCAATTTTTAATTACGCTGCATTTGGATTGGATCTAAGGAACATAACTTGATAATTTAGTATGGGTTTTTTGATTCTGTAAATGTGTTCCAGTATCACTTTACATATAAATTGAGGAGCTATCTTATCAATAGGAAATATAAAGTATTTATTTATTTTCTCATATTCTGTTCTGAGACCTTAGTGTCAGATTGATAGAACTCTTAGATTCTTCTCTTAGATTCTTTGTCTCAGCTTGGCAAATATTTTTAACCTAAGTAAAATCCATCTCAGGCTTTTAGGCAGAGTCCACCACAGACAATGCTCAGTCATATTTTTTTCTGAATACAATAAAATTCTATCAGCAATCCAAGTTTCTATCGCTACCAATAGATGATACAAGCAACAGAATAATCAAGGAAGCACAGACTTCATGCTACTGAAAACTTCTTCTGTCTTCTTTATTCACTGGAGCATCCTATATGCCTAACATTCTATGTACTTGTTGAATGATAAAGCACCAAGCCATGATTTTTCATTCATTTTTTGCTGCCCTCATCATAATTATGAATGTGCCATCTCTTTAAATTATGAGTTTTATTGAGTTGTTCCTTTCTTTTTCAGTCTTTTTTCTGATATTGTCTATGATATTATATTAGAGATATTTAATAATATTAGAATGGGACAGGGCCTAATGGCTATGCGGTGATTATCATTCAAAAAAAGAATACTTAGAGGTTGCCTTATTTAAACATGAGGCCCCAAAGTCTAAACAGCTGAGACTGTAGATCTTCTTTTGTTGTCCTCAAAAGATACTCGCCAACATAAAAATTTCCAAAAATTTAGAGTGTTAGACTCTTGAAGCTCCATGGAACAACCTAACCATTATATGTTTGAATTTCCATCAATATTTAGTACCATGCTGTTTTCCATATTTAAAATTTTTACATGTGATCTGTCATATAGATCTCAAATTATAGGCAAGTATGAAATAATAATTATTATGATCATCTCTTTTCTGCACAGTGACTAGAGGATGAAGGAGGCAGAAAGAAAACATGAGGAAAAATTAGGGGAAATACTGTAGCAGGCCAGGTGAAGGACATTTGTGTTGTGGATTGTTTACATTCCACTGTATAGAATAAACTAATTATATTTAGGTTGCAATGGTAAAAGAATCAAGAAGGGGATTAAAGAAAAGAAGAATCAATGATGCTTCCAAAATTACAGATTTTATCTACTGAACAAATTGTGGTAACATTTACAGACATGGAGATACTAGTGAGATAGATTGTAAAAATAGATGTTGCAACTTCTCTCCTTATAATGAGGCATCTAAATATCAGTCCTTGAGTTTGAATCTGTCATATAACTTGTTCCAGACAATGGAACACTGGCTAATGTGACAAAATAGAGACTTGACAAGCAGTTATAAATTTGATCTCTTCTCTCACTAAACATTGAACCTCTTCTGCCACCTTGGGAACAAGTCTGGAATACACTGCTGAATGATGAGAAATCACATGGAGAGAGTGTCCAGTTAATACCCATCTTAGTCGAAATCTTCATGAACCATCTATAGATGCTGATGTTCCCCGATGGCAGACACCTGAGCCAATCAGATGAGATCTACCTAGGTGGTTCAAGACGAATTGCAAACCTGCAGAACTGTTAGCTAAGTGAATAGTTGTTTTAAACCACAATGTTTGTGGATTGTATTATTTACCGATTATTATACAAAGAAATGTAACATATTTAGTAACTTAAAACAATATACATTATTATTTCACAGTTTTCATGGGTCAGATATTTGGACATTACTTAGTGTGGTCCTTTGCTACAGGGCTCTGAAAGTTACAATCAAGCAATAGTCAGGCTGTATTTTCAGCTGAAGGTTTGGCTAGAAAAAAGTCTCCTTTAAAGCACCCAGGGTTCACCCACTACCTCTGAGGTTCACCCAGAGGTTCTAGAAGTGTCCACAATATCTTGCCATGTATGATTTCCCTATAAACTCATGAGGGAGAAGTTCTAGAGTGGGTGAATATACCAGCAAACAAGAATCTTATGAAGAGTAAGGTAATAAAGGAAATGACATTACATCACTCTTATTGTATTTTGTTGGTTAGAATCAGGTCCCACATTCATGAGGAAGAAAATATGCAGCATATGAATTCAGAAAATTCTTTGCCCATGGGGTGATATTTTACACTGGAGAAGTTAATTGATACATCCTGGTAAAAAATAGTTCCATATATGAAGATATGATATTATGACTCAGAGAACAGATTCTGAATCTAGACTGCTTGAGTTTATACCAAAAATTTGCCACATAGCTATGTGATATTGAATAATTGATCTAATTTCATCATTAACTCCATAAACAACTGCAATTTTAAGAAATTTGTAAATGTTTTATTTGTGGGTATCTTTATTAAAAAGAGCAACAAATGGGTAACAATCAAACTGATATCTTTTGTCCATATCATAAAAAATAAAACTGAAATAAGTTGTTTATCTGTCATAACTTTAACAAAATACAATTTAATTTACCAGTGTGGAAAATTAAAGAAAATATCTATCAGCACCGTAAAAAGGGAAAGTATAACAAGGGAAAGTGGTGCTACTGCCTCAAGCAATTTTGAGTGACATAAATATTGAAACCACAGAAATATTATCCATAACTTGGGTTCCTTACTATAAGTGTTTATACTATACTGCCATAGTCTGCTAGGATTCTCTTCATGGTTTTTCTACAAAACAGAAAATAGGAAACATAAAATTTAAATAGGTTTCTACTTAAAATAGCTCTTTATTTGTAACATCAAAAATGGCAGGATATAATTGCTAATAGAATAAACATTCTGATGTTAACAAAGTAATATTTAAAATTTTATTCTTCTGTTTATACCAGAAAGTATTATCCATAAATACTTTTATGCTGCACATATTATTTACCCATCTGACTTATAACATATATTATTTACTTAATTTATATGCTATATTATCAATTTAGGCTGAGCATTAAGTTGTGAATGTTAAAAGAACATAAAAAATGAAGCATTATTATTTCTACATTTTTATTTTCAATATTTCAGTAATTTAAGACTGTATTAGAACAGGCTTGACATTTCATAATTTTAGGGGAATAATTCACTCATTATATATGAGCAGAAAGTTGTAGAAACACAACTACATCACTTTACAATATGTATGCCAAGTCTGTGGCATTATAGGGTTTGGTAATTTGATATCTGCTACTTTTTTTTTCCTGTTGCTTTTAATACACTGAGTTCTTTTATATTTCTTGAATTTTTCTGAAGCTATATATATATATATATATATATTTTTTTTTTTTTTCTTTATAGTAATGTGTTACTTGCTTATCCAAAAACGTCACCTAGTATTCATTGCCCTATACTCTCAATGATTCAGGAGGGGTGACAGGAACAAGAAAGACAGTAGAATAAATCAGACATAACATTCCTGTGCTCATATATGGATACATACCACATCATATGCAAACATAAGAATGGGATCCTAGTTTGAATAAATTATACTCCAAGTTTAATATGTAACATGTTCAATATGTTATACTCGACTGTCATGTGTATCTAAAAAGAATAAATAAATAAATAAATAAATATATGTTAATGAAAATGTTCGCTAAGTTGAACTCTTTTTTAAAAAAAAATGATGAAAAAGACTGTTGTTACTAAGCAAATATACCTTCATTTAGGTCACTGCAAACTTCTGAGTTAGAAAAAGTATCTTGTAGGATCATTAAAATGCTAAGATGTAAGAAAGAAAAGCGCAGAGTATTAAGCATAATGATCTGCACCTGGTTTCAATCACGGCTCTCTTCCTAAGCATCAACCATTTTGGAATACAAATTTCAGTGCTTGCACAGCTGGAATATAATGCCACTTTCCAGATAGTGGAAAGTCATTAAGAGCACACAAATAGACCACAATATGATTTTGTAAGACTGAGCTATGACATTTACTGAGGGATAGGTTTGTGTGAAAATTTTTGGTTTATTTAGCACTACTTTTCTCAAACAGCTTAAAAGTAAATATAGAGAAGATCATTTTATTGCCTGTCTGGGTCTAATTTACAAGGAGTCTATAAATACAAGAGTGATTACCATCTAATGTGGAAGCTGCTGCTGTTGTCCGAAAATATGCCTCCCAACATGGCTCCAAAGGGTGGAAATTCTGCTAGCAAGGGGACAGACTTGATTTTCCACTTATCTTTTAATGACTTCCTGCAGGCCAAAACTAGGAGCCAGAATCCTATGAACATCTGTTTGTTGGTATGGGTCTTATTTAGAACCCCAGCACTAAGTAATTATTCATTATTTGTTGGCATTAGGATTGTTCGGTGCATAATGTTTTGCAACAGTTAAGCTATAATAAATAAAGGAATAAACAAAACTCTTCTCCTAAATACTCATTTATACAGAGCATCAACAAAACAAACGGTAGAGCTTCTAACAATTTATTGCTAGATAGTCACTGCTTAAAATTCACATTTATCATTAACAAATGCAAGGAAAGAAAACTTAGTGTTTTCATTTTAAATCAAATCTGATATTTTAATGAACAAGAGCACTTCGTATTTAAATTTATGCTGATATGTAACTCATTCTGTGGAGTATTTTATCCTCCTAATACTTATTTTTGAGATGACGTGATTTCACTAATGAATAATGATTTTTCGACTCAGAAAAACATAGGTTTCAAACCTAGCTTAGACACTAGAAATCTTAGGAAAAATCACTTTTCTGAATCTATTTATTCCTGTATTATGTGGAGATAATCTTATTTATCTCGTAAGGTTTTGATGGAGAATAAGTTAATAGACATGAAGTAATGTACACTGAGGTCTTAATAATTCATTATTTTCTCCCTAAATTCTCCCATTGCTTACTTTAAAGTATTCGGTTTTAAGCACAAATCATTGCTAATCAAATAATGGCCAGCATTGAAAGACAACTCAATTTCCGTCAATTTTATGAGTTTTGTGAACCAACTATGTAAAAGAAATATGAGGCACTTTAAATGTAAGAATTAGTTAATATTTATGATAGTGTAAAAAAAAAATGTTCCCTAAAGATAGCAGGTCCTAATCCTCAGAACCTCTGAGTAGTAGATTATCTAACAAAAATATGTGATTGAGGATACTGAGAAGAATATTCTCGATAGGCAGATGGGTCTATATCTATAATGTCTATAATCACACATCCAGTAAGGAGAGGGAGAGCTTATGCAGACAGAAGAGTAGATACACATGGGCAAGAGGTCTGTTTGTCCAAGAAGCCATTAGTGTAATAGGCTGCAGGCCAAGCTTGAAGAGATAAGAAAAAGCTTCCCTTTTACAGCCCACAGAGGGAGTACGCTTCTGCTGACATCTGGTGATGAATTTGAACTTAAAGCATCTAGAAATTTAAAAGAATATATTTCTCTTGGTTTACTCCATCAGGTTTGTGGCAATTAATTACAAAAGACTTCATAAACTACTACAGTATAGCCAGGTGTGCTGTTGCACTGCACATCTGTAATTCCAGCAACTGGTGCCTAAGGCAGGAGGATCACAAGTGTGAGGCCAGTTTCAGAAACACTTAGCAATATCCTCAGCAATTTAGCAAAATTGTGTCTCAGAATAAAAAAAAAATAAAAATAACTGGGGATGTAGCTGGGTGGTAAAGCATTCCTGGGTTCAATACCCACCACCCTAAAAAAAAGATAAGTAGAAAACTAATAGTGTTCTTAAGATTTGATCAATGGGATTAACTAGAAAAATGGTCTATGATATTCAAAGGATAATCCTAGAAGACCCAAGACATCTAGTATGAATGAGCCTCCATTGGGTCATAAATCACCATAAACGGGATACTTTGATGATCACTGAAATTTATAGAATTCAGAGAAAGATCATACTTGAAAGAGGAAGTTCATACTTGAAATCAAAAGATGGTTAAAAAGTCATAACAGCACTAATGTTGATGTTTTTTAATATGTGAAGATCTGCCACAGAGACAGTGGAACTGTGTGGGGAGAAATTTAATTTTGAGACCAAGAGAAAAGAACATAATATAAACATCTCCAGGGAACTATAGTGAACTATTTGCACAGATAAATATATTAACAAGTAGAAATATATTAAGCTGAAGAAATATATTGATAAATGTTCTTTAGTATCTGAACCTTATAATCTCTATATAGAGATATCTGTTAATTCTCTTCCTGTAGTAAATCTGTCCTAAAAGAGAAAAGTCCCTTGGCTGGTTCTAGGCATGCTCTGGGATACAAAGAGCAGTCAGAGTGCAGGCTGGGGCAGGACACAGAACGAGTTTAGTTGTAATGGATAATGAAAGTCCTGAAGAAAGCAAAGCGGAGAGGTCTAAGAACTATCATACCAAGGGAAGATCTTGTAAATGTCCCATCACTCTCAAGTAGAAAGAAATTGAAGACTTAGCAGAACCACATTATTTTTGATGTATATGTTAATAGTTTTGTTGATGATATTGCTGTGTACTAAATATGAATAGATTATAATATTCTTATATTAGCTTTTTATAAAATTATACTTATTTTATTGCTTTGTGTAAGGTTTATTTTATGGAAAGTGAGCACTTACATTATTTTCCCTGAGTAAAGGTACATATTAAGGTAGTTTAAAGTATTAAAATAAATTTTAAAGGAATAGTAGTATAACAGTATTTTAAAGGAATATGTATATATGCACATATATATATATATACACATATACATACATATGCAAGACAAAATTAACTGTCTAGAGAAAGAGAGCACACACTAACATTTTGAATCCCAGCATTTGCAGATTAGAGACATTACTCTTTAGTGATAATATCTCAACCAGTTTTATTTATTTCTAATCATTTTTATATTTTTTTAGTATTAAATAATACCTTTATTTATTTTTATGTGGTGCTGAGGATTGAACCCAGTGGCTCACATGTGCTAGGCAAAAGCTCTGCCACTGAGCCATAATCCCAGCCCTCTTTCTAATTTTGGAAGGAGACAACTCATATATGGGGAGGAATATCCACAGAGATCTAGATACATTGAAAGCACAGCCTTTGGGAGAAAGTAGAGATATCAACGCTTGAATATTGGTGAGGCCTCTGGGAATAACAGAAAATAGGGATTTGCAGAAATATTAAAATGGTCTTATAAGGCAAGCCAAAGAGTATAAAAGCGATGGATGTATGATGAATTAAAGGAGAAAAAAATGGAAGCAGAGTAACTACAGAAGACAAATGATCCTAATACTAAGAAACAATTTTGATGAGAGAATATGCACGTATGAAATTAAAATAATAGCAATCACACACATGCACACACACAAACACACACACACAGGCACACACACATATTGAGTGCATGGGGCTCATTTGAGGATTCTGTGCATTTTTATACAAAATGAGGTATCACATTCATGTCCTCATTTTTCCATCAGTACAATTCCTGATCTGATTATTAAGATAATGTTTAGGTTTCTTAATTTGAGTATATCAAGTGTTTATAATAGTAATGATTTAAACCTCAGTAATATACAAGGAAATGGACATCTGAATGACAATCTATACAAAGAAAAAACTGAAACTTTCCTTTTTCTTGATAAGGTTAGAGAATTGTCTAGAATAAAGGCAATCAGTCAGTACTTAGGAAATATTGTGCTGCAGATGGTATTCAGTAGAAACATCAAACATTAACCCAATCAGCGACGGAATGAAAAGTCTGTCTCTTCTAAAACCAGGAAGACTGATAAACGTATGTAATTAGATTTAAGTCATATTTTCATGACTGTAAATACATTGCCATTGAATAGACCTTTGTATAAAAGAATAACACGAAGAGATATGATCACTGGTATTCAATAGCAATTACAAAAAAAGTATTAAAAAATAGAAGTGATTCATAAAATGTATAGCATGAAATTCATCATTCTGATTTAAAAGTATTTTAACAATTCATATACACATCACATAGAGTACCTGTATAAAAATCATTATAATTAAGTGATACTCTTCCAAATTACAATATTTGCAGGAAAAAAAAAACGATGTGCTTTGAAAGTTAAAAATATTGCCTAAAGGAAACTACATGTAAGCCTTGTAGAATAACTGTTCAGACAAAAGAATTTAAAATTTACTTTTATTTGTCACAGAAGTACAATATAGGAAGAAGTAGCTGGATTTATTGGTTTGACTAATAATAATTTGCTTTACCCTTACACAAGAATATTTTAAACAACTCATCCAATAAAGTTTGGAGTTGATATTTTAGTTTAAGATATCATCTGTATAATTATATGTCTTATGGCAGCATTAAAAATAATGTTAAAATCAAAATGACAGTTTTCACATTAGAATGTTTGTACCTTCTTTAATATAACAGCAGCTTTCAAATATTAATATTATTATTTAAAATATTAAAGTTTCCATGAAATAGATCAAGGGAAATTCAGAATCAGAAGCTATTTTCAGTTGTCACTGCCCTAGAGACTATTAAAATGACTTTCCAGTGACAGATAAAATTGCATTCGTTGTTTTAATAAAATATTTTTAATATCAACAATATAAGTTAATGTCAAATATTGCAGATGAAGTTTTCACACTTGAATTGGCATTCATGAAAGGGAAATGTCAACATCTCTAGAGTTTTTGTGGTTTAGCTTTATTTGCTTCTGCTGTACCCTCCAATGACATCCTCACATGCATTTTTTTTTAATGTGTTTGGATGGGTCTAAGCAAAATGTTTTGCTAAAACTAGTTACACCAAAAAATTGATGTTTCCTTATGCAAAACAAATTGAGGGTAGACTTTTGGTTCTACTGATTAATTATGGCATGAAAGAGGCTCCTTCCTCCCTGACCTTCTTTCTCACATTCTAAGGCATCAGCAGATCTCTCCTCATGCTTACAAGGGAAAAGCTGATACTTAAAGCTTGCACAACAATGTCCCAAAGCAGGAGAGGTGTAATAAGGAAGTCCTCGTATTTATTGTATTGTAAATCATTTCTTTATTGTTAGATCTGGGCTGAATATAAGTCTGGGAATGAGATTATTTGGGATTTTCAAACTGTGGAAGGCAGAGTTCCCTCAATAGGAAAAACATTGCAGTGAATTGACTATGGAGAAAATAATGAAGAAAATACCATATTTACTATGTGTCTTACTAAATGCTTCCATGATCTGAGGAAGTGACTTGATAAATATCAGATTAAATTAGACTCAACAGATTTCCTAAATTAGGCTCAACAGGTTTCCTAAGTTGGGGCTTTACAATCTCAACAGAGACTTCTCTTGCAAGTATGTCCACCTTTTCCAAATTAACTTTATTATCACCCCAAATTCTCCCTTACCAAATAGGATTAGTGGTTCACTTGAGAAGACTATCAAAAATCCTGAAATAAATTCATCTTTTGCTTGAACAAAGTAAAAGAGATGTATTATTACTATTATACTGTGATGCAATATACTTTAATTCAGGTAATATAATAATATTTTTAAAATTTCAAAGTAAAGTTTACTCATTTCCAAGGGACAAATTTCCTCAAGAAAAAATGAGAAGAGGTAATAATGAAAGAATACCAAGACACAAAGGATTTGAAGAACAAGAAAGAAAGAGCAGCTACTTGCTATTCTTTCATGATTTCTAATAGTTTTATATTCTCTCTCTTCCCTATTCTCTTTCTCAAACACAGGCACATTCACATTCACTCCATATCCACATATTCTTTCCTCTCCCTCTGCTCCTTTCTATAACTTCTCTTTGCAGGCTGTTTTCAGGATTCTCATCCTTTCCTACATGGCACATGAAGACTACCCAGAACCTGCTTCAGTTAAAAAAAAAAAAAGTGGTCATAATTTAATTATATCTGATGGATTATTGTTCTTTGTTGTTTATGTTCTATTTTTGTAGGGAGGGTGAGATACTCTAGTAATAATAGCGGTCAAAATATGAAATTGGGATATATGGATGCAAATACAGAAAATAAATTCTGAGATCAAAAATTTATATGATGCACTGTTCTTATAATATCAACTTGAACACTGTTTTTAAGTCTTTTTTCCATATTGAATGAAAAATGTAGAAAGAATGTCAGGAAACATGATTTAAAAACTGATAAGGATTGATAGGGGGAAATCTAAACTAAAGTAAGTCATTTATAAAGCAAGCAAAAAAATTAATAAATACCAATGTTGTAAGAGATTTTTTAATCTCTTGGACTTAGTCTTCTCCAGAGAACAGAGCAAACCATAGTCAGCTCTGTATTTCTTTAGCAAAATAAGTAGCTACAGGAATTTTATTTTTTAGTTTTACTGGTATAATATACAGATATTAATCAATATTTTTAGATGTTGACACTCTACTGTCTGTAAAAGTCTATAGGTTTTACTTATCTGTGTAATTATCACCATGTGGAAACTTCCAAAAGAAAAATGGTACAATGCATACAATGCCTTTCTACCAAGTGCACACAGTGAAGTTCTAATTATAAAGTCATCAAGGACATTGGTTCTCTACTTAGACACCAATTACTCACAGATTACTTTATAGGCTACCCAGTAATTGTATACACACACACATATACACGCAAACACACACACACACAATTCCAACTGTCATTTTGTCATATAAATTATAAAAAATTAAACACCTTTCGTTTTTGTTGGCATTTATACAGAGAAAAAATATCTTCCAAGCAATGTCTCCCTGAGATTGTTTTGTAACAATCCTTTGCATATTTTGCAAAATTAAAGCTATTCTTGCTAGAATGTAGGTAACAGACGAGACTCTCCTCCATGCCTACCTTCTGCTTTAACTTTTTGCCATTTAGGATTTTATACACAAAACATGCCAACTAATCAATATACACTCTGAGTAACATTTTCTGGTTGATAAGAAAGATATTATTGAAAATAAAGCGAATTTCTCCCTCATTTTATTAATAAAGCTATTTGCCAAATAGCTTTATTAGCTGTTTGCCAAATTAAATTAATGATGTTTAGACAACACATCTATAAATGTCAAAAATTTTATATATGAAACATGCAATAATGCTTTCAGCTTAAATCTGCTGTTGTATTTTATGTCATATCAAATGAATCACATTAATATATTTTGATGGATCTATATAGTTCTAATAGTTCTATATTTTCTTCTATCTAGATATATACTACCCTAATTACTCAGCATTTAAAGACTTCAAATAATTTCTTTAATTAAATGCTTGACACTAATTAAGATTCCTGGACGTCTTTTAATGAGTTTTCAAAGACAAATATAATGAAGAACAAATGAATTAAATATTTTCTCCAGGATTATAATTGAGTCACAATGTGCTGATAATTCTTCAAAACCTATGTGTCCCTTCAAATTTTTGGAAAACGCACCAATTGCTTTACCATGATACTAACTCTAAATTGAGATTTTGGAACCATGATACTTGAAGAGATAAGAAAAAGATTCCCCTCTACAGCCCACAGAGGGAGTACACTTCTGCTGACATCTGATGATGAATTTGGACTTAGAACACCCAGAAATTCAAAAGAATATATTTCTCTTGGTTTACTCCATCAGGACATTTTGATATTTTTTCATACATACATGACATTCTCTGAGGTCCACTTTGAGAGAGCGTATGTAATCGGTGAATCCTCAATGCCAAGATCTATTCTTCCTTGGACTCTCAAAACTTAGTCTATTATAGCAAGCGTGCTCATAAATATTTATGAAAAGAATATGTAAATAAATGTCATGACATTTCTTGTCAGTCAATTTTCCCCAGCAAAGAAGAACCTGTCTCCCATCGAATTCCTCCCCTAATGAGAATGGAGGCCTGAGTAGACTAAGCACTGGCATACGTTGTTAGCAATATCATATTTCATAATTATAGACAAGCCCACTGATCATAACAGTGAAATGGAAAAATTCTAGTCACGCCCTCCCTATCCCCCTCTCCTCACAATGTCTTATATATACTTTTTCTACTTAACATTTTCAGAAAATTAGAGAGAAATACACGAGTATTAAAAGGTTTGAAATGTTTATATTGCTGTGAGGACTAATTACATTTTGCATATGATCTAAGTTGATATTACTATAAACTACATGTGACTTTTGACTTTTTCTAAACATTTTTGTTTGCTTTATCTGTAGACTTCTGAAAATACTAATAGAAAGGTTACTTATGCCTTCTTTTTTTTTTTTAGTGTGAATCTTTTATTTTGACAAAAACAAACTTTACAGAGTTTACATTCTCAAACTCCCAAACTTTCACTTACTCAAAAAATGAGAGACAAGGCATCCTAGATACTTATGCCTTCTTGCTAATGTTACTCAAAATAAGAATTTAAGTACCAAAGATGATTAATATGAGATAATGAACTTCCAGCTGTCAAATTATTTTTAAACGTATTCATTATTTTTCTGAAGTACAACTTTAACTAGGCATAATGCGTTTTTATTTGCTAAACCCTCATGATTTCTCAGTTGCTTCCCATCTCACACAAAATAAAAACTAAATAAAACCTAGTTTTAGGTATGGCAATATGTATTCTGTCCTGGACTAGCTCTCTGATTTTATTGTCTGCAATAACAACCTAATATTTCTCTAAAGTTTACACAGAGAACTTCTTGCTATCCCTGGACCACAGTGACCACACTTCTGCCCCAGACCCCTGCCATTTCCCCCTCCACTATCTTCAGGTGTCTGTCCACATGTACTACCACATAAGAGAAAGCCTGAGCTGATGATGTGAAACAGCAACAATCCCCATCTTACCTTTCCCTCTCATCTGTTGTGGTGATACTTATCACCGCCTGATATGATCTAGTTTTGGTTGTTGTTATTTTCTTTCCCCTTCCAAAATTACATTTAAACTCTATGAGGTCAAAGATTTTTTTTTTTTTCTTACTACAGTATTCTATGCATCATGCCTCCATCTGCAACAATCAGTACTAGAGGTCCAATATATGTTTACCATTTTAAAAGCTGGAATAAATAATTGCTTATCCAGAAGGTAAGACAGCTGTCATTTATGAAGTTGTCCTCTGGGTGTGCTATCATCCAGAGCATTGTGTGTACAAATTGAAGGGATTTTATTAAGAGAATTAGAGTGATTTAAATGATCATTTCACTCCAAATTATATTTAACTTTCAATTAGAAAGTCACTACTTAGATGAGAGAGAGATCTATTTTAATGTTCTCTTTTGCTTTATTAAGAAATTATTTAAGCAAATAAACAAGCCATCAAACTTAATGAACTTACTCTACTAGATAGAATGTTGAAAGTAATTAAGATATTTTATGAACTAGTTTTATAACTACCCTTGAACAATTATTTGTACTCTATTTTCATAAAGTTGTTTGTAAAATTTGATTGCCTTTCATCTTATTAAAAAGATCATGAGACTTTTTTTCAAAATCAGAATGTTATAGCATGATATGATATTAAAAATCAGAGACACAATTCTACCCCAGAACTTGGAGAAAATTTAACAAAGTTGAGTCATATATAATGACTGTCTTTAGAAAAATATGCTAATTGTTGGGTCCTAAGATATAGTTATATATATAGTTATATTTATATTAATAAATTCTGATGTGATGTTGTTGATTAAGGTGACTATAGAAAACAATAATGTACTGTATAATTCAGAAATCTAGAAGAAAATATTTTAAATGTTTTCACCATAAAGAAATGATACATGTTTGAGTACAAACGTCTACTTAGCCTGATTTTAACATTATACAGCATATACATTGCTCCATGTTACTCATGATGTTATCACAAGTTACTCCTTACTTTTGTACAATTTTTATATGTCATTTTTAAAAAGCAGAAGAAAAGTAGACAGTACTCTGAGATTGGGATTGGGGTTCCATAGTAAGAGATCTGAATGGAGTTCTCATTAAGATCACGTTTGCTAAGGACTAGTATCTCCAAGTTAGTGTAGTATCTGAGTGACTTTGCCTAGTGGCTTCTAACTTCAACTGGACACTATGTCAGTCTGTATGTGGGAACAAACCCTTGTGTTTATATATAACACCAAAAAGACCTCCACTTTCTTGTGCTCTGAATATTGGTACCCACCTAAATGTCATCTGTCAAAATGTAATCTTCAATATGACAGCATTAAGAGGTGGGACCTTCAGGAACCTTCCTTGTGTATAGGATTACTGACCTCATAAAAGAGTCTTACGGAAGTTGTTGGCCTTTTCTGTACTTCTGCATAAGGACAACAAATAGTAAAACATGTATGAGGTTTTGACCAGACACTGAATCTACTGACATGTTGATACCTTGATCTTAGGCTTCCAAGCCTCTAGAAATGAGAAAAAAAAAATTCTGTTGCTTATAGAATAGACTAATGAACTAACAATAAGAATAGAATAAGCAGTAGGATTGGACTAAGACATTCTTCAACGTGAATTTTCTTCTCATAAATGTGGACAGCCACCTGTCTGGAGGAAAAAAAATAAAACTTGCCTATCCATCAGGGGGGTTCCAAGATATTGAAGTAAAAGAAGTCTAAATACCACTTAATTTCCTCCAAAGAGGCTACATGTTGCAAAAGTACATGTAACCTAATGTTTAGCACTGTTAATCTAGGAATATAGAAATCAGTAGTACCTTTTCATCCACACATGTATTTTATCTGTACCTTAGGAAAACTTGACTACTTCCTTTACAAAACTGGAAGTTCATTTCAGTGAATACTATGTGGAGAGACGGTGTGGGCTACAGTGAACAGCTGAAGCCTCATCTACAAGAAATAATGCAACTCTTAGATTGTCCAGTTATATCATCATGAAATATAATGCAGAAGTATAACCATAAATTAATTTTGTATAAGTAGCTACTATGTTTTGATATTTTGATTCAAATATTTCTAGGATTAAAATTTGGTTCAAAATCATGTATAAGAATGAAGATTAAAGTTTAGATCTGGCCTATTTAAAATTGACTAAAATACAATTTGAAATTATTCCTGTAGATTTTATATAATAAAAACTATTATAATTTTTAAAATCCTGCATACATTATAAAGGGGAAAAACCCCAAATTGCCTATTTTATTAAGTCACTTTTCAAGTATGGTTAATATTAAATTTAAACAAAATTGTCTCTGAAAACCTTAAATTGTACAAGATTGCAGAAAATCCCTACAACTACTGAACAGCATCATGTTCAGTATTAAAATAATACAAAATATGCTTTAAAGATATCTATGGCACTCTTTTTCAGTGGAAAAGACATCTAAATTATTTTAATTTCAAGGTGAGCACAGTATCTTAAAATCTTAAATATCTCTGAAGGTATAATGGAACAACTTCAAATTATAGGCAATAGAGTTATTCCCCAGTTATGTTTCATGGTAGAATTTAATTTTAGAGAATCTGTGCAGGAAAATAAGGAAACAAAAGACAGCTTTTAATATCACAGACTGAGGCTTCACTAATAACTAAATCTCACTAGAGATATTAAGCTGGCTTCCCTTGTGTGGGGCTATTACCGTGTTAAGCCATCCCAGTCCTCTTTATCAGCGATGTGCTCCCGGCACTGACTCAACTGCCATGCCTCTGTGACCTTCTTTTTGGAGTTATGTTTGAAGGACCCTATGGAGAGATTGTGACTGAACTGTTTTGTTGCTATCAAGTAGAGGTTATTCCTGCTGACTGGGTAAGTGCTTGCTTGTTTGATTTTCGCCTTTTGTTTTGTACCAGGCATGTGCTTAAGTACAGTTGAAGGTTGATTTGTCTAACATGTCAATTCCTCATTCCATTACTTGTGGAAAAGAGTCACAGTCAATGTCATTTGAAGACTATGAGGGTAAAATCATGATAGTTTCATCATCTGTCGAGGAATCTAAACATATTTAGTCATCAAGTGTTGAAGAAATATATTATTTTGGAAATATTTTCAATTAAACAGTGTGGATAAAGAATCTCTTGTAGCAATTGTTACTTCTGTGGGTATTTTTAGAAGGTATTACCAATGCAAATGTATATCATCTAAGTGTATTTTTCTACATTTAAATGTATTTTAAATGCTTCTTTGTAAAGTTAACCTTTTTTATTTTACCTTATCAGTTTTAATAAAGACATTAATTGAAAATATGGTCATTTGACTTTTTATTTTTGTACTGGGCATTGAGCCTAGAGGCATTTTACCACTGAGCTACATGCCCACCCCATTTTTTTAAAAAGTTCTTTTTTATATTGAGACAGGATTTCTCTAAATTGCTGAGGCTGGCTTCTAACTTGCAAAACTCATGCCTCAAACCTCCCGAGTTGGTGAGATTACAGCTGTGTGCCATGATGCCTGACTGATCACTTAACACTTGTGGAATGCTTGCCAGAGCTATGGTCTGTAGTTATTTATAATAATAAACTAAATATTTTAAAAAGGATACAGGATTATTATTTTGTAATAATAAAAGTAAATAAGAGTAAAATGTAACATTTGGATTTTAATGAATGAACATAAAATAAATGTCTGTTGTTTGATATATAGTAATCCCGCAATATCAACTTTCTCTTACTGATATTAAAATAATTCTAATCCTTTATGTGATAAATTTCTTCACTGCCTAAAAATGGTTATCCCTTTTAAAAATTTATTTATTAATTCTAATTTGATATACATGACAGCAGAAAAAATGGTTTTCTTTATTAAATATCTTTGCTCTACTAAATTGTTCTCTTTGCCCATTCTCAGCTCTTATGTTTGGTTTCTTAACATAATTTTTATGCAATTATGTGGGTATTTATTTACACAAGTTTCTAATCTACTTTGAACTTGGTAAAAATCATATTGAAATTTATTTCTTTCACAAATATTTGAGTTTCAACTATATAGGAATTAAAATTCCAAGCACTAGGAAGGCAGCAATTATGAGAACTGAACCCCTCCTTCAGGAACATTCTGTGTACAATTTATCAAGTATTTGTTATAAGTAAGAAACTATGGTAGCACTTTTGGTGCATTATCTCCTTTGATCCTCAGTGTTCATATTAAATCCCTTATTCATAGAATAGGAATTGAGGCTTCCAGAATCTCAGCTTGAATCTAGCTCACTCAGCCTATACCTGGCAAGGCTGAGTTGAATCCATTACTACCTGACTTCCAAGTCTCCACTTAAAATTTCTTCATTCTTCTTGTGGTTTCTCCAGACTCAATGACTCCTATATTTTGCAGTCTGCTTTTATTCATGACTTTTAGTTCAGTATAATTTATCAAGTTTTTAGAAATTTTGCATGCATGACAGTTTTTTAAAGCTACTTTGGTGCAACTATATAAAAACTGTAAAAGTAAGTTGTATCATATCAAGAATACTTGAAAAGATTGTAACAAATTATTACATTATAAATTTTGTAGCAAATAATTACTTTATCAATGTTTTCCACACTCAAAGCAAGAAGCAATATAGTATTAAATTGATTGCCCTGACCATCAAGGTAATCGTAAGACTTTATCCAATATAATTTACTCTTTCTTTAACAATTCTTATCTTTCAAAAATATAATTTAATGAACATTTATGTATGAATGACAGGGCAAAATGGGCTATGTAGAAAGATATGTGTACTTCAACTCCAAACTATGCTTATTAACAAATTAAACCCAAACCTACCTTATTAAAAGAGTAACAGTGTTCAAACATATTCCAAAGTTGCTCACACTTTAGTTACCTCCTATCTTGAAACACTTTTCAGACCCCAATGATAAAAGGTAAAGCAATAGAACAACAATAATTGGATAAACTATGTTAGTTGTCCTCACTCCTGGATGAGAAGGGGAACTTAGGTGGTGTGGAAACTCACTGAGCTTGGGAAAACCAGGTATTGGGACAACTCTAGATCTCTAAATACTCTACCTAAGTACACCATGAATTATTTCCATATTACTGAACCAATTTCAGAGAGGCACTAAAGAAGTTCTTCCAGATTAATACTGTGGAGAATCCCAACCATCAAATCAGCATAGGCTCTGCTACCCTGAGAATCCTGAACATATCTAGGGGGTCTAGTCATTCTCTCAGAAGAATTTTGAGCCCATGAGAGAACAAAGTGAGACAGATCTTTTGAAGTACACAGTAGTGACTACAGAGTTGTCTCTATTGAATGGCACAAGCCTTCTACCTGCCATTTGCAATCCAGATAGATCATGAGACTGCAAAATAT
The DNA here is from genome assembly GCF_021218885.2 of Marmota monax. Lineage (NCBI taxonomy): Eukaryota > Metazoa > Chordata > Mammalia > Rodentia > Sciuridae > Marmota > Marmota monax. The sequence continues at coordinate 458,101 of NW_026693533.1, forward strand.
TTGATGTTGTGTAGCTTGAGTTCTCATAACTTTCAACTTTGAGCTCAAGAAATTTTTTTTTTCAAAAAGACAAACTTTGGCATAAAATTGTAGCTCTCAAGAGCTTTTCGTTATGGACCTATAAAAAGTTTGTTTTGAAATTTTAAAAACTTATCTGTGATTTTTTGTTTGCCCATGTTATATATTCGCTTCTCCTGAGGTAATAGTTGATACTACCTTTATAAATTAGGGATAATGTGTGAACAAAGCATTCAGAAATGAGCATTTCTGTTTATATTTTATTTCACTGCATCAGAGTCGGTAGCTGTAAATAACAAAAGGCAGCATAATTCACAAAAAAATTAGTAAAAATTAAAATATTGACAGATTATTTAAACAAAAATTTGACCCAATAATTATATGAATGAGTGTGAAATAAATTTATTTCTCATGTCTTTCACAGATTGGAAGGAAAAAATTATAATGCAGCCTGCAACACTAAAATCTTAATTCAGATCTATTTCTATAATTTAAATTCAAGATTTTTATTAGATTCCAAAAAATATCCAACTACTATAAGATGCTGTGATAGTTATTATATCTCAAGAGATGGCAATATTTAAAGACAAAAAAGCATATCTCAAATCTAGCATAACAAATGGTCATTTTAAAAATTAATCAAAGGTTTTTTTTGTTTTGTTTTGTTGTAGAAAAAGGAGCAATACCCTGTTACAGGAGATACAATTTTGTAAAACTGGTAGCTTCTGTAGAGAATTTCCTTGAATGAAAAAGTGTGCTTTTCTTAGTATGTATGGGTAGCCAACTTTATGCCTATTTTACAAAGATAATTAGTAAACTTATTAGATAAGCCATCATTTTTTGTGATGCCAGGGATGAAACCCAGAGCCTCACACATAGTAGGTGCATGTTTTCTACCGCTGAGATATACTCCAGTCCCTAAACAGATAGAACATATGAAGACAATCTTTGATTTACTATGATTTAAGATTTCCCTGGATGTATGTGTCTTTGAAGTTCTGATGGAAACCTTGATCATTTTCATGAGATAAAATACCCTAAATTTGGAAATAAGTTAAATTTAATAAGCCTGTACTAGAAGAGCATAATCTGGCAAATTTTGAGTTATAGAAGTCCAATGAGAAAACTCACATTTTACGATAAGGAGAGGGAAAACATAAACTAGTTATTAATTCTTGCTTTTGCTCTGTGCTATAAAATATTTTATCATGACTAGTGTTTTGTAATGCCAGAGAATACAAGATAGCTTGTCTTACTATCTCAAATGTGAAGAGTCTTGCTGTGATTAGATATTGACACTATGGGTCATCTCAAATGTGTAGCAGATCACTTCATAGGGAAAATCAAACACCGTCGTGTCCGGGGAGCTTACCATTAACCAAGCTCTTTTTTTCTACCTCTTTTAGAAAAAGGGAATTACTGTGAGGGTTTTATAACTCTGCCTGAACATATCAAATAATACAAATAAACAGATCTCATCAATAAAAGGCTAAGGAAACCCATATTTTAAAAGTCTCTGTAATATAGAATAATTGTTAAAATTGAAGAAAATGTCAAATAGACAAAGTCAACCATGGACTTCATAATCTTTATCATTTTCATTTCTTTTCATTAGTCACAAATAATAACGCACTAGGACATTTCATCAAAGGCAAAAAAACCAACCTTGAACCAATAATTGTTAATACTACTTTTGTCCCAGGGAATATTATTCTCTATTATAATGACATGACTAAAATTATCAGATGTGATTTTCAATTATAATTATGTCTTAAGGTTAAGAGAGGACATACTGCATATTTCTGAAATTATTACACAATTGTAGTGTTCTGTATGTTAAAATTTTTGCCATTGACTCTTATTTCCTACACTACTAAATGATAGGCACCCTGAGGAAAATAACAGTCCTTTATATAATTTCCTTATCTAAAAGTCCTCAACATCCTTACTGTCACGTTATGCAGGCTTCCTGGATGTTAAGATTCCCTAAGATTGTATAAAAACTGTTTATCATATAAATGTAATTGTAAAACTAGATATTCTCTGCTCAAAATATCAAAAATTAATAGAGTAAAAAATTAAAATAAGTGAAAATAAATAGAAACAACTTTAAAATAAAATTCTAGTAATTTGTTAGTACTTAATTATCTACATATTTATTAGAAAATGACATTGACAGATAATTTTTAAGGTAATTCTAATTGGTGTCTTAACTGAATACAAGACTTGTATTGATTAATGATAATGACTTTTATAGTATTTAAATTATTTTAAAACAGTAATTTTCCTTTCTTTTTTTTTTAAATAATAATGGCTCTTTGGCAACACAAAACTACACTATGATTAAGATAGCATCATGAATATAAGAACATGAGAAGAGAAAGAGTAATGGTTAAAGGACTCCATAGCTGTAATTAAGGTATGATCTGGTTGTTACTTTTCTATGTCATTCTAAGGAGACTGAAGCACATTAGAAAGAAAAAGAAATATTTTTTACTACGCGCTTCTCCAGATTGGCTCTCCTCCAATTGTTGCCACTGTAACAGAAATCATTATAGATATTGATTAGAATAAGACCGATAGGCCAGATGTCAGGGAAGTCAAGACAGAAAGTTGACTAGAAATACTTCTGAGAGTAGGTCACCAAGAGGAAGTAATTTCTATCAAATAGCACCCACGAAATAGTTTGTATTTACAATATATTTTAGTTTTTAGTATTTAAAAAGATGAAATCTTTTTAAAGTTTTAAATAAATTACATATATATTACTTAATGCCTTTCTTTTAAATATAATTCCCTGAGTAAAAATTTAAAAAATAAAAATAAAAGACTCCATGAAATCAGGGACGTTTTTGCCCTGTGCAGCAGAGTGTATCCAGCACCAACATAGTTTGTCAAACAAGAGAGCCCATTGCTCCCCAATGACTATTTTTAATATAAGGGAATATTAAAGTATGGAAAATTTAAGATTTATAAAGCCTCTGAAAAATGTTATCATATCAATGTTCCTGTAGAAATAGAGAGAATTTTTGCTCTAAATATGATACTTTAAAGTATGATAAAATAATATAACCCATATCAATCATCCCTGATGGTATATGCCTTATTATTAATGATGCTTATCTAAATGATTGTGTATTTCTTTTAGTAAATTGTTCTAAATTATATTCTGGATAAAACCCAAGCTTCAAAGGACAATGGTTAGTTAAGTAACTTTGAAAGACCGAAATATCTCAATTTGTATTTTGCCTTATTTTAGATAAACACACATAGACAGACATTTAAAAAACTAATGTAGGATAAAATAACTTTTCTGATGTATATAAAATCAGTGAATGAATCTGAAGCAGTTCATTTCACTCTGCTACCAATTGAAGATAAACAAACTGGCATAAACAGTAATTAAATTTAAGGCAATGTTCCACAATGATATTCAGCATCTGAAGAATAGGCAGCTGCTTGTAAAATGTGACAATCTCTTCCTCTTAAGATAGCAGCAGAAAATCTCTTGAAGAGCAGAAAATCACATGCATGAAATAAGTTTCAAAAATTCTATGGGTGAATAACAAACTTTAATTCAAACAAGCAGAAAAATTGTGATAATAGTTTCTGTATAAATATTATAGAATGTTAGCACAGATTGAATATCCCTAATCTAAAATGTTGGAACCAGACTTGCTGAGATTTTGGAAATTTTTTTTAGTTTTAAAATATTTGCATATAAATAATGAAATATCTTGGGGATGGTACTCAAATCTGAACATGAAATTCACTTATGTTTCAAATACATCTCATAAGATAGCCTGAAGGTAATTTTATACAACATTTTAGTGTGCCTGCATTTTGACTACAACTCATCACATGAGGTCAGGTGTGGAATTTCCACTTATGGTTTTATGTTGACACTTAGAAAAGTTTGGATTTTGGAACATTTCAGATTTCAGATTTTCAGATTAGGGATGTGCAATGTGTATTGCCATTAATTTCTTCTTAAACCTTTTCAGAGATAGCAGTATCTTTCCAATGTTTAGAAACTGTAAGTTCTGTATTTTATCATATCTGGCACAAAATGCAATCTTAGACTACACAATATTCAACATAAAATCTAAAGCCCTAAAGTAGCTCAATAGGTAATGCTAACAAGTATTTAAACTTATTTTCAGATTAAATCTGCTGCAACCATTTCAAAATAAAGTACCATATCTGAAATCTTAGCACACCTTTCATTTGAACTCGAACTACTTCAGACTGTCACTTTTCTCTGATTAAAGCCTTGGCAACCACCACTGAGAGCTCACTTTTAATATGTCAATTCACCTAACCCAAGAATTCTATTTTTTACAATGTTCACTCAGAGTTTGACAAAGAATTTTTTATTTCAATTCAGGGTAAGAAGATGTCAAGAGAACCTGCTAGAATGATCACCTTTTCTCATATTCTTTACTTCTATTGAAAAGTTTGTAAATATGAAAAATAAAAAATAGCTACATATAATGATAAAGAAGAGTTTATTAAGCTGCATTTGACTAGTTCATCTAGTCATTGGCGGCAAGGTAAAGTGAAGATGACATCACTCAAATAAGATAGCGTAGACTGATGCAGTGAGTAGGAGAGGGTCTGCCAGAACCATGACTTGGTAAAGTGAGAGGGGCAGTAGCCCCCAGGTCTTGGCCACTTTGCTGGATGATGATTTACAGCAAAGGAAGGATGATAAGATGGATTTAGCATTTGTCCCCTCTTCTCCCTGCAGGTGTGAGTGGGTTGGCTACAATGATTGATGGAAAGAAAAGAATGTGGAAATTGGTGATTGAGGCTCAGGATGAATCCCCTGTTTGTTGGTCATTTCTGGGCAGAGATCTCTGGAAGTGGGTACTCAGAGATCCTAAATTACTTGATGGTTATAGGACAGAGTTACTCAGAAGGTCTCTGAGGGACTTGAGTATGCACCAGCATGTATAATACGTTCCATCTTTATATAGGATCACATGGATCATGTGGTGCTCAAAGCAAAACCATTAAATATGCTCCTTCATAGATAGGAATATTCATGATTTCAAGTACTGGTATGGGATAGTACAAAATCAGGGAAAGACAATGTTGTATTAGCTATCTTGGGTAACTGATGATGCTGGGGTTGTAGGAAGAAGAATAAGGGCAGGACATTTTGCCATCAGCAAAGGAACAGTGCAACCTGGACAGATCGGCTCTCAGTCTACTCATGTTTCCTTCCTTTGAGCTAATACAATAAGTCATAGAAGGCCAAGCTGACAAATGGAATTTTTTCCTTATCTGGCTTATTTCTAACATTCTAGTTTCCTACCTTCCAGAGTTATTTTCCCAAGCTACCTATGAGCTCCTGAAGTAACAAGGAGGAGAATGAGGGTACCATTACCTTTCACAAGGTAAGAATGGGTTCATAGTTATAGGACCCCAAATGATACTCTATTGTCTATACACAATGTTGATGATTTATGGAGGGTGGGGCATTGGCGTTTCCCTAAAGTCTCCAGGAGAGTCATCTTTCTAGGTAGGGACATCAAAATCTTTATATCCAGATCTCTCTAAGCTGAAACAGGCATGGGTGTGGCCAAGATCTTCACTTGCACACTGTACAACAGATACCTTATGAACTTGCTGAACTTTAATTAGAGTAGGTATAGCGACAAAATGTAGATCTTTAATTTACATGACACCTAGAGATATGTGAGTTCCTGGACACCATGGTTTCTGGTCCTACACAAGGTCATAGATACCCAGTGGCTTTAGGATGTTTGGAGGAATTAAAGGGGATGCTAGATAAAGAGGGTCATGCTTATGGGTAAAGCCATTTAGCTCATCCAATATGCCAATGATCATGTTTCCTTCAGATTAATGCATTGCAGGGATTCATCTCCAAATGCAATGTTTTATCCCTTGGTGCTTACTGGGCTACCTGCCAACAAAAGTGAATATTTTAACCATCTCTATGGGTCAAGTCCATAAGTGAGATCTACTGTGCATCTCTAACCCTTGTAATGTAATACAAGAAATACAATATAATATCCCTGGTGGGAGAGAAGTATGTCACACTTCTCATTCAAGATCTAGTGCCAGCAGGAGTGTTGTGGGCAAACATCTCTACATTTAACAGTCTGATTTGGCCAGTGAAGAACACCAATGACATTAAATGACTAATTGTCAACAGTTAAACATTATGGTAGACCCACTGCTACCAGTGGCCCCACATATCATCATAGTGACAAAATAAACCTTCTAGAACATTAGTATGCAGTCATTGATCTAGTTAATGTATTGTTCTTTGTCGAGACCCCTCGCCGGCAAGGGAAAACACGACACAGGATTCTTCTTTCAGCAGTTTATTCAGGCCTTGATTTAAGTATCATCTTCTAGCGACCCCCCGCCGAGCGCCCAAGCATAGCCTAATAAAGCCTCCCGCATACCAATCTTAAGCCGCCACGTGGATCTTTCTCATAGGGTGGTCAGGGATTGCGCGCCAATTCTCCATAAAAGGAGTTGTTTATCACAGGCCATAGTGGAAGCCGGCGCCATCTTCTAATGGCGGCCACGGTCTATTGGAACGGCTCACCACAGTTCTTGATTACTTTAAGAAACAAAAATCAAGATCAATTTGCATTCATTTAGCAGGGCATCCAATAATAACAAATAGGTATTCTCATTGTGGCTTTCAATGAACAGACCACATGTAAGCCTTTGCCTTATCATTTGATAGTATGTGAAAAGAAGGGTGGAAAATGAACCCTAACAAAATCTGAGGACTCTAAAAAGAGTTCATTTGGCCCAGAAACCCAGGCCAAAACCTAGTGCTTGTAAGTTAAAAACAGTTAGCAGTAACCCAGCTGAATATGAAAAAAAGGAGGTCATTTTGGAATATTTTGGACATTAGAGACAATACATTCTACCTGGTGGCTTCCACCATAAAATCAGGAAAGGGACTGTTTTCCCCAGTGGGCTCAGTAAAAGACAAGGCATTCAAGGTTTCATAGCATATTTTTAGACAGAATGCTTTTGGGGCAATTAGAATTCACACCATTTGGATTATGAACCTTAGGGCTGGGAAAGTGCTATGGTCTGAATGTGTTCCTCAATCATTTATGTCTCTGAGATTTAATCTCCAAAATCATAAACCAATGGCATTTGGAGGTGGGACCTTTGGACAGTAGTTAAAATTACACGAGATTGTAGAGCTTGAGATGCAATATAATAGCATTATTAGCTTTATAAGATGAGGAAGAGAGACAAGAACGAGCCTGCCCACCTTGTCTTACCATGTGATGCACTCTGCCACATTATGATGCAACAAGAAAGCTGCCACAAAAATTCTGGACTTCCCAGCCTCCAGGACAATGAATAAACATCTATTCTAGATTAATCATTTAGTCTGCAATATTCAGTTATAATAATAATAATGAATTAAGAGAGAGATCATGCAGACTAAAACCATTGGCACTAAAGAAAGGCAGCCAGGATAAAATGACTCCTGGAGTCATATTTTCCCTTAAATTTCTATATAAAATTCACATCTTTAAAAGCAGCTTTTAATCTGTTATTGGAACCAGAAGTCTTTTCCAACAATTTAGAGGGCATGGTTCAATGAGAAATTCTTACCTTATCCTTGGAGGTTACAGCAGCCTAGATACTAGAGTCAACCCAACAGAGCAGCATCACCATGATGTGTGAATGGCATATACCAGATGAGAGGCCCCATCAGGATAAGAAGGAATAGCAGGTTGACCAAGAAGGAGGCTAGTTATTCTGCAGGTAGAATACTGTCTATCCTATTTAAGGAAATAATGTCCTCCCCATAGCCCATGGGAAAGATGATCATGGATATAGTCTCTGACATCTTCTGCTGGTTTACAAATGTCTCAAGGACAATGAAGCCATGGGGCATTAAATTAGTTGCAGCTGTTGTCAACCTGACAACCAGGGTCATCATTAGGAATAGTTGACATGGCCACAGTATCTAACGGACTGAGCTGTATGAAGTTTGTCTACATATTTCCAACACCTCTGCTGCTGAACCATGCTATATCTTCACTGATTCTTAGGCAGTAGCTAATGCTCTGGCAATATGGGAAGGAGATTTATAATAGGACAATTGAACAATCATAGGCATCCCTACCAGAAGAAATATAATTTGGCAGAAACTAAAAACCTATTGGCAGTCCAGGATATCCAAAATATGGGCTACACAATGTAATACATGGACAGCTGGCAATTATTAGGAATATGCATGCTGAGCATAATAAGGGTGTGTATTAATCAACTTTGCACTGGGATGAAGAAAATACATGACAAAAACAACCCTAGAGGAGAATAAATTTAATTTGGATTCATGGTTTTATAGGTTCAGTAAATGGGCAGCTTTTTCCATTGACCTGGCTGTGAGATAAGGGAGAATATTGAGGCAGAGGGTGTAGCAAAAGAAGTCTGTTTGGCTCTGGGAAGCCAGGAATGGAGAGCATGAGGTGCCAGGGACAAAATACATAATTCCCAAGATCATGTCCTCTCATGACTTACTCATGGCCTCCATTCATGGCCTACTTGCCTACAATTACTACCTAGTTATCCATTCAAATTATTAATCCATCAAATGGATTAATCCACTTTTAGGTTACAGCTCTCATGATCTAACCATTTTACCTCTGAACATTTCTGCATTGTTAACATGAGCGTTTTGGGAGAATACCTCACATCTAAAACTTAACAAGGTGCACCTTGATATTTTTCCATATAATAAGACACTCCATTGGACCAATAGCCTAAAGCTCTATATTAGGCACCATAGAAAACTTACAGGAAGAGTAATTGACTCTGACTTTACATTCTTCATGAGATCTTTAGTACTATACATAGGAGTCAAAACTCAAGAAAAGATAAAAAGAAACCTGTCCCTGACCATGGTAAACATTGCTTCCTTTATGACTAGAGCCTTGATAGCCCAGCAGACACCTTTTACTCCCTTGAGAAAGTTATTTTAGACAACATAATTGCTTTAGACTTGCTTTTAGCCCAATTTGGAAGAGTATGTGACATTGCTAATGCCTCTACTATGCTTGGTTAAACACCTCAGACACTATGCTTGGTTAAACACCTAGGTAGAGGAGATATGGCAACAGGCATGCTGGCTATTTATAGTGATCTGAAAGGTCTTTATTTGATGTTAGCAAATTCCTACCTGGATTGCTGGGTTCCGGGATGAGATCACTGGTGTAGGCAGGTCTGATCTTTTTGTTTGTGGTAGCAGTCTTCCTGGACCTGCCAAAATTCATTCTGGCTATGACTCATTGATATTGCATGAAGTTCAGATTGGTCAAGGTGTTTGTCAATATGACACAAAACTCTAACTCAGATCTGGAGGTATCTGTGGACTTATGAAATGAACTAGCTAAACTAAGTGTGATATTTGGGTTGGGGAATAAACTACAGGACAACTCTCCATATGTGTTTGGACAACCCAGTTTTTCTTACCTTTCTCACTTATACTTTTCAAGAATAGCTATGCAATGCAATGGAAAGGCAGTATCTTGAAGTGGAGAATACTCCTAAAATAGCTCAGGTCTCATTCCCATTCTACCTGGAGAATACTGAGCTTTCTTCCTCTCTCTCTTGGAATTAGGATGTCCTAATTTGGTTAGACTTCTTGTTCCTGAGCTTTGTAAGCACAAGTGAATTACCTTTTTGGTTGCCCCAGCTGAGATACAAGTGAAGCTCATGCACTCAAGATTCTGCCCTAAGCAGTTTTCCAAAGCCTTGGGGATGAGAACACAATGGATCCAAGACTTCTTTTGTTCTTTACTGCCTATCTTTATGCAACAAACTTGCTTCATATTACTTGTGCATAAATGTGTTCTCTCTCACCAGAATTGGGAAATGCATAAAACTAAAGCCCAAGATAAAATGGAAGGACTCAAATTGCTATTCCTCATGGTTGGCATAGTAGTGATCTCTGTAGTCTCCCATTCAGTGGAAGCCCTCCCTCGGTATTGGTAGGATGACATAACAAAATAAATTAGTACAGCTCTTGTTCAACACAGAATAATCTTCTCAAATATTTTCTGTAGTTTTCTCTTTTTGCAGAAACTATACTCATTTACACTGACACCTTAATAGGCAGTTAACAGAGAACATCCAGAAAATAAGGGTTTTAAACTTGCTTAAAATTCTACATTCAAACATAAGACTTCGTAGAGGATTCTCCATAATAGTTATTCAGTACCTATTTACTTTTCATTTATGCACCATGAATAACTGATTTCTTATATGGCAGAGAATGCACCAAACAAATTTAAATAGGGTATTTTAAAAAATTACAGATGACAGCTACACGGATGAAAATGGGCAGATGAAGTTTTCAACACAGTCAGAACAAAATTATATCCTAAATTATCAAAAAGCCTCCACTTTTGTTTAGTAAACTATAAGAAAACAAAGAATTTTATATTACATGATTTAAATACCTTTCCCAAAAAATGGCCAATTTTTAGATTGTTATCAATGAGGTGTTGAAATATGTCTTTGCAAAAACTACAGGCAAGAGACTTACTTCATCCTTCGGGTTGCTTTTTAAATCAGAAGATTCCCTTGGAAAGATTGCTTGTTGAAAAAGGTAGATTGGTTTCTTAAGAGGCTTATTGGGTACTTGGGGCATGAAGAGTATTGTTTAAATGCACTTCAGCTAGCTTAGGAAGAAGCAACATATAAATAAGGCAATTCATGAGGATTTCCTGCTTCCACGAGTAATCTAGTCACAGTAAACTGTAAATCTCATTGATTTCTATGCATATGGAAACACTGGAACTGAGAAATTAGTAATTTCCTTTAATGAGATAAATTTGTTTAAGTCTGAATCTTCAGTGATTTGGATTTAAAATGCAAAACAATAAAATTCAAATAAGTTAAATTTAATTTTAATATATTCAAAATATTCACTATAACTTGACATTTAAACAGATTTAGTCATAATGTAAAAGAGAAAGAAATGAATGAATGAATAGATTTGATGAAAGAAATGCAGTGTCCCTTCATGTTACTTTCTTTCTCCACCTGCCATCCTAGCCATCCCCAGTTTGGCACCAGAATAAAGGATCACACCAAAGTATTAAGTTAAATGAGTCAATCAATGAATAGATAAATGTAGAATCCTTATACCACTATGCACCTTTAAGCAGTAAACATAAGAATTTCAGAGAATTTTAAATTTTAATTAGAAAGCATGAAGGCAAAACTCAATGACTCAACATTTTGTTATATTTGTTCTATTACAAAATACACCTTGCTAGTAAAAAATATCTGATTCATGAATTAAAATACTGTCTCACCTCTGTCAAAAAGAAAAAAAAATATTCAAAATTCTTTAGTGAGGATATTTCAGTGAATGGCTTTATTTATCCCGAATAATTATTTAAAAGTGGTAACAAGGTATTGGCTATTACCTAGTAATATTTTCTTGCTTCTTCCCATTTCTGTAGAAATGTGATTGAAGAATAGATACAAAAAACAGTGAAAAGTTAATTCATAATCCTAACAACTCCTTAAGTATTCTTAAGAAGATTACTTAGAAGATTACTTCTGATATTAGGCTATCAAAGGCTATTAAAGGCTGTGACTTCAGTCTTGGGTTCATGAAATTCATATTTTGGGGTTGAATAAAGCAGCACTTCTGTAGAACTAATATTTAAAAATACACCTTAAGATACGAGAATTAATGCTCCCACAATCACCTGACAACTCAAATAAGAGGGGTGGCAATATCAAGATTATTAACTGTTGTGGCTTGTATTTTCCATTCCTTAAAAGGGGAATATATGTAAGTATATTTTCTTCTTGGATTTTTTTTTTTAGAGAAAACAAGTATTCCATATGGGATTATATTGAAATTAAGAAGATTCTGTGTTGCTTTAAAAATTCAATTAAATCTAAAGAACAATTATGTAAGAAAAACACATTCTAAAGTGAAAATAGTTTTTGACCTTATGCAACATTGTTAGATTCTTTAGTAGCAGGAAGAGATCAGTATTCTCAGCATGGTGCCATAGGTATTGCTAAGAAAGTGTCCACAGATATTTTGGTAGAAAGCAATTTTGTCACATTACGACCTAAAGAAAATTAGCCTTTTGAGATGAAAAAGCTTTAATGCCACAGTCTGCCTGTGCACAGAATAACCAAGCCACCACAAAAGCCTGTAGATTCAAACAGCAACTCTTGATTCTCAAACTCTCACCCGCTCTACATGCACGTTCTGGGAAAATACACACACTCCACCTGGCTCTGCATACCAAATACTCTCTGAATCCCTCGAGAACTCAATGGGAACTCAAGGAGTGGGCGCCTGAGGCAGCAGGATATGCCCTATTCTCAGCAGGATCCACACCCTAAACCTGGAACCGCCCTAAACCCGGATCTGCCCTGGTCCTTGAGCAGGGTCACCTTTCTCAAGCATTCATGCAATGTCACTGCAAATGACCTGGGTCCAAGGCAAGCCCATTTCCACAATGGAGAGTCCTCCCTCTAAGCAACATAGGGTAGGCTGACAAAGAAATTGCCATGCGTCATTCCTACTTGGCTATGGCTCTCAGCACTTTAACTTGTAAGTTAACTCTTGGTTGACTTTGACTCTAAATCAAAATTGATGTGAAAAAGAGTGAAAAATAATTTAAATTCTTAAAATGCTATGAAGCTCCAATGAGTTTCTTCTGTGTGGAAAGTGTTTTGGAAAAAAAAATGTATTAGTTCTAAAAAACTAGTTTGTGATGATGATCACTAGTAGTGATAATAAAAATATCTGTTTCTAGACTTTCGCATTCTAATACAATGCAAGCTTTAGGAATTTTGAAGTTATACGATTACAAGAAAGTATCCAGATGTTTAACATAAATAATTCACTTCACTATAGTCATCACTAAGCTGTATAATGATTGAGTTCTGAAAAACTAGAAATATGAGCTCAAAGAAAATTTTAATACAAAATGAAGAATAAAATAAATATATCAAGCAAGATAAAATAACTTTCAAAGTTTTTCTCATAATACATTAATATAAGCCATGAATGATTTAGAAAATCTGTAGATATAAAAACTTTACATATGAAATAAAATGATTCACTGTAATGTTATATTGAAACTGATAATGATAAGAATTATAATGTGATATTATTATAAAGTGATATTGCAATTTATTTAGGTTATAGAGGCCCTTAAGAATAAGAATTTGCTTAATGCATTATGTTCTACAGTTAATAGTGTCTTAAAATATTTCAAACATTCTTATACATTATAAAATACCTATAATGTGTTTAATCATATACTTATTTATATGCTATATCCCCCAATGATCCTAGGCTGCTGGTAATTGAGTTTTTGTGTAATATCATCTCCTTGACTTCTGAGATTAGGCTATTATAGGCAGTGACTTCAGTCTTGGGTGCCCTCTTTCACTCTCTCCTTAACTTGCTCCTCAGTCCCCATTCTGTGAGCTTTATGGAGAGGTGCATGGAAAGTGAAAGTATCTGGGGATCAATTAAGGAAAGGGCCATAAGATTGCAATATTGCATCACAGGTTTTATTGGGCAGGGCCTAAACAGTGTAGCCTGTGATGGGGGGTGTCCCTCACAAGAGTAGGCCTATCAGAGTAATGTGGGACCACCACCCAGAGGGAACAAAGAAACCTCAGGATGGGAGGGATATATCAGACAGGGGAATTACATATCTGGTGTAGTTGTTCAGTGACAAAGTAGGGAGACTAGTTCAGAAAACTCCACAGGGCAGCACACATTTGGAGTCATTCATAGGCACACGGGTTTGTCCTATGTATGGCTAACAGACGTTGGATGCAACATCCTAGCTTATGCAATGGGAAAATGCACTAAATGGCAAAATATAAGTTTATTTAGGCTGTCTTTAAATAAATTAAATGTGTAAGAATTTGAGTTTGTATCCTGTGGCTTTGAACTAATAGTCCTAACCTCCCAAGAAGAAGTGAACAGCATGGGACCAATATAGGAGTAAAAAATTTTTTTTGCATTTACTTAACATACATATGACATGAATCTCATTATTTTCAGCCAACAGAGAAGACTTGAGGTCTGTCAACAGGCACCCAAGTGAACTTGGAAGCAGATCATGCCTAACATAAGCCTTGCAATGACTTTAATCCTAGTAAACTATTCTAATTAAAGCTTATTAGAAATTTTGAGCCATACACACCCAGAACAAATATGCACAGATGCCAGATCCACAGATACTTAGTATTTCTGTGATAGACAAAGATATCAATCTTTGTCACCTCATGAAATGGTTTCCAAAGTCACCATTCTCAATCATAAAAAAAACTAGCACAAGGGAGTAAAGATAAAACAAAAATAAAATGAGGAAATAAAAATTATGTACTCCTTAACCACCTTGGTCCAAAATGTCACTTTTATTCTTATACAGTTGTAAATATTTCATCACATTCTCCCATCCAAATGAAAACATCAGGCTAAAAAATGTGGTCCATCACTAGACAGATTTCCTGACAGTATAGCATTGCTGAGAGAGCTGGTATATTTGGTCTGTCCTTATAGTTACATACATATCCAAATAGTGAATAGGATATTTTCCTTTTATTCAAAAACAACAACACAAAATGAAATATGATTTAAGCTGACTGAAAAAGTTGTTGTTTCATGCTTGTACACCTCATTAAAACATGGCATCTTAAACTCAGAGAGATGTCTGGATCATCATTTTTTTATTCAACTTTTAATATTTCATTGTTGCTGTATTGCCTTCTATAAAGTTGTATAGTCCCCAAGTTTTAAAAAATTTTTTAATTGTAGATGGACACAATACCTTTATTTTATTTCTTTATTTTTTTGTGTGTGTAGTGTCAGGTTCAAACCCAGTGCCACAGGCATGCTGGGCAAGTACTCTACCACTGAGCTATAACCCCAGCCCTAGTCCTCAAGTTTTTACTTAAGTGTTGAAGTTTTCATCTAAAGTCAAGAGAGGAAAATAATTTAAAAAAATAGATGCATGGTTCCAGAAGTGGACCATAATAGAAAGCAGTCAATACTCATTGGGGAAAGAGATTACTGAGAACATTTTAGCATTAAATGAATGTATCAAGTAACAGCATTTGAGCATTTAAGGAACAGAGTATAAATTGTAGTTATATTATTTACTTGATATAGAATTCGAATATCTTCTTATATAAGATTGCAGCACCAAGGAAATTTATGTTCACAATATATTTTACAATTAGCACTTCATTGTCTTATATTTACAAGTCTTCCCTTGCAAGATAAGAAAATTAGGAGGAAATTGGTGATGATATGGACTGATACTGTGACCTTATCAATGGATACAATAAGAAAATCTATAATTATATATCAAATGAAGGCCACAACAGTTTATGTCAGATCAACTACAGACAAATATAAATATGCAAGGCAGGAAACCTACATAGAAAGACCTGAATATATCTGACAGCAGCATACACAGGTAAAAGTTGAAGACTCTATTACTTAAGAGAAAGAAAAAGTTAAGTTTTACATTCACCATAACTTTGTCCTTGAGGACAATTTCCAAATCACAGTAAGAAAGAAATAGAACCCAAGTTCAAGGCAACACTTTTTACAGTACTAAGCAGTATAAAGTTTAATACTGTTAAAGTGATTATTACTTTGGGCTGAGGGGAAATCAAAAAGGACAGGACCACAGCATAAGAGACATATACCAAGATAGTCACAAAAATCCTCATCTTAAATTTGGCTTTGTCTAATCTTCTATCCTAGAGTGTGAACAGGATATATAGCTTGTTTTAAACAACAAACAAACAAAAAAAAGGTAATAGTCACTGCCATGGTCATATTACATAAGATTGTATCTTTCTAGAAGACTCTACTAACTCTGATGAAATACGCAGTCATTTTGGGTGAGCCAAGAAACAGGAAAGTCTCCAACCAATAACAGCTGAACTGTTATGGCTTCATACTGGGAGATAGGAAGAAAACTGAGATCTCCAACTCCAAAACATCAAGGAACTGAATTCTTTTGACAACTATGTGAGCTTAGAGGTAGATCCTTCCTCAATTGTGCTTTGATATAAGACTATATTGTCAGGCATCATTTTTTATTAAACACCGGAACAGAAGACTCAGTGAAGTTGTGAGCTATGCCTACACTCTAAACCAACAGAAAGGATATAATAAATAAGTCTTACTTTAAGACAATAAATATGTGGTAATTTGTTATAATAAATAATGTGTAGTATCCAAGAATTCATTCATCAATTGCTTTCAATTTGTATTTATTTACTCTATTTTCAGCAAAACGCTAGAAAGTGAATATTTTAGGTTTCAAGGGATATACGGTATACATGAAAACCACATACGGTATACATGCACCACTTATCTCTGTTATAAACTGTATTTAGACTTTGAGCCATGTTTTGCTGATCCCAGTCTAAAACTACCAGTTAAATGATAAAGACTCATAATTGAATATAAGAGCAACAGACAAGTATGTGCTTTCTCAATTAAGTACATAGGATATCAAAGTCTGAAGGGTGTGAATGGTACAGATGACCTGCACATATTACCAGTCAACTCCTCCTATTGACATTTATATAATATTCTGCACCATAGCATAGCATATATTCTTGTCAAGGTCATATGAATCTTTCACCTTAACAATGTTACAATCATAGAACTTAACCAATTAAAAAGATGTATTAAAAATTACATAATTTTTTATGGGTTGATATAAGAATTAAACTATATATTATTGACAGAGATGTATGCTAAAAAATTTCCATATACTAACAAGCCTACATTTCAAATGAAATAAGTGCCCATGAGAAAGAATGGAAGGGAACAAAAGTTATTTTAGACAGTATAAAGAAATTAAACAGAAGAAAGAAATTAAATAAGAAGAATCAAACTATCACTATTTGCTGATGACATGATTCTATATCTAGAAGTTCCAAAAAATCCCAGTAAATTTTTTTTAGAACTAATAAATAAATTCAGTAACATAGCAGGATATAAAATCAACACCCATAAATCAAATTCATTCTTACACCTCACCAATAAATCCCCTGAAAGACAAATTAGGAAAACTACTCCATTCACAATAGGCTCAAAAATAAATAAATAAATAAATAAAATCTAACAAAATAGGTGAAAGACCTCTACAATGAAAACTACAGAACACTAAAGAAATTGAAGAAAATCTTAGAAGATGGAAAGATGCTATATATATATTCAATATATATATGCTATATATATTCAATAGAATATTACTCAGCTCTAAAGAATGATGAAATTATGGCATTTGTCAATAAATGGATGGAGCTGGAGAATATCATGCTACATAAAATAAGTTAAAACCAAAACCAAAGGCTGAATGTTTTCTCTAATATGTAGATGCTACTTCACATTAAAGAGGGGCACTAGAGAAGAAAAAAGTTATCTTAAATTAAGTAGAGGGAAGTGAAGGGAGGGGATATGTGGGGATAGGAAGGATAGTAGAATGAAACAGACATTATTACTTTATGTATATATATGGCTGTATGACCAGTGTGATTCTACAACATGTACACTCAGAAAAATGAGAAATTATATCCCATCTATGTATGATATATCAAAGTGCATAAATGCATTCTACTGTCATGTATAACTAATTATAATAAATTATAAAATATTAAAAATTTAAAAAATGAGAATGGAACTATAAAAAAATTAAGACATTTACATTACAGAAGAATTTGCAATGTTAAGTGCATTTATTAGAAGAGATGACATATCTAAATTACTAACCTCTGAGTTTGGGCTTCAGAAAGTATAAAAGAGCAACGTACAATATAGCAAATAGAAGAAAAGAAATAATGACTATTAGATCAGAAAGTAATACAATTGTAGAGAGAAAAACAATAGATTAAAAATTAGTGTATTCCAAATCTGGTTGCTAAAACTATAGTCAATCTAACAAGAGTGAGTATGTACAAATTATTATTACCAGGAATGAATGAAGGTCATCACAACTGATTACACAAAGATTAAACAGATTTCCAGGAAATTTTAAGATATAGCTCTGTGCTAACTATTTTCATGGCTCAAAACTTGTCCAAAATTGGTAAAGCCAACACAGAGTAATTCCACTGAACAATTCTAATACCAGAAGGAGAATTAAAATATTCAAAGATAGAAAACTATTCTAGATCCATATAGAACTTTATATCCACATGTAAAAGAATAAAACTTTACCCTTATACCAAATCTTCTCACCTTTTCTTACATATCTTTGTATTTGTCACTATGCCAATTTAGCCTGTCCTAGGACTAAGAGAGTAGCTAGACTTAGGACAATGTCCAGTTTACATGTAATCCAAAAATCAAGTTGATCTACAAGTAACCTAAGTTTCCTCTCATTAAAAAATCAATATTCTATCAAGAAACACATAATATAATATACAATCATCTTTCTAAAATTACTAGGTGCAAAATACCAGAAAAATAAGACACATAAGCAAAAGAAAAATTTCCTAGTAGATTCAGACCTATAAAGAATAGAGTTTACAGAATTGGAAAACAAGGATGTTAAAACACTTCAAAGATAAGCATTTTTAAAAAGCATAAACATAACAAGAAAAAAAAAGAACTTTTTAAAGCTATAAAATGCAGTATCTGAGTGTTTACTGAATAGGCTTATCACCAGATGAGAGAACACATAAGAAAAGGTCAGTAAATTAACCATAAGGGTTCAATTTCATTCTGTTGCATGTGAATATAGTTTTCCCAACACCATTTCTTTACTTTCTTTTTTTAGTGTTTTTCCTATTTCCATCCCCCCTTCCTTTTATTCCTCTTTGTCTAATCTACTGAATTTATATCCCCACCCCTTATTGTGTGTCAGCATACACATATCAGAGAGAATATTCGAACTTTGTTGTTTTTGTTTTTGTTTTTGTTTTTTTTGGGGGGAATGGTTTGTTTCATTTAGCGAGATAGTCTCCAGTTCCATTCATTTAATCTAAAAGGCCATAATATCATTTTTTAAAGACTGAGTAATATTCCATTGTGTATATAAGTCACATTTCATTTATGCATTCATCTCTTGAAGGACACGTAGGTTGATTTCATAGCTTAGCTATTATGAATTGAGCTGATGTGGCTGTGTCACTGTAGTATGCTGATTTTGAGTCCATTGTGTATAAACCTATGAGTGAGAAAATTGTGTCGTCCCATTCCAAGTTTTCTGAGGAATCTCCATACTGGTTTCCATAGTGGTTGCACCATTTGCTGTCCCACCAGCAATGTATGAGTGAATTTTTCCCCCATATCCTTGCCAACATTAATTATTACTTGTATTCTTGATAATTGCCATTCCAATTGGAGTGAGATAAAATCTCGGTGTATTTTTAAATTGCATTTCTCTAATTCCTAGTGATGTTGAACATTTTTTTTCATATATTTGTTGACATTCATATTTCTTCTTCTCTCAAGTGCCCGTTCAGTTATTTTGCCCATATATTGATTTGGTTCTTTGGTTTGTTTTTGTATATGTGTGTTAAGTTTTTTTGAGTTCTTCATATATCCTGGAAATTAATGCTCTATTTGAGGTACAGCTGGTAAAGATTTTCTTCCATTCTGTAGGCTCTGTCTTCATATTCTTGATTGTTTCTTTGCTGTGAAGAAGCTTTTTAGTATGATACCGTCCCAGTTATTGATTCTTGATTTTATTTTTTGTGTTTTAGGAGTCTTGAGGAAATCAGTTCCTCAACATGATAGTGAGTTGGCCTACATTTTCTTCTAGTCGGCAAAGGATCTCTAGTCTAATGCCTAGATCCACATGCACTTTGAGTTGATTTTTGTGCAGGGTGAGAGAGAAGGTTAAATTTCATTCTGTATATATTTCCAGTCTTCCCAGCACCATTTGTTGAAGAGGCTACCTTTTCTCCAATGTATGGTTATGGTGCCTTTGTCTGGGATGAGATTACTGTATTTATGTCATAACTGTATTATGTTATGCTGCCTCTGTGTCGTTATTCTGTTCCATTGGTCTTCATGTCTGTCTGGTGCCAATACCATGCTGTTTTTGTTACTATGGCCCTGTAGTATCATTTAAGGTCTGGTATTGTGATGCCTCCTGCTTCACTGTTCTCACTAAGGATTTCTTTGGCTGTTCTAGGCCTCTTGTTTTTACAAATGAATTTTATGACTGATTTTTCTATTTCTATGGAAAACATCATTGGAATTTCAATAGGAATTGTGTTAAATCTGTATAGTGCTTTTGGTAATATGCCCATTTTGATTATATTGATTGTGCCTATCCAAGAACATGTGCCTATCTTTTCATCTTCTAAGGTCTTCTTCAACTTTTTTCTTTAGAGTTATGTAATTTTCTTGTAGAGGTCTCTCACTTTTTTTGTTAGAGTGATTCCCAAGGGTTTTTGTTTGTTTGTTTGTTTGTTTGTTTTATTTGAGGCTATTGTGTGTGGGATAGTTTTCCTAATTTTTCTTTCAGCTGATATATCATTGGCCAACACCAATTCTTAAGGAGACTCTTTTTTCTCCATTCTGTATTTTTAGCACCATTGTTGAAAATCAGTTGGCATTATACCTATATGAGTAAAATCCTGATTTCTGTAGTCTTTTCCATTGGTCAATGTGTTTTATGTCAGTACCATACAGCATTAATTATTAGTAAACTCATAATATATTTTGCTATTAGATGATATGATCAATCTAGCTTTGTTCTTTTTTTTTCTAGCTTTGTTCTTGTTTTCCTAATTTCCTTGGGTGCATGAGGTATTTTGTTGTTATATATAAAATTTGGCATAATTTTTCTACTTATGTAATTTTTTTTGTATTTTCATATGAATTGCATTCAATCTTCAATCTCTTTTGATAGTATGGATATTTTAGAAAAATTTAATTTTTCAATACATAGACATAGAATATCTGTCCACTAACTGTACAGTCCAAAGAGAAAAATACAATGGCCATCTTTACATTGGTAATAGGAAGGAATGATCCTGTGTCTCTTAAAAATGTTTTATTATTCTCTTTGTTTTGATGCTGAGTTAGCAACAGCCCCCATTTATTATCATCAGTTTTTACTTTTAAAAACATTGGTCAGATTCTGTCATCATTGGTCTTGAGGTTTTCTAAAGTGATTTTATATCAAGTTTGCTTCCCATCTGAGGGTTTTATGCTTATCTCTATTTTTCATTTTGATTTTTCCATAGTGTTTAGGAAACAGCCTCAAAATAGCCTGAGAACTGGTGCTTTCAGGAGTTTAGGGAATCATTCATTATGACCTATGATTTCTTTCTTTAGGCTGTGGTTATAATTTAAACTGTAAATTTATAGACATGGTGATAGTGAAAAAAGGGAAAGAAAAGCCAATTTTTTAAATTGAAAATTGTCTGTTGTAGATATAATTTTTCCCTTGGAGCCTTTTCTAATTTTCCATGTGAAAATGGCTTTTCTTTTATGG
Source organism: Marmota monax (assembly GCF_021218885.2). NCBI lineage: Eukaryota > Metazoa > Chordata > Mammalia > Rodentia > Sciuridae > Marmota > Marmota monax. Next base: position 479,622 of record NW_026693533.1, read on the forward strand.
AAGCAAATATTATAGCTTGGTTATTTTAGCAAATCCCATACCTGTTTAATTCAATAAATTCTTAGTCTTGCCTATTCATAAAACAGTTACTATTTAGTCCTCAAGTTTACAAACTTCATTTAAGCCAGTTGCAGAAAATTCCCTTACAATTTAAAACAGTTAAAACTTTAACTCTCAATAATTCTTCTATACCTTATGTATTTTTTTCATAATTGACACTCTGCTGTTTTAAAGTAGATTCAATCAATTGCATAGTAATGTGAGAAAAGTTCAGTTTTGTTTGTTTGTTTGTTTGTTTGTTTATCTTAGAGGATGTATTATTTTTTGCTTTTCTCTCTATTTTGGGTTTCTGCCGCAGTCTGGCTGGGCACAAATCATGAGCCACTGAAGCAGGAACAAACTTTATTTCTGAACTCCACCAGCACACTCCACACACGCTCCCCGGGAACTCTCCCAAATGCCATGCGGCTCCTCCAGGAACAACCAACTGGAAATCCCTCCTCCAGCACTTCCCCAACCAATGCGAACTCTTCAGGAATCCCGGGAGAGCTCAACCGGAACTCAACTGGAACTCCAGGAGAACTCAAAAGTCATCATCTTAATGACTCACTGGCATCACCTCTCAACCACTACTTCTGGCAAAAATGCCATGCATCATCCCGACTCGGCTGTAGCCCTCAACAGGTTTCTGTTTGTTTATGTTTCTCTTTTTTATATTATAATGGTGTTATTGCTTTGAGACTAGTAGACAAAACTGGAATTGATTTAATATTGATAACTGCAAATAATTTTATACTTATTTGGAGCTAACTTTGGGCAACCAATGATATTAGGTTGACCAAGAATATTAAACAATCATAGAAATAACATAACTGGTGAACAGAAACATGACTGTAACATTTAAATTGTCTTAAATTATTAAGCAATGAACATTGTCAAAAAGGATGTATTCAACAAATTGCTCATTCATTCATTAAGTAGGTATCATTTAGTCACTGTATATCTGTAAAGACTTATTTAACCTCATTTTTTTGTCCTAAATTCAATATTTTAATGTGTACAAATTTTTGAACAGTACTTTCCAACTTTTTAGCGAAATGCTTAAATGTTTAAGGCTATATTAAATGAGAAAAGAGTACTATATATTCCATGCACTCCAAATTTACATGTCTTTAGTGTTATAATATTAATCTAATTATCTAGATGTTTGTATCAATCAGATTTGTCACCAAAAATTAGCTATTTTTTATTTGCACTCATAGCTCATACTTAAGCAGTTTTAGATGTTTGAATTTATTAGTATAATTTTTAAACTGTAATTTTTGCTATTGCTTTTTTATCTGAAATTTTCTCATAAAAATAAAATTTTGAAAGATGCAAACAAGAAACAGAAGAAAACTCAAATATCTGCAATACCATTTACCATATATAAAACAGTCTGTTAGTTTTATGTTCTACTCATAAAATTTTATTCTTCCAGGCAAACTGAGCTTTTAAATGTATGACTTTATGAGAATTTTGCTATCCATAAATACATGCATTTAAAAAATTATCCTAATACCTATGAATAAATTCTGTCTCCTACACTTAATATTAATATTATACTTTTTAAAAATGCAGGACATATAACAACACAATATTATTAATTAATATCATGTGTCATTACAATATTTGAAAAGTTTTTAAAAATGCATACTGGTTGCATCTTAGGTAAAATAGATCTTTTTTAAAACTTGCCTTCAGATAGAGGAGTAACCCTAGGGAATCCAACAACTTCAGTGGAAGGTCTTTAACTTCCATTGTTTTAACCAGGCATGATTTGTCAGTAAAAAATGCATAGTGGAAATGGCAAGAGCTTTGGTGTCAAACAGACCTGTAGGTTTGGATCACTCCTCTTCAGGGTTTATAATGACAGAAAACTTATTACAAGTTGGAATCCTCACTGGGATAGAAATATATGTCCTAATAATGTTACCACAAAAGAGTTATATTATCATATAATAAAAATGAAACTTTCATCTACTTTAAATATTCAATATGGAATTTTACTTTGTTCCTGTCTTTAAAAGTAAAATTAACAAAATACAAGGTAAAATAAATATTGACTGTATCTTTACTGGCTCTTACACCTTGTATATAAATTTTTCTTTAAATGATCATCAGATATATAAGAGAATAATTTATGCCATCAAATATAGATAGTTTTGTTATAATACATAATGTCAGTTTGAATTTTGAACAGGTAAAATTGATTGGTTGAAATGTAATATAACAGTGAATTGGTTTGGGTGGTTCAGTGGCAGTTGGTACCATACATAAGTTTACCTAGTTAACCTCATGAAGAGATTTCCTATGCCTTCCTTTAGACATAGTTTAATGTAGCCATTAAAAACTGACAGTGCTGGGCTGGGGTTGCAGCTCAGTGATAGAGTGCTTGCCTAGCATGCATGAGGCACTGGGTTCTATCCAGGCACCACATTAAAAAACAAAACAAAACAAAACTACTAAATAATGGTATTGTGTCTACTACAACTATATATATATATATATATATATATATATATATATATATATATATTTTTTTTTTTTTTTTTTAATGCTAGAAGTGTTACCTCTATCAGAGAAGACAAAGAATAATTCTTGGCTCTTGGCAACTCAGGGGTACTATAGACTGTTAAAATAAGACCCAATTCTGTTCTTTGTAAGGTGTTAAATGACACAGGGCCAACAAATAATATATCTCAATACCAAATGCTAATCCAACTTAGAGATAGATACAACATTTAGTTATATATTAAATATGCCAGTATTATTACTCATAAAAGCAGGATTGAAAATATAGTGAGCTTTAAAATACTTTTCAGAATTATAAACTTCTTCTTTGAATACATGGCACACTTGGACAAACGTCAGCCACTTATAAAGGGAAACATCTTCCCTGTAGGCAAAGAGAAGAACAGAATGTTCCTTATCTTCAGTCTGGCCAATCCCAAAAGCAACTGAGAAATCTCAATATTTCCTTCTTTTAATTGACCAACAACCCTAGTAAGCTATTTCTTTCTTTATTTTTTTTCTTTTTCTGTTTTATTTTTATTCTTTTATGAAAGGAGTGACTAAGGCATTAACTTCCCCCTTTCCTAGATACATTTTATTTATCTTTTTTCCAATGATTTTTTGATTCGGTGAGAGTGGGAATCCCTATACCAAAAAAAAAAAAAAAAAAAAAAAGAATCAACTCACAATGGATTCAATATTTAAATGCAAAACCTGAAAATGTAAAATGCTTAGAAGAAAAAAAAAAGGAATACAAGGGGGAAAAGCTTTAAGACATTGCCTTGGCAATTATTTATTAGATATGAGACCAAAAGCACAAACCAAAAAGCAAAATAGACAACAGGGATCTGAAGTAAAGTCCAGACTTTTATATTTTAGGCATGTGTCCATGTGCTTTTGATGCATGCCATTCTTGGACAAGGAATCCAGTGAGATGGATTAGGTGGGATTTACTGAGAAGGGAGAAGTGGTTGCAGAGAACCACTGCAGTCGTGGTAACGGCCTGCTTTGATATTTCCATTTTCTTAGCAAACTCAATGCCCATTCTGCATTTTAACTTCTTAAACTCTGTCAAACTTAGCACCAGGAGTTTTTAAATCTTTTATCTATTAATACTGAAAATGACCTGTCAATGTGGTGTCACAAACTCTATACTATAATGAATAATCTGTAATGCAGAAAGATTAATTTGATCAATAAATCACAGCAAAAGTGTATACTAAATTCAAGTCTATTATATTCTTTCTAGTACGTCATATTGTTTTCCTAGGCCATCCCTGACATAAGAGCTATTCCTGTGCAAGAAAGTTCACTGTGCAGAAAGGTAAGTATGCAATGGAAGAGAGGTTTTCCCCCTTGAACTTCATATAAAATATTAATGTAAATAGGACTTATTTATTCTAAATCAAAATTTTGGGGGGGATTTGTTTTCAACCTCTGATTATACTATTTTAGTATGAGTAACTCAGTTCTGTAAAGTAATATCATACACTTATAAAGATAGCTTGCTTAATATTATAAACATTTCTAAGTACATGATTAAAGATTAGATTTATTCAGATGAACTTACAATTATTGAACTAAATGTCTCAGTTTTCAAAAAAAGTGACAATAATTGAGATATTTTCATAGCTAATTTTAGCATTTTTTCAAACTTTCTTTTTTTCCTGTTAATGTCACTCTTTACATATTTTTTTCCACTGAACTCTATCTCCCCTGCTAGCAGCTGTTCACTCTTATTGCTTCTCTTGCAAGCAAAATGCCTAATTATGTCTTGGTTCCTTACTGAAGAAACATTAACTTTTCTAAAAGTTCCTCTTAGTAAGAAGTAAATGTAATATGGTTGAAAAATGTCCTAGACTTGGTATCCTTTGTTTTCACCCTGGAGCTGTGTAGCATGGATAGGATGCCCAGCCTCTTTGACTTTACTACACTGTCAAAAAGAAATTAAATATCCACTCTAAGGTTGTTTTGATGAACATTAAATTTTATGTCAATAGTTTTTGTATAACAAAATGAACTTTACCTACAGCCGATTCTTGTCATTGTAGCATCTGATTTTTAATGGCTTTGACTATCCAAGTAGATAGTAGTTGTTTTCCACTATGTAATATTAATCACTAAGTCATAGATATTGCACTTTCCTAAGGAGGGGATGTTGGAAAGCCTCTCTAATTTATCAGGATTAAATTAAATTCTAAGAGTCTGTTTGCCTTAGAGTTTTAACAAGGCAGCCTTTTAGCCATATTAAACCCCAAATATGAAAAGTTCTTATCTAAAGTATCTAGAAATCTATAGAAATTACACGTCATTTCTGGCATTATCAAATTGTTGCATAAAAAATAACAGACAATCTGAACTGAATTATTTATCACTTGGTATATCTTTATGAAAGTTTAAATATTCATTTCATTTTTTTTACCTTAAAGGTGTCTTTACCTTACATGGTTTAATATTAAATAACAGTACAATTTGTAAAATGTCTCATCCATAAAATTTTGCAGCCTAGTTCATTTTTAAAATGCTAATTATGATTTTCTGGTCACTAGAATAATATAAATTAATTTATAAAAATACTTGTTACTACATTTGAACTCTAAAAATTAACATTACAAATTTTCACTCATCATAAGCCTTTTTGCCAGTAGTACTATTTTTAAATACATCCTTTCCTATAGGATAGCTTCAGGTTGCAGTATTGACTGCCCTAATTATATTCTGAGCTTGCAGTGAGTAATCACATGCTACTCTAGATCAAGTGAAATTATATTTCTAAGTATCCATTCACCACTTCTAAACTCATAACCTGTTATTACAATTGTGTTTACTAGTGAAGAGGACTTTGTTCCTACCATTCTGAGCAGGTTCCCTGTAGTTAATTATTCTGGGCAGGCATTCATCATGTCCTTGATCAAGTAGCCTAATGCTGAGGAAGTGGTATTATTATGGTGCTAAACTATATTTTGCCTGACAGGGAATGAAAATTTGTCCCAGTAATTATTAAAGAGATAAGTAATAAAAGTAATAAAATGATACACTGAAAGTATTATTTCAATTTTTCATTTAGAGAAGGTAGTCTTAGCAAATATTGAACTGCTGCTTTTTTTTTAATCTTTTTGCCCATCCTTCTTGTCAAGGTTTAACAAGTCTCTCCTTGTTTATTTTCCCATTCCCCTCACAACCTCTTATATGTAATTTTGTATAACAATGAGGGTCTCCCTCCATTACCATGCAATTTCCCTTTTCTCTCCCTTTCCATCCCACCTCATGTATCTGTTTAATGTTAATCTTTTCTTCCTGCTCTTCCTCCCTGCTCTGTTCTTAGTTGCTCTCCTTATATCAAAGAAGACATTTGGTATTTGTTTTTTAGGGACAAGGAGAGATATGAATTACAGTGGATGGGGTAGAGAGAGAAGATGGGAGGGGAGGGAGGGGGGATGGTAGAGGATAGGAAAGGTAGCAGAATACAACAGTTACTAATAGGGCATTATGTAAAAATGTGGATGTGTAACCGATGTGATTCTGCAATCTGTATTTGGGGTAAAATTGGGAGTTCATAACCAACTTGAATCTAATGTATGAAATATGATATGTCAAGAGCTTTATAATGTTTTGAACAACCAAAAAAAAAAATTAAAAAAAAAAAAAAAAAAACACAGATTAAGAGTTTAATATTTTAAAGCATTAAATTGTTATTCACTTTTATATAAGTCACCAGTATAGTATTTAAATTAATTTACATAAGTTGATATACTTTTTCTAACACTTATATTGTAAGTGGTTATTGATATATGGCTACCAATTTTGAATTGATTCATTTCCAAATTTGCATTACCAGAGACAACTATTATAGCATTTTTTTTTTATAAAAGACAAGTAAAAATTTTAAAATTGTATGTACAGTCTTCCCATGGCTTCCATGAGGGATACAATTCCAAAACCAAAGGCAGCTATCAAATCTTCAGATTCCATATATGTCCTTTATATGGAATAGCTTAGTATTTACATATAACCTATGCATATCATCATGTATATTTTTAAACCATTGTTAGATCACTTGTAATACCTATTATAATGCTATGTAAATGTTGTCATATTGTATTGTTTAGGGAATGATGATGACAAAAGTCTTTACATGTTCAGTACAGAAATTTTTTTTTTCAAATTTTTGGTCCATGTTTAGTTGAATGCATAGATATAGAATCCATAGATATGGAGGGCTGTCAGGAAAAAAGATATGTGTATACACACAAATATATATATAAACATACACATGCAAAAGTATATACAATATTTAATTGCTTATCATCTCCAAGAAGTAAGCACTTATTTGGAAATATTGGTAATTAAAAGAAAGAATTATGTTATGGTTTTGAATAATCTCTAATGGTGTCAAAGTTGAAAAACTTGCTTTTTCAGGAGAGGAGAAATTTTGTTAAAAAATGGTAATTTAAAAGTTATTTTTCCCATATTTCATCAGAAATAGTCCATGAAATTAATATTTATTTCCAAGCATTAGCTCTCTATAAGTAAATTTGTATTTACGTTCTGGTGAAAATTATTGCAGTAAAATAAAACTCAGTTTGGAATTATGAAAAAAAAAAAAAAAAAGGTTTAACAAGTCCTATGGTATCAAGTTTATGGTTCCATTTGGAAATTAGAAATGTGCTTTCAGGATACTATAGAATATTATGCCTTTATTGCACTGTCCTATTTATATATCTTCACTGGATCATATACTAATAGTAAAGAAATCTTTTCCTAGTCTTATATATGTGAAAATGTTTTTAGAAGTCTAGAGTCTTGTATTAATAATCTGAGACTAAATGTCGGTTTTAAATTTTACCTCCTAATTAAATTACATACATTATTTTAAATGAAGAAAATAAACCAGTTCAAAAGACTTGAACTGGGATGGTATCACATACTTGTAATCTCAGTCACTCAGGAAGCAGAGGCAAGATGATTACAAATTCAAAGCCAGCTTTTGCAACTTATCAAGACCCTGTCTCAAAATTAAAATAAAATAAAATAATTAAAAATTAAAACTGTCTGGGATGTGGATCAGTTGTACAGTATCCCTGTATTCAATCCACAGTACTGCAAGCAAATAAAAAATAAAAATAATGAAACTTCAGAATAAATACTACAGATTAAGATTTATAGAAGGTACTTGTAATTGGAAGTTAGGAATAGTCTGTCTTCACTTTGAAGTGAAGATATAGAAAAAAACTTCCATTTTATAATTTAGCTCATTAGGGGCAGGTTCTGAGCTATTCTGGGTACCTTCCTTTCCCCCATCTTCTACATGAATTACATAGTCACATGCTGATTCTTGTTCATCTTCTCTCCCTCCCTCCCATCCTTGGCGCAACCCAAACAACCAAAGTCAGTTTCTCACTTTCGATCTTTATTATTTATGTATCATCCTCCTGGTGACACTTACATCTTCAGACAGGCTATCTTTTATAAATTCTTTCATTGCTCAGTTATCTTCTGAAACACAAAATTTATCTTGTCATGGTTTCTACCCCTAAAGCACACTTTGCTTACCATGATGATAGCATGTATTACACAACAGTCATGGGCGTATTTCCTAGATCACAACTGTAATTTTCTCAAGGAAAAAACCAACAGTGTCATTTTTTTCTGCACATTTCCAGAATATGAAAAATCAGGTATTTGTTAATTGTTGGCTAAATTAGTTTGTAGTAAATTAATTGGATAGTGCTATTCTGTCAAGTGCAAGCTACAGATAGACTACTTATTTTATTTCCTGTTTATTTATTTACTTTAAAATACACTTAAAGTGGATGTAATATTTTACCTTTTGAAGTAGATCTGAAGCTACTATAAAATTAAAAAGAGATAAAGGAGTGATGATACAATGTCTTATTTTATATGTTAAATGGAATTCTTGTCAAGTGCTGTCTAAGAAAGCAAATATATTTTAAGGGTGAATATGTAGAAAAGGGGAGGAGTAAAAAGATGAACTCATAAAGTGTAGATTGAGAATCCCTAAAATTAACCACTCAATTATGTCTCAATTAGTGAGGTATCTGAGACTCATTCAGGGAATGTGTCTTTTCTGTATTCTCCATACTACAAATGCTTTAAGGACTTGATATTTCTTAACTAGCTGAATTTAATCCCTTCCAGTTTAGCCATAGATTATACATGCAGTGCCCTTATTGCATTTGCCCACTTAAACACATAATAACAACTTGTAATTAATTATTATAAAATTTTGATTATTCTTTCTTATGTTAAATTCTATTGCAAATATATTTTCCTTATACTTCTGAAGGCACTTTAAATATATAATGGCCAGATGAAGGTTTTTAAATGTAAAAACAAAGCAGAACAAAGAAGGTAAAAAAAACAAGCAGATTTATCATATTAATACTTTACTAAATGTGATAACATTTTCTAATATGGTGGTTAATTTCTAGAAAAAAAGAGATATTTTTTTAAAAATTGGATGAATGTTTATACTTAAATATAATATTGATACAATATGTCAACTTAGTTTCACTTTTAGCAATAGAGTAAGACTCAAACATTCTTAATACTGAATACAGCAGATAAAAATGTTAATTTAATCTGTGTACAGAAACTTAAGCAGTAACTTTGAAAATCCATTTCCAATTACCAAGTGACAGCTACAATGTATTTGTGTGGAAACTCTAAAATTAACAGTCTTGGGTATAATAGTTGTGATTATTGAACTTTTATCACTCTGTTATAAAAATAAGCCAATGATAAAAATTAAGAAGGGACTTTAACTCTTTTTTTGATGTGATCTTGAAGGATCAATCTAAGACACTTTTATTTAACTCTTAAAGAAAACAGTCTAAGACACCTGACACCTAGTGGCACATGCCTGCAATCCCAGTGGCTCCTGAGGCTGAGACAGGAGGATCACAAGTTCAGTGTCAGCCAGAGCAATTTAGCCAGACCCTGAGGATATTAGAGAGATCCTGTGTCAAAATAAAAAGTGAAAGGGGCTGGGTATGTGACTCAGTGGTAAAGTACCCCTGGATTCAATCCCCAGTACCATAAAGAGAGGGGGAGAGAGAGAGGGAGAGAGAGAGAGAGAGAGAGAGAGAGAGAGAGAGAGAGAGTCAGTCTTTTGAATTGTCTCACTTATAATTGTACTTGTAAGTTATATTGATATATTCTTTTTTAAGTTTTTTTAATTCTGATTTGTTATACATGATGGCAGAATGCAATCGATTCCATATTATACATATAGAACACAATTTTTCAAAGCATGGAGAATGCAATTCATTCCATATTATACATATAGAGCACAATTTTTCAAGACACTATTGTACACAGAATATTTCCATACCATTCGTGTCTTATACATGTATTTAGGGTAATGATGTCTAACTCATTCCACCATCATTCCTACTCAATTCTCCCTCCCTTCCCCTCCCTGCACTTTGCCCTATCTAAAGTTCCTCCATTCCTCCCATGCTCCCCCCACCCCATCACCATATATTCTTATAATAAAAAAGCCACAAATATCTAAGGGACAATATATATATATATATATATATATATATATATATATATATATATATATATATATATAATACATACATATATATACTATAAATTATAATATACATAAAATAATAGACAAATTTATAAATGTTTATAAATATATAAAATTTGAAATGAATAAAATATTTTTAAAAAGTAAATTTAGTAGCATCTCACTTTCTTCTTCAACAAAGAAATCTATGGTACTAGGGTTTTTTTTTGAAACTTTACATATCTTTTCCAGAACATATCTTTCATGTGGCAGCTTGTGATTAGTATGATATTTTCCTGATCATTTGGTAAATTTTCATAGCAATCAGTTCTTGCAAAATAATTATACTTTGAGTGGCATTTGTCATGGACAAAACATTTTCAAGTTGATACTTTCATAAGGTTGATGTTGGATTTAAAAAATGTAGGGCAGTATACAATAGTTTAAAAAACTATCATCTAATGTGAACACGCTATATACAAGATTACTGTGAATTCTTACTATTAAAATTAATAGCCATATCAAGGTAATAAGGAATCAGTTTTCTAGTCAAGTAATAAAATATTTTGTTTCTTAAGAAAGGCGATATATTAACTAGTTAATCTATGCTGATATATAGAAACAAAATGACTTAATTTGAGACTATAAATAGTAATACGAAGGTTGGCCATAAAGTAAAAGGTATTAATTAAATAGATAGTCTTAGATTAAGGTTTTGAGGACTATGTTAGATTGGATAATGTTCCCCCCAGAGATAGTCACATTCTGATCACCCAATCTGTGTTACCTTATTATGGCAAAGACACCTCATGACAGTGATAAAATTAAAGATCTAGAAATGGGTATATCACTCTGAATTATATGGACAGCACTAAATTCTACATGGAAATTTGACTTTCTGCACATTTTAAGGTATGTGCTTTCCTTTCTCCTTTAGCATAAACACCACAATAGTTAAAATTCTTTGTCTGGTTAAATCTGTTTTCTACCTAGATTTTACAAAGGTGTCTTATATTTAACAGGTACCCAGTATTTTTTGAAAAAAGGAAATAAATAAATAAATAGATAGATAGATAGATAAGTCATACTTCAAGGAGTGGGCAATATAATCTACTCCATCCTGGAAGAAATGCTTGACTCTTTGGGAAAGACTAAGCCAACACAACTACATATCCACTGATAAAATGCCCAAACTCTTTTGGAAATGTATTCTAAAATTCCTCATGAATTAATTTTATTCACTGTCATTAATTTTATTCACTGATTTATCATTTCTACACTTGCAAACATCTAAGATTAAGATAGAAAGGTAACATTACCTAGTTCATAAGAAGTTCATTATAAATGCTAGTTAATTTGAAGCATACTACCATAATGAACCATCAAAAACTAATGATAATTATAATCCTTTGTGTCAATTAATTACATTTTGGGAGGATTTCATGTATATTAATACACTATTGATATGCAACATATCAGAATAGACTTTGTTATAAGTTCTATTTCATTGTAGCACTAAATTATTGTCATAGATATTCATGTGATTTCATTTTCTGATAACTAAAAGAATAAAAAATCATTTCTTATATGAATATACATAATTATAATGTACATTGAAGGCCTGGATATCCAGCTTTTTAATTTAAAATTTTTAAAGGGACAAGCTCTTTTATATTATTTTGGATTTTTTTTTCTTCAAGTTAATTTAGAGAAGCACACTAGCAGGTTTAAAAATAATACATACATAAAATAGATCTTTTCAAGCTAGAATTGTAGCATTTAACCTATAGCAATGTTTTTGAAACTGGATAAATGGAGCATATTCAAAAACAATTTAGAATTCCCCAAGTAACAAAATTAGCTGAAAAAATTACAAATTTTGTGGCAAAGTCTTTCTTTACTTCTTTTCTCTGAAATCAGCCTTTCTTCCTATATTACCTCTTATCATCTTTACATATCTCTATAAAGGTACAAGTAGGATAAGGCGTAGACATTCCATTTTTATATTAAGGAGATTCCCTTTTAAGAATTTAGGATAAGAGAAAAACAGATATACTTGCCCTCTTTCTGTGTTGATTTTATGTATTTCAGATTTTTATTTTTTTGATGGATAATGATAAGACCCTGGATGGATATGAATGCCACATTGGGGACAAAGTTGCATCTAGAACATTTCAGAAGCTACTTAATTCCTGTTCTATGATTTTATGAAGTCAACACTTTTCATTTCCCATGTAAGTTGAGACCATATAATATTTTCTTTCTGCATTTGTCTTATTTCACTTAGCACAATGTCCTCTACCTCATCCCTGGGGTTGAAAATGGCAGTATCTCCTTTTTAAAGGCAGAATAATGTTCCATTGTGTACTGTTAAAGTTGGCCCTCTGAATCAATGGGTTCTGCAGCCATGGATTCAATAAAATTTGGATGGAAAATATCTCAAAAATGCATCTGAATTGAACATGCTCAGACTTTTATTCTTTCAATATTCTCTAAACAATAAACAACTATTTACATTGTCTTTACATTGCATTAGAAATTAAAAGTGATCAACAGATGATTAAAAGTATACAGGAGGCATAGTTTATATGTAAACACTATGCATTGTTTGTAAACAACTTAGTATCTGCAGATTGGGGTATTAGCAAACAGTCCTAGAAACAATCCTCCGTGAATACCAAGGAATGATTATACTACAATTTCTTTGTAGCCATTTATCAGCCACGTATGGACACTTAGGTTGCTTCCATATCTTGGCCTTTGTGAATAGTGTGATTATCAAAATTATGAGTTGAGGGAAATGGGGAGATGTAGAACAAGGGGTAGAGATTGTGTTTCATAGGATGAGTAGGTTCTAGTGATCCAATAATGTACACAGGCATGACCAGAGGTTATAGTATTGTATTATATACTGAAAACTTGCTAAAAAATTAAAAAGTAACTATGCAAGATGAAAATGTTAGTTATTCTGAGTCTAGTAATCATTTCACTACATGTATATCAAGTAATATACATTTAATATATTACTTTTATTATAATTAAGTAGATAAAATACTATTTCATTTCTATAGATCTTACAATGGCAAAATTCAACAAGACATTAAAGGACACAGATGAAATTGTCTAGACAATTGTAAAAAGTAGACAATGACATTGTAAACAGAAGGCTGATACTTCTTTTGGATATTCCTGTTATGTTTCGAGGCTGAAGAATGGAAGTGAATGGTGTGATACCTGTGTGTAGTGCATGTATACATGATGTGAAATATTCTCCCTTGGAAGAGGCTCTAGCATCCCATGATATACTCCCATGTACCAAGATGCACTATGGAGGCAGGAAGGCTCACATAGGTTTTCTGAACTCCACTGCTCTGCTCCTGTGCAGAGGTTCTACAAATAAACCAGTGGATACAAAAAAAAATTAACTACATTGAGGTCATTTTGTCCCAAAAAAAGGGGTGACATAAATGTTTTTAAAACATCGGGGGAAAGGTTTAGGCAAAAAATTTTAAAACACTTCCTATTTTTGAAGTTTCGTTTTTTAAAAATTATGTTTTAAATTTTTTTTAGTTGTAGGTGGACAGAATACCTTTATTTATTTATTTTTATATGGTGCTAAAGATGGAACCCAGTGCCTTACACATGCTAGGCAAATGCTCTACCACTGAACCACAACCCCGAAGTTTAGTTTTATATGAGTCACTATGACAAAATTTTTTAAATTTCTGGAGTTTATTCTTCATTGTCTCTGTATTATACACTGAAAGGTGAAAAATTCCTGCTGTAACCCCAGTACATATGGAGTTTCAAAAATCTTGATTAGTCCTTCACTTCGGATCTGAAGACAATGTGACACGCTCACTACAAGGGAAACATAGTGATGAAGGCAGAATCATTTTAAATTTTTGCATTTATAAATTATCTGTAAAGTTATTGTTGACAACAGGCACTCCAGAGAATATGAGAAGAAAATGACTGACTATAAGATCATACCTGCTTAAAACAAAATGTGTGTATCCACACCTGTTATCACACTGAATATTCTTATAAACTCTCAATTGCTTCATTATTAACATATATCACATCCAAATTCAAGTGATAATTGGTGTATTAATCACATGTCCTTAGGAATTGAAGAATAGAAGTTCAACAATAGCAATATTAATCACCCTAGCCCCTGATCATGTATATATTTGATTCCTGGACTGCAACTAAAAACTGAACTACCTGATGTCACAGAAAATGTTTGAAAACTTCCCTATACACTAAATAACAAGTTCTTTAAAAAGCCTCTCCTTTTAGCCTGGTGCTGTAGTGTATGCCTGGTAATCCCAGGGGCTTGGGAGTCTGAGACAAGAGGATCACAAGTTCAAAGCCAGTCTCAGCAAATGCGAGGCACTAAGCAACTCAGTGAAACCCTGTTTCTAAATAAAATACAAAATAGAGCTGGGGATATGGCTCTGTGGAGTGCCCCTGAGTTCAATCCCTGATAACAAACAAACAAAAAGCCTCTCCTTTCTAAAACAAAGGAATAGGATTTTTGAAACATCATTAATTCAAGAAAATGCTTTGGAAAAATAATAGACTATCTATTCAGTCAAGTGATTTTTGAAATTTTATCACAAATGAGATTTGGACTGCTGGAGAAAAGTGAGATTTAAAACATAGTATATATTAGCCAGGTATGGTGGTCCAGACTTGTAATGCCAGTGACTGGGGGGGGGGGGGCGAGGTATGATAATTGTGAGTTCAAGGCCAGTTTCAGTAAGAGAGTGAGACTCTCAGCAATTTAGAGAGACCTTGTCTCAAAATAAAAATAAAGAGGACTGGGATGTAACTCAATAATTAAGCACTCCTGACTATAAACCCCAATACTAAAAGAGAAAGAAAGAAAAAATATATATATATATATATATATGAATACATATAGTAGTATACAATAGATGCTTGATAAATGAATATTTATATAGTAAATAAATAAGCCATTGCCAGAATAACAAGTAAATGTTTTGTTGGCAAATCATCAAAAAAGTATACTAGTTTCCTGCGATTACTATAACAAAGGTTTATAGTAGAGCTTAAACCAACAAAAATCTTGTTCTCTCATAGTTCTGGAGGTCAAAAGTCTGAAACCAGCACCTGGCAGGCTCTTGCTCCTTCTGAGTAAGTGTAACATTTCTCTCCTGTAATAAAGACACCAGTTATTCACTATAAGACCCATTCTAATATAACATAATGCCATTTTAACTAAGTACATTCACAAAGACCCTTTTCCAAATAATGTGCAATTCACAGGTCCTGGGTAGACATAAATTTGAGGACTACCATTCAATATACCAAAATTTTCTTTTCTATATACACTATTTTTCAACTAGACTCTATTACAAAAGTTCCTTTAAAAAGTGTTTTGCTAGTGATAGGGTTTATTTACATGTAAACTGTAGACATTTTAATACTGTTGAAGTTGAGTTGTTTTTCCATTTCTTAGATTTAAATGCTTTCCTTTGAATTTGGTAATCACAATTTGAGAGCATCTTATTTGTTAATTCCCACATCAATAGTTATAAATGGATTTTTTTATAGTTTTAGTTATATGGTGGCTTTTAGACAATAACTGATTTCTCATTTTGGTAAGTGTACAATATTTTTTAAACTGTCACTCATTTTCCCCAAAGTGTTTTTTTTTTTAATACTGCAGGATTTTCAGATGATTTAAGCATCTTTTATCTTTCACATTGATCTCTTTAAATTAATGGTACTTTTCAGAATATTAGACACCATGTCTCTTAAATTCAGTCCTACATTTTCTTTGGCTCATAATGACTGTGCAATTTGAAATAAGTCTTTTTATAAAAACATTTAAAGTTATCATCTCCTATTATTACTATTATTGCTTTTTTTCCTCTCTATTTCTGGAGAGAATTGAAATAGTAATTCTTCAGCCATGAAATTATTTTCCCTGATTTTAGCAAAATGATAGAAGTAATACTTTAAAAAATCCCATATTCTTGTCTGTGGCATTTTTAATGAAATGTTCAGCAGGAGTGCCTTAAATTCTGTGGGAAAATAATAAGGCTCTAAAAAGTATAACTGATCCCAAATGAACATTCTTAATTTATTATTATATTATTAATATAAAGAGTCATTTATTTTATTTTAGGTATATTATCATATGCTGAATAGTTCTTTTAATAAAGCATTGTCTTATAATAGGTTAAAAATAGAACCAAATAGGAAGAGAAAATAATACATTTAAGTACTGGTGTGGAAGGGATATGTTTTAATATATAACTAGTTTTATATAAATTCAAATTTTGTAGGTCAACAATCAGCAACTCAGTTTCTTCCCATTGTGCCTACAACAAGAAAAAAAGCTGAATAACATGGACCACCAGCCTATACCTTGATGTTCTAACAACATAAGGATAACCCTGCCTCCTTAGAGGCTAAATAAGGTTGGAAATTCTCTTTCTTTTCTCAAATGCTATATTTCAAATGATTCTTTACTCAAAAAGTTCAAAGTTCTCACCTGCCCTGGATCAAATGAGTATTCTAGTTCAGCCTTATATGGGAAATGTATCAAACAGTATTTAAGTGGGCAATCAAACATCAGCCTTGTGATACTTGCAAATTATCATCTAGACTACACTAAATCAATGTGAACCCATGATTAATACCCTCATTTCTTTTACTAAAGATCCATACCATGAACTACTGCATGGTCTCATCCACACTTGCAAAATTATCTTGAATGCTTACAGTGTAAAACACCTTTTTAAAAATTTTTGCAAGTACTAAGTTATATAATCTGACAATAAGATTACAAGATATTACTATCCCCACTTTATAGATGATGAAATTGTGACATAGAGATGAGTCTTTTAACCTGCCCAAGGTCACTGGGCAGTAAGCAATAAAATCAGGAAATAGAATCAGGATTTAAATTCCTGTGGATGTCGAACTCTTTCTCCTGCCTCTCATAATGGATTCTAGATTGTAGACGCAATCCATTTAGAGAAGATTTCATCCATAAAATAATTCATGCAGTGTTGAAGACTTTGTATTTGTTACATGCTAAGTGAAAAACAATAATTGGTCATCTCTTGTTTTATTTTCTTTTGCTTATATTTTAAGCAAATTATATTCAGTGATATCACATGTAGATACTTTGTCACCATACCCCATGATGCATCTCTTACTGTAATGTAAATAGAGGGAGGACTGGGTATCAATGGAAACAAAATAAGATGCTGCTCAAGATATTTTCACTTCAGATGATCCCTTGTTGGTATCTAAATGACTCTGAAATCTTTCTTGGCCTAAACTGTATTGGAGACTTGCCAAACACAGCTCTATGAAGAAAGAACTACATGCAGGGCCAGGTGGGTGGTGTATATACCTGGTTTCAAACTTCCATTTCTTCATTTATTAACTATGCACATTGATACAAAATTTTCATCAAATCCTCAAAAATTGGTATAAATCTTTAAAATTTATAAAATCATATGAGAATAAAGATCATGAATTTAAATTACCATGCAAAATAAAATTTATATATATATATATGAAAGCTATGTAGGCATGTGTGTATATAACCTATCTGTGTATATACCAATTTTGAAATTAGTGTAGGTAAAACTGAATAAAGTCCTTAAGAAATGAGATATTTTACTTTCAAAGGATATCTTAAGAGATACTGACAATAAGGACACAAACGGATGTTGCACTGACATAATCATCTATATAATATTATTGGGGTAAAATCATTCTAATTTTGAGGAAAAATCAACTTTCAAATTAATAATTACAACAATCAACCTTCAAATTAATAATTACCCTACAAAATGTAGAATGGCTATAGAATGACTGAAGAAGGATAAAGACATATGACAAGAAAATGTGTGATTTGATGTACCTGAATTTTTTTTTAAATGTGAAAACTTTGTTAAGCTTACGGGAGAAATTCAAACAGTTGGTGAATATTATTAAAGAAATATTAGATTTCTTGAATCTGATAGAGGTACACAGTACTAGTAATGGCGAAGAATGTTGGTGTTCTGACGGGATATATGGTGAAATAACAACACTTAAATTATTTTGAGATTGTTAAATATAAACAAAAATAAAGATATGTCTGTAAATAAAGAGAAAAAAGTTCCATGAACATGAAATATTATATTTTGATTGATTAATATAAGGATATTGGGGAAGAGACAACTAAGGAAAACTTAAAACACCATTTAGTATGGCCTAAGCATCTTAAAATCAATCAATCACATTACAGGAAAAGCACAGGGTAAGCTCTTGGTATAGGGCTGGGTCAACTGCTGCTCTCCTCCTGACTTTGTTCAGCTTATTCTGATTGCATTTCCTTTCATTGCCTTTTGTCAATATTTTAATTTTAAAAATGCCTGAATAATGAGGGGCAGTTTTCATAAAATTCTTTTCAATACAGAATTATTCATGACATAAAATGAAACATGGGGCTGGGATTATGGTTCAGCAGTAGAACACTCGCCTAGCAAGTGCGAGGCCCTGGGTTCGATCCTAAGCACCACATAAAAGTAAATAAATAAAGGTATTGTGTCCAACTGAAATTAAAAAATAAATATTAAGAAACTGAAACATAAATCTCAGAACTATTTTTACAAGAGAGAATATGTACAACAATTTTTTATATAAATCTAAAGTGTTCAGGTAATCGACATGGAATTTTTGAGGTTCATAAAAGAATCACTACCCTCAACAGACCCTCATGATACTATATAAAAGATTGATTTTTAATGTAGTGTAGTGATTAGTCTCAGAGAGTACAGATTGCTGACTATAATTAGTTTCATAGAAACTTAGGGAAAATGTTACCTATGGTGACTGATGATATTCCAGCTATAAGTGTGAGAGTCAATAATTAAATTAACTTCAATTCAAAGTATGGAGGGATTTTTATGCCATTTTATTTGTACATCATATATTGGTCTTATCTCAGAATTCTTTAGTAATTTTTTGGCCACTCCAGTTTTTTTTTTCTCACTCAAATTTATGTGCATGGTTTTATATATAAATTTTACTACCTAATGATTAGTTGGCAATTTAAAAATCTAATGTGTTATGCTGCTTTACATAAATATTTTGATGTCTAATATTTTCAAACAATTGTTCTTATTCAGGAAAATTTTACAAAGTATTTTGTACTATACACAATCTTGTATTTTTCCTCCTTTTTTTTTTTTTCCCTCCGAGACTGGGATTATGTTAGTGCTAATTGAGTAGACTAATGACTTGATCAGTCTAATTAATTTCCTTGATTCATGTTACAGGAGCCTCTGCCTAATACAGGAAAAATCACAAAATTTATTATCTTAGTCTAATCTATACTCCAGATGCTGAAATAATAAACCCAGTCTGCTGCATGTCAAAATTTGTATATAATCGGTATGCATAATCTCCCTTCATAGACTTCATAAAGAGTCTGTTCAGGAGACAATTATTGAATATAAAAAATATTCCAAATTATAAAAATGACTTGTCATCTACTTTCCAGATTCCTTTCAACCTTTAAGAGAATGTCAAACAAATTTGGCATGACATGTATAGCCCTTCAACCTGATCCCCACAGACCTTCCCATTCATACATGTGAAGCTCACTGCACACCAGACCATTTTGCTCCAAAGCACTTTCATATTCTGCATTTTCATAGATTTGGCTTGGTAATCATGGCAGGATCATAAGTGTACTTGTTTACTATGTTTTTCCAACAAATGATTGGGCTTTTCTGCTTCCTTTGGAGAGGGGTGGACATATAACTTGCTTTGGTGCGGTAAATGTGAGCAGAAGGAAGGAGTTTAAGAGTTGGTGAATTATTCACTGTATTCTCTTCACCTGCTGTGTTGTTCATGAAGGCATGAGTCTCAGTCAGCATAGCTTCCTGGGTGTGTATATGAACAGAGCTTCTGAATCATTCAGACTCCTGCCCGGAAATAAAATTTGACTCATGTGGTTTAAATGAAGAAAGTTTAATGAAAGTGCTCCTTCTATGGTTAAAGCCAAGGTAGGGGAATTACCATAAATGTTGAGGGCCCTGGAGATGATAAAGTATAAATGGGGACAAGGAAGAAATTATATAGCAGCTCAGTGATAACTAAAGATATGGAAAATGGGCCGGCCAGCCAGTGATACGGTCTAGGACACAGCCACTGGCAGAAACATGACATCAAAGCAGGAAGAAGAAGCCTGAAACAATCTCTCACAATCTGATCTTCTTTATTTTCTCCACAGTCCACACTCAGCCAGGTCTTTAGTGTTGTTTCCTGAGATATTGAGCCCCTAGGACTCAGGTACTGCATTGCAGTACAACATAGCCTATTCTAGTTGACAATAAAATTGCTATGAATGGGAGGTTACTATAACAAAATCCTAAAACATATGACAAGCCTACCATGGACTGAGACCTCTGAAAACCATTAGCCAAAATAAACTTTTCCTTCTCTAAGTTGTTCTTGTCAGGTGTTTTGGTCACTGTGATGAAAAGCTATCAACACAAATACTCAGACATGTTCAAAATTATCACACTTCTGATACTGATTTTGTTTTAAAAAAACTACTGACAATAAAAGCCCTAAAGTCTCTCATGCACACCATGGCCAAATGGAGCAAACCAGAATGTTTGTCTCTTTCAGTGGAACAATGAGTGAAAGATTCTCAGTGATGTGGCAGTGAGCACAAAAGAAAACCTATACCATAAGAAAAAGTGACAGTTTCAGATATCTCCCATGCTTGAAAACCCTGATGTCTCTTCACATTACAGATCAAGTAAGAGCTTTCATGTTCTTACCCACTATAGATAGAAAACATATTTTATAAGAAGGAGAATTTCAGATTAAAATAACTTTTATAACTCATAGACAAATATAGTTGGTGGAATAAAACAATCACTGACCTAAAAGTATGAAAATAAGAAATTATTTGTGAATTTATTTATATTATACTGACTACGATAATCATGGGCCATGGTTGACTCGCTTCAACCAAGGAAAGCAAAAGCCAAATATATCCTAGAACATGGGATAAATGGACAATAGATGATTAAAAATAAGGTTCTGTAATATTTGTACTTACCAAACCCTATTTTTTCACAATGATTTCTATTCCAAATTGTCTCATGGACACATACTACTAAGAGCTCCAAAGTTAAATATTCAAGATCCCCCTGCTAGTATTACAAAAAGTACCTTCTATCATTCCTTTCAACATCCTAATTCCTTTGAATTGAAATGTCCAGAAATTCCAATATATGATAAGTAAGAAAGGGATGTGTCGAATACAGCATGATTCCATCTTATCCCACCAATGGCTAAGAAGTAGGAGTGCCTTTCATTTACAAGATCTCCAAGACATAATTTTTGGTTACAGCAGAGTTCTAATGAAGACTTTGGTTTTCTTCACTCAGGGCAAATGGTGCAGGCGGGTGATAAGTCTGCAGTGGTGACAGTACTGCTTGGAGCTATATGTTTCAGAGGTCATATCTAGAGGTCACATCTAGAAAATAGCAGTTGTATTTAAGCCCCCTGTTCCAGCTGCTACTGTAAGTTCTAAAGGTAGTTTTCTTTCAAGCATAGCTCTTTGAGGAAAGCTACTGTCCCTGTTTTAGTCAGTTGAAATGATATTATGTTATCACAGACCTGTCTTGTGAGTAACTTCTTTGATTTGCATTTCCATCCATAAACAGTCTCACATGGAAGTCTGAGCCTTGTCCTTTCTTTCGCTGTGTGTATACATGTCTCTTTTGCCATGTCACCATCAGGATTTTTAGTCCACACTTTAGAGGTCTGAGTTCCTTCTAAGAGTCTCTCACCAAGTTAGAGCCATGGAGGATTTAATTCCTGGCTGCATACTGGGAGGGTGATACTAAAAAAAATTATACATTTCATTTAGATTTTTTAAAGTGAAGCATCTTTAAAACATTTTTTTTATTAATCTTTCATGGTATAATTCTGCGTCATTATGCTGAGGCAGGTTTTCTTTCACAAGTATGAAAAAGGGAACAACAAAGAGCAAAAAAATAGGACACCACTATCCTACCTCATGTGCTTTAGGATACTTTACCTGAAGTTTTTCAAAATTTCAAATTTAAATAATGTCATTCATCTTTATGCCTGCAACCATCAACCTATTATATATAGTTTTTTTCTGGGGCTCTAATTCTTTGACAATCTTCAAAATAGCCATTCTTAGAGCTTTTTGGCTTTAAAAAGTACATTCTAGAAAGTCTAACCGGAGAAAGGATTGCAGACTGAGCAGGAATTTGAATAACATTATAATTTCTATACATTATTAATTGTCTTTTCTGCTTGCCGAAGCTCCAAATTTCTGCTATTAAGCATGATTATGCCTACTTGTCATGTATACTTCTCCAGGAAATAATTGAATATGCCAGTAGATTTATGGAGAATTTTTCAGAAGTAATTTAGAATAAAATAAAAGATTCACCAAATATTATACCATTTTATGAAAATTTTACACAATATTTTTCCCTGATAAATGAACATTCTTTTTTTTTTTTTACTATACTTAGTGATGTATTTGTTTGCATAAAAAGAGCTACATGATTCTACCATGACTAAAAGTCACCGCTAGACTTTAGAATGAGAATGCATGGCTCTGAGGAGTGACAAGTGACTGGTCTTGCTGCTCAAGTGTCCTCACTATTTCTCAATAGCTGAAGGATTGTATGCCAGAGATTTCATGTCAGAGCTATACCAATATCATAACTGATCAAACTTGCCTCATGTAACGACAAAATCCCCATTCCCCGGTTAAGATGATTGAGTCTCTTTGAACTTCCTCACTTTAATGTTTGTTATAATATCTACGATAAATCCCAAACCCTATAATCAGTGAGAAAATTATCTTTTTGGTTAGATGAAACAGCTTAAAATTAGAGCTCATCTGACTGCATGCTGTTATACTCGGACTAAGTGTCAGTGACAAATGAACTATAAACACACACATATTTCTTTTGAGAACAATTCAAGAAAGAAGTAAAAAATATAAATAACTATCAAAATTCAACATTGTGTCCAAACTGCAGATCCTCAATTAAAATTAACATGGAGAATAGCTTCACCTCAGAATAAAGCACTATTCACATTTCCCTAAAGGAGTCATGTCAATGAAAGTAAAAAATAAATAAGAATTGAAAAAAGAACTGGAATGAGCTCAAACATGAATTTGTAAGATATACAGTCAATGTACATGTGAGGAGTACATGTAGTAAGGAATTGTTGAAAAGAAGGATCTGTGACTTCCTTACTTTCAAAATCCAGTAAGTTCAAGGAGTTCTAAAATTCTGCATTGAGGAAATATATTGGAAAATGCAACATAAAACACTCTGTTATAGGAAATGTAATTTGGGGAGAATTACTCAACAGGAAAATAATGGACAGGTAAATACTTTCAAAAATATATGGAGCCAATCTTAATGATTAGCAATCATGTGATTTTTTTCATAAAGACTTTGAGTTGCTGATATAAGAAGGTCAGTATTTGTCATAAAATAAAACAAGTAAGTACTTATATTAAAACTTGAGAGAAAATCACTTTTTCTTATAGCCTAGTAAATTGCAATCAATACTCTGCTTGCCTAGCAGTCAAGATATTTTTATCAATTTATCTGCAATTACTAAAGAAATATCATGCTGAGGTAATTACATGCTGTTACCACTTTTTGAAAAGTAGTATTTTGTCAAATACTAGTTGGAAAGATCTATTGGCCCAGCTCAAATTCAAAGGGAATCTGGAAAAACTACTAAGGGAAATGTATTATGCTTTACATTTTTATTTCAAAGTTATATATTGTTAAGAATCTAATGCCAGTTATAAAATGGTTATGCACTTCTATGATACTGACTTTTATTATTTTAGCAATATCTCTGTGTAGAGGCCTATTTTTAAAAGATACATTATTTTAATTTTATTGTTTAAGATCTTTCATTTGTTAATTATGAATCTTGTCCTGTAGATCCATATGTTTTCATAGTTTATTAGCAGACACAGATGAAGATATTGTAATGGATAACATTTATTGGGCATTTACCATATGCTAGGCACTATTTGAAGGATTTCACATAATTAGCCCATTTGATCTGCACATCCAATCTTGGAGATAGATATTTTGTCATTATCTCCTTTGTTCAAAAGAGAAGAAAAAAGCACAAAGACATTGTAAAACTCTCATTGCAGGGAAGGTGAGGAGTAGATCCAAGCTTTCAAGTCGGTGGTTAGATCTGAAGCCCAGTGCTTAACTGTAATGGCATATGTCCTCTGTTACATAATACCCGGACAAAACAAAAAAGAATGCTTCTCAGAGTCAGCATTTCAGACAAATGAACCAAAAGCTTACAAAAGTGAGACACTATTTAACACAAGCAAGTCAAAATTGTGACAAAACAAGAATACTTTAAGCAGATCAGGAATCAAAGTGAAGGACAGGTGTTAATATACAGTTTTTGCACAGGTAAAATGTTAAGAAAGTGCCAAAATCTCACAAATGGTGCCCTATCAAGCATTGTTTAAAATATAATACATCAAGAACTTAACATTTTAGGGATTATTATTCCTTTGACATGATGGCTAAAGGGTGGAGGGAAGATTAGTTTATCACAGGTGAACTATTGTTTCTTAATGACTACAGAAGTATTTGTTTTCATGCTATGGAATATAATCATTTTCAAACAAAAATGCCCTATATCTAATACTGTTAGGGTAATATATACAGAAGCTTTCAGACCTACAGTGTTTTGCAAAATATTGTAGTTCTAAGTGTGAGAGCACCTCTCAGTGGTGGGAAGACACTATTATTTTAAAGAGAAAAATTGACATGCTCTGGTTACAACTGATTTTGGTGAGGGGGTGGGAGACCAATTTTTTTTGTGTGTGGATTTTCAGAGCCATTTATTCTCCTAAGTTTTCTCTTTTTTCCCCTCTATTAATTATCTCTACCAGATAAAGATAAACCATTATTCTACTCCTGACTTTTAGATAAGAAGGCATAGAATTCTGTATCCTGAAGAACCTTAAAGATAAATTACTAACACCATAGTGTTTTCCCTATATGTCTAAGAAAGAATGTGTTATTCTTTTTACCCAAAATACAAAAGAAATATTTTACTATGGGTTCAACCAGAGCAGAATCACTGAGAAATTATTTTTGTATATACTCATCTATCCAGTTCCCCTCCCCAACTATCTCATGGATTCTGAGATCACACACCAACAAACCCAAAGCAACAGTGTTACCTAAAAAGGGGGATGGGAAAAATGGAGGAACTTTGATTGGGCAAAGGGGAGGGTGGGGTGGGGAGTTAACATGGAGGAAAGAAAGATGGAGGAATGAGATAGACATCATTACCCTAGGTACATGTATGACTGCACATATGGTGTGACGCTACTTCATGTACAACCAGAGAAATCAGAAGTTGTGCTGCAATTGTGTATAATGAATCAAAATGCATTCTGCTTTCATATATACCTAATTTAAATTAATTAATTAATTAATTAAAATACATAAGGTCAAATGCCTTGGGTTTGTGTTTAATGCTGAAACTTGGGTTTCACAAGATCGGTAGTTGAGAATGGGAGTTGGATTTAAAAAAAAAAGCAGAAACAAGTAAACACAGGGACCACAGACAAGACTGAAATTATTAATATTTACTGCCTCTGGCCTTGTACATATGGTTATCCTGCAGAAATCAAGGTTTATTGGCACGGATCTAAACATCCACACTGATCCAAGAGTTAAAGAGGCCGAAAGAAGACATAGTGGAAGGGGAGACAATTACAGACCTGGCCACTGCTTACACCAAAGAGATGTAGGTGACAATAAGTGTGAATTACAATATGGTCTTTGCTTCCTTTCCTTCTTCCAAATTTCTCATAAAACATTCTGTCATGTGCCACCATAATGAGGAACATAGAAAAAATTCTAGAAAAAATTAAATCTAGTAAAGTCAACACATCACAAAGCCACCACAGATCTCCCCTAGCCAGCCTGGCATCCATACATTTACTTGAATCGTATTAATCTTCAAATATTGAACATAGCAAAGTTCATGTGTCCACCTAATATGATTAGGTCATGTGTCCACCTAATATGATTATCCCAGATAACACTACTGAAAACACATTAACCCTTCCACAGAAAGATACGAAGTGGTTTATTTTTTTCAACTCTTGGGGGGTCATATTCATTCTAGTTGACTCAGACTCCCTCATTGATATGCTGTAGCTTAAATGCTAAGATACAAAGTGAATTACTACTAAAATATATTATATTACAATATTAGAGAATGAGAAAGGGGAGAAAAAAGAGCATCATGCATGTGATATCACACAATCATATTCATATCAAAATATGAAAGAAATAAGTATTAAAATCCTTGTTTCTCCCATTGATGACATGGCCACAGTTGATATATAAAACTAGTTTCTTCTACTACTGTTTCATACACGCTTTACCCTTAGCAAGCATTTCAGTTTGTCCTAATGTCTAGCCTAGTGGAATTACTCAAATCTTAATTTCTGAAAGATCTGGGACATTATAGCCCAGCCTGAAATGAGTTGTGATAGTTTTCCACTGATTTGAATCATAGGAAATGAGAATGTTAACAGGTAATCTAGAAGATTTTCTTCATTCCATATTTCCCTTGATTATCAGAAGAGTCACCCCAACTCATACGGAAACCCTATTCTTTGTCTATTAAGTCAGGATCCTACTTAGCTAGGTTGATATCTGGATATCAATTCAATGCGGACATCAATTCAATGCTTCCTTGACAGAAGCATTATTCCGTTTGGGATTAAAATCTCTAGACTCACAGGATGATAAGAAGTCAAAAATTGTTAATGCACCACTTGGAGTATTAGTAATAGGAGATTTTTCTCATTTCCTCTGTTTAATTCACAGACCCATGAACTTTTACTGTGCAAGGCACAGTACTATCTATAAATACTGAGAATGCAGAATATTTCCAAGACATTTCAGCTTGACAGATTTTGCCACATAAATAGCATCATAAATGAGTTTTAAAAGGCTATTCCAAAATTCAGCTAGTCTATAAAGAAAATTATGTTAATAGTAATTTCATGAGCCTGGACTCATGAACATATTTCATGTGCTATGAAATAAATTCCTTGGTCAACAATGATACAAGATAATGGCAAGATAATGACTAAAGCATCCTGTAGTATACAGAGAGAAGTGCCATTGGCTGAATGGGAACTCAGCAGTGCATTTGGCCATGCACTTCTAATCCCTGATGAGTAGAAGTCCATCGTACAGAGCCCATGCACATCTCCAACAATGGCCACTTTCTTAAGTAATTTAATTTTAACAATATGGCTTAAGCCCATTGGTCAATGACAGGAATAACCTAGGAAAGAGGTTGACAAAGACACACCAAAATAGGTCATCTTACCCACCTTATTGTTAAAATCTTTCTCTGTCAAGGTTACCCTTTGGTGATCTTTCACTTGGGGAACAAATGTCTTCCCACCATGTAGCTTTGTGGAGAGATATTTCCACTGGCTTGTCAATTTTTCAAACTTATTCCTTCCAAGTCTTTATCCATCATGCCAAACAAATGGCCACATTCCATGAATCAGTGTAGACCTACATCCTTGGCTGATTCTCCTTTCAGGCAAAATGTATATATATATTTAAGTTCTGCTCATTAAGAAACTTCCCTACACCACCATCTTTCAGGGATATCCCAGAGAGGGGCTACAATACTGCACTTGTTCTCTTTTGAGAAGTATCTGAATATTGTGCATGACTGTCAATAAACCACATTCAAGTTTTGTCTCCCTCATTCAATTGACTGTAGGAAATGTGCCATACCATAGATGTGGCCTGGTAGAAAGAAGTTTAGTACAGTGAGATTAGGGGCCAGGGGGCCTTGGGCCATTTCCTCTAGCAACTTATTTGTGCCTTCAGTGCCTATTCAAGTTACATCTTACGTAGACATAGACCATGTCCATATGATAATGAAACACTGCTGCACATGATCAATTGCACGGCTCCTTGTGTCAGAAAAAAGCCGATTCATTATGGATATCTCAGGTTGTACAATACCTTGGTTGTCCAGGCTCCAGGTTTCAGTCTCTACTAAAGGCCAGTTGAAGTCAAAAGCTGTTTCTCGAAAGGAAAACAGTTATCCACATGGCTTCAATCAAAAATTCTAAGGCTCTGCAGAGTGATTCACCTACAGTGGCCTGCCCAAGACTCCAATAAGCATCCTTATCTACCATCAGCACTTTAAGCACTATCAAATGTTCTAGGTCATATGGCCAAAGGGTCACAGCAGATTCTATAACATCCTGGACCTATTACAAGCCTTCTTTTTAGACCAATTCAAATCTACAGTTTGGGGGTAACTGGGTAAATAGATTACAGTAGCCCAACAAAATAAGAAATTCCATTGATTTTGATAGTCTGTTAAACAGCTGAGATGATTTCTTCAGGACATACAAATTATTATTTTAATACATTCTGACTCTTCAACAATAAAAAGAAGTTCAAATTAAGAGATATTTATAGTGACACAAGAAGAGAAAATATCAAAATTTCTACCTGCTATTTCTTAAAGATTTAATTTTCCAAATTGAAAATAAAATATATTTCAGTCAATGCTTCCACTTACTGTCAGTGTGGTAATGTGTAATATGTGAATCCATTTATGTATTAATTTCATTGGTGAAGGATTCTGAAAATAATGACATAGAAATTTATGTGTTTCAGTAAATTTAGTTTATGCTAATTTCTGGAGGTGAATCATGATTAAACATAGACTGTAAATAACAACACACAAAATATTTTACCATATTGTTAAAATTAAATTACTGGGAAATTGAAAGCTATGTGGATGATTTAGCCTAAAAAGAGAAAGTCAAAATAAATGAACTTTTTTTTCCCCTTAATACCTTTATTTTATTTATTTATTTTTATGTGGTGCTGAGGATCAAACCCAGGGCCTCACATGTTCTAGGCAAGCACTCTACCAGGCCACAAACCCAGCCCCTAAATGAACTTCTTTGAAGAAGAAATTCCTTCTCCAGCGAATTAAAAAAGAACAAAAATTAAGGGAAGGGAAGAAAGAAGATTCTCAGCACTGGAAATATACTATACAATAGCCAAAAGAGAAAACAGAGTGGTATATTTGTATTTCCTTCAGTTTTATTTTTTGTTTCATATTTATAATCCCATAAATCATGAATGTTTATATATGTGTGTGTATAAATATCACAAATGCTTATATTGATACTATTCAGAGTAAGGTAAAATCTGAATTTTTAATAAACAGATGATTTCTCCAATAGAAAAATAATATGCTCTGTTCCATTTTTGTTTGCCTACATCTGTTACTAACTTGGATCATTTATTTGGCTTCCCTTTCTCCTAACTTGGATCATTCACTTGGCTTCCCTCTTGGCTATGTGTACACAAATGAAACAGAAGGTATTCAACATGCTGCTTATTCGAATTAACACCTTGTTAAAATTCAGTAAATTTACCAAGTTATTTACTATATTTAAGACTAATGCCTTCTTGTATTGCAGGTTTTATTCTGTTTTCCAAAGAGGAACTGATGCAAACCCCTGAGCTACCAACACAAAGGTTAAGAACTTCTCTTTTTGTTAAAGTGTCAATTCCCATTTCTCCCTGCTGTGACTTTTACTGCTTTTACAAGGAGACTGCATGGTGTCTTATCCTTCAGGAAACCATCCTTAGTAATTCACGTTGGTGAGCAGGGCTCCTTGTAGGAGTACAGATGATTAACTGCAAAGTCCCCTGCTGTTCTCAGTCAGCAACCAGCTCTATAACTAGTTCAACAGATGTTTCTCTTTTAGATCTTTAAGAACTGTAATTGGGTGGAAAAATAGCATGTTTCGCTTAATTCAATTTACTACTTGCTTTCATTTGTTAGAAAAGTCATAATTTCAATGTACATAAATATATTATTTTGAATAAATGTACTATGAGGTATAAAAATGATTCAATTGTGTCAATAAATTATATTGTACAGGGCTGATATTAGTAAAAAAAAAAACCCAGCTTTACTGAAATTTAGAATATTCTGTTTGAACTCATGCTTAACTCCCTTGATAACAAGAATTTGATTTAGTGTAAAAAATCTCTGAGATTAGCACTTGTCCATATAGATTACCTCTATGTCTTTATCTTTTAGCCTGGGATATTAAATATCTTTTAATTTTTTAAGAAAAATATTATATTAAAATTTTGATATTGATAGTTATATGATGATGTATAAGAATATAATTTCAGGAGAAGCATAAAATATAATTGTATAGTCATTTCTTGTGAATTAGAGAGCTAATAACTATAAATTTATTCATTTTATATTTTAATACAGTAAAATCAATGTAAAGGGGATATATTTTAAAAAGTCAAAATATTTTAATATTTGTGACAAAATACAAGAAAATTTTAACTTAAGGAGTATTTTTAAAATATGGTCTGTGATTTTGAAATTTTTATTGACAGATGAGAGAGGTTGAACCAACGTAGCAAAATCAATATTCAATCACTCAGAATTGAGTATAAATCTAGAAAATCACCCTTAATTTTACTTTGTTTTATAGTTATAAAACAAAGATACTATATTCAGGTAAAGATCATTTTTTTATTGAATAAGGGATATATGTATATTTGGCACATTAATAAATGCATGGTATAAATGTGTTTTATATATTAAGTGAGTCAGTTTTTTGGACATATTAATGAGCTCAGAACACATGGAAAAGCTATTTTCTCTCCATAAATTCACAAAAAAATCTTTTCTTGAAAGACATATAGTAACAA
Source organism: Marmota monax (assembly GCF_021218885.2). Lineage (NCBI taxonomy): Eukaryota > Metazoa > Chordata > Mammalia > Rodentia > Sciuridae > Marmota > Marmota monax. Next base: position 510,594 of record NW_026693533.1, read on the forward strand.
CCTAAAGAATTACATATATAATTATAATTATATAATATAATACATTAATATATGTCAATCACTATTCAAGCCATATCATCCTTAAAATTCAGGAAGTAGGAGAGGGAAAGCCTTAAACACATAATCATAAATGTGTCACACAAATTTTTCATAGGAAAACATCAAACAATAGCTTAGCAACAAAATATTAAAAAAAAAATAAAATTTAAAAAAAAATATTCACTTCTGAAAAATCATCATCTTTGGCATATTTCCCATCTTCTACAGGTGACAGTTATAATATAGTCACAATATTGTAGCTAAAATATGTAAATTCCTCAATCTAATTCTTTAAGCTTCAAAAACATTCTGAATTCTCAGTTACAAAGAGGTTTTTTTCTATTATACTCCCTGCCTAACTTTCAGTGGATCTTCCATTACACAAATTTATTACAGTTTCTTGGCTCCTCTGCCTACATTCATCACCTTTCCATATATTCTTAACATTATCACAGAATTTTGATTATTTCTTGAAAGCCAAATCACAGTGGCAATTTTCTCTCTCATTGATAAAGAGTGTCTCTTTGAAGCAAATCATATCTTTCCTCCCCTTTTCTCACCCCAATATGTTACTCCATATGTATCCAGATTAAAGAATAAAAGGAGGTCTTCAAGGAAAAGAATAGTCACAATGTAACCGCATAATAACCAACCAATTTTCATAGAAGAAATTTAAATAATAGAAACCTTGATTCTTAGTGTGGAAAGAAATCCTTTCCCTTAAAGCAGAAAGATCTGATACAATATCCCAGAAAAAAAATCATTGATAGTCTTTCCTCACACTATTCTAGCAGTGGGGGATTCTCTACTATATTAAGAAGTTATTTTAGTTATTTATTTTATTGGTGCATTGTAATTATACATAATAGTGGCATTTATTATGTCATATTTGTAAATTCATATAACATAATTTTATCAATCTTGTTCCCTGTACCTTTCTCTCCCTTCCTTTCCTGATTCATTTCCTCTACTATACTGATCTTGTTTCTATTATGGTTATAATCTTAATACTAACATATCTCATCTGGATTTTATAGCCTGTCTTCCATAGTTTTTGTCCTATTCTATGTGGTCTGCTAACATATTTGCTTATTTTTAACCATGTGTGCTAGTTGTTGCTTTTACCCTTGAAATATGTATATTTTTAAAATATTTATTTTATTTTATTAATGCATGTAGTTTTACATATTAGTGAAGTTCAGTATGATAATTCCTCATGTGTTGATAGTGCTCTGATTAAATCCAAACACCCATTGTTCATTTTCCTTAAGGAAAATGCTTGCCTTTCTCCAGTGCACTTGGCTAGATACTGACTGTGGTTATGCAGGCCTCCTCGGGTATTGGACACTGTGAAGCAAGAGGGACATCTGTGAATAGCATAGATATGCCTTTTCAAAAGGCAAATCCAATCCTACTCAGGGTTTCAATTCAAAGGTGTAACATATCTCTTCAGAACTGGTACAATGCCTGTGTAACAATGATGATCCTTATGTATCAGTGAGGAAATTCTGAAGTTTTAGTTTTAAGGAGGATTGGAAACACCACCAAAAGTCTGTAGTTGGTGACATGGCCATAAGGTGTTTTGCATGGTATACATACAATTTTAATTTTGAGCACTTAACATGTGTACCATCCGATATATTCCAACAGAGATAGCTACTATTACCTTGAAGTATCTAAATTTATATGAACTGAGCATGTAAAGTCACTAAAACTACTCCTAATATAAAGTGAAATTTATTCTCTTATGTGAAATATGACAGAGGTGTCAAAATTGATTCTTTGCTTTTATGTTTTCTAAGCTCTATTTTTAGCTATACATAAAAAAGTATTATTGTTTTGCCTATCGAACAAGATATTGCCCCATTAATCAGAAGTAAAACATCAAAAATTACATATATTATAAAAATAAAATATTTCTAAGGGGATATTTTACTTAATATTGCTTTAAAAGACTGAAATATGCTAAAATAGAATATGTGAACTGATATTTATTACAAGACTAATAAGAATTTTTACATATTTATTTTGTACAGCATACATGTTTAGACATTTTATTTGGAAACCATATTCTTAAAATGGTTTTCAATGCAAGAGAACAACAAAATCATATGCTTCTATTTCCCAGGATAAGTTAAGCTTTCACTTATTATTTGGAAAACCTTTCCAAATGATTCTGCAGAAAATGTAAAAAATAGGATTAAATTTTTTTTTCAAAAATCATAAGAGATGCTTTTTTAGGAGCTATGTCTTTCAAAAGGAAATGATATATATTTAAAGATTAGGAAAGCAGAAAAATTAGTATTCAAATATCACAGTAAATTCAGAGAGAAGTTTCACTAAACGAACAGTAAACATATGGAACTTGCCACCAAGGAGACCAATTAAAAACATGATAAATCAAAAGTGCTGTCATCATGTCTTGTGGAACAGAAGTAAAGGGAATTAGACTAGAAAATGCAAGTAGATATTTTTGTTAGTGACATAGGTCAGCTATTATTTTTAATGTAACATATGCTAATTAGTATTTTTGTTGGTGCAAATTGCTTAAAGCAATCTCATCTTGCATACATTATTTAAAAATGATTTTTAACATCAGAAATCTTCTAAAATAGACATTCTTATATATTTTATTCTCTCATTATCTTTATTATTTATTTTGATGGCTACATAAAAATTCTGAATTTTCTCAGAATAAATTTTAAAGATTTACATCATCCCTTTTTTATATTATTCTAATAGATAAACATAAAGCCAAATCTTCATGCTGAGATTATCTTTCACACATGGTAAATGCAGGTATATTACTTCACTTCCTAAATGTTTCTACTAACTCTTTGTATATTGTTTAAACAACTAAAAATTTAATATTTGTGGTTAAGGAATCCTGATGCTACTTTTAAAATGTAAGTTCCTCCAAATAAAAAATATATTTAGACAACATCAACTATATCTTTTAATGGATTCAATTTATTTAATTATTTTTCAACAGAACGATTGACTAAGATAAACTATAACCTGGGTTTTAGCAACTTTTGATTGAGTAATGAGTGCTGAAGATTCTTTAATGTGCAGAGTCTTGCTCATCTTCAAGGATATTAAATCTTCACTCAGGTAGGGAACCGAAAAGAAAGTATATAGGCCTCTGAATATAGAAAATGTATAGATGAAAGTGTGGGGACAGCATAAAGGATATGGACATAAAGTTCTTCAGAAATTAATTTCAAAATTCCCTCTCTAACATGGGACAAGTCAATGTTTTTTTACTATTTAAGTTCTATATATTGTTAAATATTTATGAGTTTTTATTAAAAATAAATAAAATATTGTAAATCAGCTTTTATCAAAAGTAAGATCCAAATGTTTTGAAATACAAATTTATAAGACATTAAGTAGCACACATGAAATATAATTTATATCTATTCATTTCTACAAATAATTATTGAATACTGGCTTTACATAATGGACTATGATTGCACATAATTTACAATGGGTTAGAGAATATGAATGATATTTGTTTAGTACCATACAATTAGTTCTTACAGATACTTTCATACTTTGACAGTTTGATCTTACAAGTTTTACCGTTTGATCACTATTCAGCAATTACATGACTAAAAGTTAAATGCATGCATAAAATGATAATTCAGATGTAAAGAGAGTGCATCAGAATTTTTTAGAGAGTTATATTTTTCCCTTATTCCATTTTCTATTGCTATAACAAAATAACCAAGACTGAACGCCTTGTATGAAGAAGAATTTTATATTGGCTCAAAGTTCTGGAGGCTGAAAAACTTGGGTGGCTGAACTTGAAAAGGACCACAGCTGCATCATAACATGCTGGCTGATATCACAAGTGGAGAGTGACAAGCAGCACATGTGGAAGGCACCAAACACACAGCCTCTATAATAAAAGTTTGTTCTCCAGTTAGCGGATCCATTTCTGGATGATGGGTATTTATTCCTTTCCAGGATGCTGCTGCATGATCTAGTTATATCCTACTAGGCCTTACCTCTTAAAGGCCCATCATCTCTCAACAGGTACCCTAGGGACCCAGCTCCAGTACTTGAACCTTTACATGAAATCGGAAAATACTAGTTTCACAAATCATGACTTCCCTCAACTTTTTATACCTACAGAGAGAGGTTTGTACCCATCTTTCCCTCTCTCAGAAATAATTAAAAAATAATACCCTTTCCTCATCTGTTAATATATGTGAAATTGTGCTAACCAGTCATTTTCAATAATTACTGTATTCAATATTTACAATAATACTGAGAGAAACTAAAATTATCACTAATTTTTTAAATAATAAAGCTGAAGTTTCAAGAAGGTGGGAAATAGTATGACCATTATCATGTAGTTATCAAGTAGTAGAGTCAGGATTTGAGCTCTCCTCACTGTCACCCAATACAAATGAATGCTCCTTCTTTTCAAGAGATTTAATTTTCAGTCTGTGCCAAAGTTACTTCCTTGGTAGTTATCCATTTGGGGAAACAATTGGAGGAGAGTTTGAAGTGGATATGGTCACATTGTCTCTTTGTTTCCCAATTTCTTCTCCTATCTCTACTAACCTAATGACCCGACTCTATTATACTCTACTTTCTAATTATATTAAAAGTTTTTTTGTTTGCCACTGTCACATGGACTCGCTTGCTTATACTCTACTTTCTAATTATATTAAAAGTTTTTTGTTTGCCACTGTCACATGGACTCGCTTGCTTAAGGACCTTCAAAGATGTCTTTCCTTCTGCCTTTCTTGACAAAGCCTCCTATCATCCCTCATACCTGACTTTTTCTTCTTTGCATGTAGCCTCAATTTACACATTGCTTCTTTTTTAAAGCATTATAGGACTCTTAAATGCAAATTAGCGTTTTATCCAGGATTCCCTCTTCTTACATGTATTTCTCTTAATGTACAACTCCTCTCATATTTTAATGGCTCATATAAATAACTTCATTTAGGGGCTGGGGGTATGGCTCAGCAGTATAGTGCTCACCTTGCATGTGCAAGGCCCTGGGTTCGATCCTCAGCACCACATAAAAATAAATAAAGTTAAAAAAAAATAATAACTGCATTTACCTCTAGGCTTAAGCCTTTCTTTACTGAAAACACCCATTATGTCTGCTTTTTATCTACAGTGTCTGCTGAAATTAATGGTCATGGCCTATGATCAATGAACATGTGTTCAATGAATAAATCTTTGTCTCCCTCATAAACTTAACAAGAATTACTTCAAACTTATTTCTAAACTCTGTAACTAGCTCTTTCTTTTATCCCTTTATGTATCTGGTATTTAAAAGCAAGAGAAACCCAAAGTTTATCCCTAATCATTTATACTCACTATATTCTTTTGGGAAATACATTCCACAGCCAACACTTAGCTTCTGCCTATAATATGCTAATTTATTCCAAATCAATCGATATTTCATACTGAGGACTCTGAAATCTGCATTTTTCTCATATATTCAACCCCTGTTTATGCATAAGTATACCTTATGTATACCTTATGTATCAGCTGTGAAATTAAGCTTATCTTCTCACAAAATATATTTATTCTTTGCCAGGGAAAGACACTAAAGATTGCCTAGTTTTATAAACAGAAGGCTGGAAAACATACAAGATAGATCTTTTTTCTTCAGGTATAAATTTTCTACACCCAAATGCAATTTATTTCCCCTTCCTTGTCATCACTACTATCACCTCATTAATTTAGTACTTTATCATTTCTTTCATGTTATCATGATTTATAACTGAATTTCTCCAATTTTCACAATGCATTATGAGTGATTGTTCAAAAAATACAATACTGATTCTGCAATGTAATGTAAAATTCCCTCTGGTTTCCATTATCTTCAAAATAAAAATTCAAACTCCTCTATGCAACAAAAAATCCTTTATTGTGACCAGAGAGATCGCAATTACCTCCCCCAAATTCTTCTTCCACTATGCCAATAACCCTTTCTATAGGTTCTGGCTATTCTGAAAATGAGATCTTCATCATTTTGCCTCTGGCTAACGATATAGTGTCAGGATTTATTGAAGAAGCATCCTTAAGACTTTTTTTCCTAAGATTTTAAGAAAGTTTTTCCATCCAGTGCCAATATAGCATCATTTTTAAAATCCCAACAGAGTACATATTACAAGCTATGTCATTATATGGTTCTTTTATAACTTCCTCATTAGATGCTGGTTCCCTGACAGCAGGGAACCATGTCTTTATTCTGGGAGCTCCAGAAATTAATACAATTCTTGGCACAAATTTTTCTTCTTTAAAAATTTTTATCTAACTTGCTAGTGAAAATTAGATTCATAATTTTAGAATAACAAGTAAAAGGCCATAGCAGTTTATATCAGGAAGATAGTTTGACTATTCCATTAATAAATCATTTAATGTCTTACATATTTAATTCTGTTGTTATATTAATTTTGAAACTTTGTGAATAATAGCAGCTATCACTTATTCTCAATTACTTCTTACTTGTTAACTATAAAAAAGTTCCCTTGAGAGTGTTTGCATCCTCTATCATGGAGACATTGTTGTATCACATCTTAGAAAGGAAATATATCAAATCCTAGTCCCATTCCAGAATCTAAAGAGAGAGAAACTGATTAACAATTATTCTAAGTCTAATTGAGAAATATGTCAGCATTGTTATTTGAAGCTGTGATTGATAAAACATGAAAATTTGGTATAGCATTTATAAGTCACAGTTAACTACATTATTTTTTAATGTATTGGAAGTAATATTTAATATTATATTCAATATATTATTATCATAAATTATTAGTTTGTAGGATACCAAGTGTTATGGTTTGGATATGAGGTGTATCCCCAAAGCTCCTACGTTAATTCAGGAATATTTAGAGTTGAAATAATTAGATAATGAGAGCTATGACCCAATCAGTCCATCCCAATTTGAATGACTAAGTGGATGGTAAGTAACCTTACAAGAACAGTTTATAGAAGGAAAGACTTATTTTGGCTCATTGTTTCCAGGATCCAGTCTCTGGCTGGCTGTCTCCGAGGCATAAGCATCATGATGAAAGGATGTGGTAGAGGAAAGCTGAGTGCAATGCAGATGGGAAACAGACTGAGAAGATGAGAGATAAGAAGGGATAGTGGCCAGTTCTCCTGCTACTTCCTGCCTGATTATCACATTCACCACCTCCCAGTAAGTCCATTCAAATTATTAATTCATCAGATGAATTAATTCACAGATATTTGGTAGAGGCAAGCACTCTACCAACTAACTTTTCAGTCTTCTCACCTCTGAACATGATTGCATTCCCTTTTAGGGGGCATTTTAAACTCAAAATATAACATTCCATACCTGGTCCCCTAAAGCTAATGTGTTAGGGAAAGCAACAATTTTCATATGTAGAACATCTAAGAAATATTTGGGTCATGAATAGCCTAATCTCATCAGTTAATTAATACTTTTGATTAATTAATAAATTGAATGTTGTACTGGTTGGTAACTGTCGGCAGATGGGGCACAGGTAAAGGACATCACAATTTGGGGAGTTATATATGTCCCTGACCCTTTCCTCCATTCCCTGACACTTCTCTATTTCCTAAGTGCTATACATTGAGCTGCTTTCTTCCTCTAGGCCCTTACCTTACCTTGAGCCCAGAGCAATGGTGTTGGCCATCCATAGACTGAATCCTCAAAACTACGAACCCAATTAAGTTTTCTTCCTCTGAGCTATTTATGTCAGGCATTTGGTCACAGGGATGAAAAAACTGATTGATACCATCAGTCTTTTGTCTACATGAGCATTTATATCTAAATCTATAACACATACATACAAGTGTTTTAAATATATGTAATTGTCTTAAAGAAGTAGGTATACATTTACTTTGTGTGTGTGTGTGTGTGTGTTGCTAGGGATTGAACCTATGGCCTTGTGCATGTGAGGCAAGCACTCTACCAACTAAGCTATATCCCAGCTGTAGGTATACATTTTTATGAACATTAGATCAATGTGATATTGCCACTAGCATATGTAAGTTTTCTATAAGTCCCAAAATATCACATATGCATTGATGTAATTGCACAAATTTTAAAGAACATTATTAGAGAGGATTTGTAGAACAGAGACAGATGTAATAATAAAGCCCCCCCACCAAAATGATTTACTATACATATATACCATGTTAATGACAGCACAATTCTCAGTAGCCAAACTGTTGAATTAACCTAGGTGCCCACCAACAGATGACTAGATAAAGCAAATGTATATATACACAATGGAGTTTTATTTGGCCATAAATGAAATTGTGTCATTTGAAGGAAAATGGCTGGAACTAGAGACCATTATGTTAAGTGAAATAAGCCTAACTTAGAAAGTCAAGTGTTGCATGTTTTCTCTCATATGTGGAGGCTGGAGAGGAAAAAGGAAAACAAAGATGGGGACAGCGGAAGCTCATGAAAATTAAAGAGAGGTCAGTAGAGGAAAAGGACTTGAGATGGGGAGGAGGAAAGGGTGAAGAATTGGGAAGTGATATTGTTCAAATTGTTATATTGTGTGTAAGTAGGAATATGTAATAAATACCACCATTATATATAACTATAAAACACCAATAAAGATGTGGAAACAGAAAAAAAATGCATCACTAATTTAATAATCTATTTTTCTTTAAAAGATTAAATCTGCTCCATTTTGTTTTTTGCATAGAAAATGACACACACATTTTTAACTTTATTCATGACCAAATAATAATATGAAATCTATGTTTAAAAAAGGACATTTTTATTGTGCAGCTGTTATTATAACAAAAGCAAAATAAAGGATATTTCTTTTCCTCTCAATTGGGCCCATTATTCAATTCAAATATTTTACATAGCTGTAAATCGTGTTTTTCCATTCTGTTAGTCACAACTGCACATATAAGATTACAAATGAACAGTTCAATTTCAGAAATACCGCGAATGTCATTTGGACAGCAGGCTGTATCTTGACTACTCTATTATAATTTCTTTCCCTGAAGACACAGTTTTTATTATATTCTCTACATACCTAAAAAATTGCTGGTGTCCTACAGACAGTCAAGTCAATTTTAAATCTGATGTTAAATTGATTCACTATCATTAGCAGAAACACATAGAAATAAGAAAATTAAAATGTTTATCTCCTGCTATGATGTTTTCTATTCCCTTACATGCATGTGCATGCACGCACACACATATACACATACACAGCAATGGTTTCAGTGATTCAGTTAAGGATATCAATATAGAATAATTTAATTCTATGTATTTCCATTTTCTTCCATGATTTTTTAATTTAGTTCTAAATTATTCCTGGAATTTGTGGCATAAACTTTCAGTATTTCTACATAGCAGCACAATTTTTATTTCTCACATTTATTCTTCTCATATTAAATCTTTATACTTATAAAATACCAAATATAATATCACTTTTTAATGAAAAGCCTGTGTTCAGTGAAAAATCTAATTTCTAGTCTCCTAATCAGCCAACATTAAAGAATAAAAGTTGCTTTTGCAATAGTCTTTGCTCCAAAATTCTTGACATGTTTTGCTCTTATGGCTCTTATTTCACATATTTTTCTTCATGAGATTTTTGGATTATTTTTCCTGTAGATATTTTGAATATAAGTATGAAATAAGTATAATATTTATCCTTCAATGCTCACCAAAAAAAATTTGAGAATACCAACACTAATTGAGTTTCTAATATGTGCCAGAGTGCTTCTTATTTATCACAGTCACATATCATAAATAGATGGACCAAAATTTGAATGTAGGAGTATAGTAGAGCACATTCACTATGCCATTTACTCCATGACCTAAGCAACAGTCTCTTTTATGTTGTATTTAAACACCTTTATTTTACGTAAAGTACATTGATGTATTTTTCTTACAGGATACTAATAGTATACCCTGTGGTTTGTGTTTGTTACTTACTTTATGTTTATTACTTATTACTTAAAGTTTATTTCTTACTATGAGGCAGATAAAGTACCTTATATAATAATTGCCCATATTTGGCTAATTTATCCATTTGAAGGAGTTTTAACCTAAGTTGATACCTTCAAGTCTAATTGCCAAATACTGAAATTTAAATGAGTGTTGAAAGTATTGAAGAAATTGTTCTGATTCTTCAATTTTAGGCACAGGGAGTTAAATCACTGACTATTATGCATTTTAAGTAGAGAATTAGGAAACTGGTAAGAAAAAATAATAAAATGTGATTCTACACAGGAAAATGGTAAATGTCATAATACATTTGAAAACAAAATAATCTAAAAGAGCTTAAATTTTCTTTAGGCTGTAGAAATATTGATTAATCCTCAATTTATGAATATAGCTTTAATCCCTTATTTGTATCTACTTAATTTCAAGGATGCATGATACTTGTAGAAAATCCCTATATACTATCTAGAGTCTAAAAAATGTTTAATCCTGATAAATCACTCATTAAGTGTTTGATTTGGGCAAATAATTTAACCCATGACATCTATATTTCTTATCTATAAAATAGAGATAATAAAGATGCATTAATTCTAAGATTATAATTAGTTTTGAAAAAATATTTATGAAACTATCAGGAACTCTTTAAAGCTGAACTTTTCACCTTGAAAAGGAAAACTTATTTAAAAATTGTATAACAATGAGGGTCTCCTTCCATTTCCATGCAATTTCCCTTTTCTCTCCCTTTCCCTCCCACTTCATGTCTCTGTTTAATGTTAATCTTTTCCTCCTGCTCTAAGAGGTTGTGAGGGGAATGGGAAAAAAAATCAAGGAGAGAAATGAATTACAGTAGATGGGGTAGAGAGAGAAGATGGGAGGGGAGGGGAGAGGGGATAGTAGAGGATAGGAAAGGTAGCAGAATACAACAGTTATTAATATGGCATTATGTAAAAATGTGGATGTGTAACCGATGTGATTGTGCAATCTGTATTTGGGGTAAAAATGGGAGTTCATAACCCACTTGAATCTAATGTATGAAATATGATATGACAAGAGCTTTGTAATGTTTTGAACAACCAATAAAAAAATAAAATAAAAATTGTATAAATGAGAAACATGAATATCAGACATTTTCTTCTCTAAAATGTTTTCACAGTTGAAGAAAAAAGTGTTTTCACATTAAGTGAAATAAATTTGATTTAAAGCAATATTTCATACTGTACATCATGGTCTCTAAAATTAATGAGACTAAAAGTTTTATTTCATATCTAATATTTAACATTTTGCTAGTGGTAATATTAGATGCATACTGTTTTATCATTTGGATCAAAATTAAAATTTGAGACTGAAAAATCATGTGCATGGTGTCTAATGTAAATCATCTAGTCATTACATTAATATCAACTTGAGGTAGAAGGTTGATGAAATTCTGCAGACCATTGAATCAATAAGTTCATTCACTGTGATGATATAAAAGACATAGTACAAAATAAATTCTAATTCAAGTGCCCTGTTTTGTAATTAACAAGTCTCTCTATCTGGCAGATAGAGACTTGTTAATTACAAAATTACTTACCAAAATTTAAATATTAAAAAAGTGGCATATTAAGTTTTAAAGAAAAGATAATTAGGAGTCAACTGATGCCGCAGTCTGGCTGGGCACAAATAACTGAGCCACCACACAGCCTTGTAGGTTCAAACAGCAACTCTTTATTCCTGAACTCTCACCGGCACTCTACAAACACTCACCAGGAACACACTCCCTCCACCAGGCTCCACAAGCCAATTCTCCCAGAACCCGAGAGAACTCAATGGGAACTCCAAAGTAGCAGGCACCTGAGGCAGCAGGATCCGCCCTAATCCCAGCAGGATCTGTCCTAATCCCAGAGCAGCCCTAATCCCTGAGCAGGGTCACCTTTCAACCATTCCCTCTAGCAAAATGCCAGGCGTCAGTCATTCCAACTAAACTGTGGCTCTCAACAAACTGAAATTTACAAAGTAGATTTCTAGTATAAAATTTCTACTGCTATGGGATGGTCATTGAGAAACAGGTGAATTCAGTTTTTACATTACAAAATACCATCAATTCACAAATATCTATGAATGAGTTAGATTAGCTATGGTTGTTTTTGTTTTCTAATCAAGTGGAAAATGGTTCAACACATTGCATTTGTATTGCAAGTTAAATATCAACTTAAACTATGTTGTATAGAAAAACTCTAGCTGATTTTCTCACACTATAATCCATTGTCAAAATAGAGAGAAATTTTTCTTTCTTTATAAAATGCTACCAAAGATTTAAAAAAATAATGGAACATTGTATTCAGGAAAAAAAAAATTTACTCTCACACACAACCCTTTCAGATAGCCTCTTGGTCAAGATCATTTCACAACTTAACACAGATCAAATTCACACCATGTATATACATTTTGGCAAGGGTTCACTCTCCTTGCACTGATACTTTCAGAAGAGCAACTTGCTTCCACTGCAGATGTCACTCCTGTGATATTAAGAAAACTATAGCTGTCTTTCTGTCCTCTCAATTTTGAATTTTGATTCTTTTGCACAATTAGGACACTATACTTTTACCTTCCAAACTGACTATCCAGTGGTATTTGATTTGGCAGAGGAGAATTAGCATTGTGTTTTTTCCTTCCAGTGGCTAGGGTAAGGAAAATACAATAATATACCCTGCCTTACCTATATCTGTTTGCAAAGAAATCCTGACTTTGATAGAGTACCCCCATGCTCCTCCAGATTTCTCTTACAGAGACTGGAAGTAGGAGATGGATTGGAACAATCAGAATATATTTTTGACCACATTTTAGACATCTTTCTAAGATGTGCCATCACCTCTCTTTTGAATGTGTGATTTCTTAACACCATTATTATCAATATGGGAGCATCAGGGAAAACCCTGAGACAAGAAGATTCAGCTTAGTGTACTTCTAAAATTCTATTAAATTCTCACAGCCTATGTGGGTATTGTTTTGTTTTAGAGAATAATACTGAAGGGATAATCAAATATAGGGAGGGTAAGTAATTATCTCATATCTGAAAGGAAGGTTTTCAGGAATTTCTTTGCAAATCTCTAAAACCCACTACAAACCTTTAAGACAGAATCCTCATGGGCACATGAGTCTGTTGGCATATGTCAAGCCAAGGACCCTTTAATTTTATAGAATAGGTGTGATTTCCAGCCTTGCCAGCTTGAGAAAATGGAGACATTATCAGATTGTTTTGCATTGGTTCATGCAGTGAAGAGTGCTGAGTCCACACAGTGAAGGACTTCAGGCCTTGTTCATTAGATGGAGCAAGGTAGTGAGGCAAATGGCCAACGATGCAGAGCCTCAAAGAGGAATGAAAAAAACAGTATCATCCTGATGCAATTTTAAGAAGGTAGATCATAATAATCTATTGCTTTTACAGAATCGAGAATTATTTTACAGATTATAATTCTTATGGCTTAACTGTGAGGTGTCCCCCAAAATCTCATGTGTAAGACAATGCAAGAGTTTTCAGAAGTGTAGACTATTAGAGGTGAAACCTAATGAATGGATTAATGGACTGATATGGGTAATAATGGTAGGCAGGTAGGGTGTGGCTGTAGGATGTAGGTCACTGGGGATGTGCCTGTAGGGTTCATATTTTGTCCTGGTGAGGGGAACTCCTTCTGCTTCCTGGTTGCCATGTCCTGAGTTGCCATACCCTTCTGCCATGATGTTCTGCTCCACATGGGGCCCAGAGTTATGGAGCTGGCTGACCATGGACTAAACCTCTGAAACTGTAAGTCAAAATAACTTTTCTTCCTCTGCATTGTTCAAAGAAATGAAAAAACTAACCAAAACAATTACTTTCCCATTGCCTAAGGTACAACTACTATCATTGTCAAGGCAAAGTTCGGCTGGTATAGATGTCTTCTAGAAAAGAAAAAAGTGTGAGAAACATTTCTGTCTGAAGTCTCCATCAAGGAAGTGACACATTTTCTCCAATTTCATAGGAAAACTTGGCTTAAAGTGTTTATGTCCCCTCAAAATTCCTGTGTTCAAATCCTAATCCTAAAGTGATGGTATTGGGATTTGGGTCATTTTCAGAGGTAATTAGTTGGAGGGAGGAGCCCTTATGATTGGCATCACTTCTCATATAAACAAGACCACAGAGAGCTAACTAGCCCCTTCTACCTTGTGAGGACAAAGTGAGAAAGTACCGTGTATAAAAAATGGGCGCCTCACTGAGTCTGTCAGAACTTTAGATTCCCCAACCTCCAGAACTATGAGAAATAAATATCTTCTGTATAAACTACTCAGTTTATGGTACTTTGTTATGAAAGTTCAAATGAACTAAGACTTAATTGCACAATCACCCCTAACTCAAAAAGAGGTTGAATACTCAAGTATAACTGGCAACCAGATATTTGAAATATAATCAAATTATTATGGAAAAGGAAAAGAACAAATTATTTTGGGAAACTAGTCTTATTTGAGATTTGCCTGCACTAAGGTATAATTACAGAATGTAAGACCTCAGAAGATAAGGAGAAAAAATAATAAAGTTTGGAGAAAGGACTCCATGTATGAAGACATATTATCTATAATGTGTGATAAGGAAAATCACAGAGGCTGGGGCTAGTAGTGATGTTGACAATAAACATGATAGAGTTAAATATTTGATATCAGTGGAAATAAATTTACATTGATAGGAAAGGCCAGATTTAGAAGACAAATTTGAGAAAGTCAACAAGAGGATAAAATGGCAAGTGGATGGTTGAATAAACAAGCATTTTAAAATAAAACTTAAATAAATATATTAAGAGACCTGGATTCTATGAATGAATATAACATTGATTTTTCTTGGTAATTTAAAGTAATTCTAAGTTTTTCTTTTCCTCCATATCCTCATCCTAGGATATGAAGATTCTAAACTATAATACTATTAAGAATCTTTGCAGATACCTAAACCAGACAAAGACACTTCAAAGAAAGAAAACTACAGACCAATATCTCTAATGAACCTAGATGCAAAAATCCTCAATAAAATTCTGGCGAATCGGATACAAAAACATATAAAAAAAATTGTACACCATGATCAAGTAGGATTCATCCCTGGGATGCAAGGCTGGTTCAATATACGGAAATCAATAAATGTTATTCACCACATCAATAGACTTAAAAATAAGAACCATATGATCATCTCGATAGATGCGGAAAAAGCATTTGACAAAGTACAGCATCCCTTTATGTTCAAAACTCTAGAAAAACTAGGGATAACAGGAACATACCTCAATATTGTAAAAGCAATCTATGCTAAGCCTCAGGCTAGCATTATTCTGAATGGAGAAAAACTGAAGGCATTCCCTCTAAAATCTGGAACAAGACAGGGATGCCCTCTCTCTCCACTTCTCTTCAACATAGTTCTCGAAACACTGGCCAGAGCAATTAGACAGACGAAAGAAATTAAAGGCATAAAAATAGGAAAAGAAGAAATTAAATTATCACTATTTGCAGATGATATGATTCTATATCTAGCAGACCCAAAAGGCTCTACAAAGAAACTATTAGAGCTAATAAATGAATTCAGCAAAGTGGCAGGATTTAAAATCAACACGCATAAATCAAAGGCATTCCTGTATATCAGCGACAAATCCTCTGAAATGGAAATGAGGACAACCACTCCATTCAAAATATCTTCAAAAAAAATAAAATACTTGGGAATCAACCTAACAAAAGAGGTGAAAGACTTATACAATGAAAACTACAGAACCCTAAAGAGAGAAATAGAAGAAGATCTTAGAAGATGGAAAAATATACCCTGTTCATGGATAGGCAGAACTAACATCATCAAAATGGCGATATTACCAAAAGTTCTCTATAGGTTTAATGCAATGCCAATCAAAATCCCAATGGCATTTCTTGTAGAAATAGAGAAAGCAATCATGAAATTCATATGGAAAAATAAAAGACCCAGAATAGCAAAAACAATGCTAAGCAAGAAGTGTGAATCAGGCGGTATAGCGATACCAGACTTCAAACTATACTACAGAGCAATAGTAACAAAAACAGCATGGTACTGGTACCAAAACAGGCGTGTGGACCAATGGTACAGAATAGAGGACACAGAAACCAATCCACAAAACTACAACTACCTTATATTTGATAAAGGGGCTAAAAGCATGCAATGGAGGAAGGATAGCATCTTCAACAAATGGTGCTGGGAAAACTGGAAATCCATATGCAACAAAATGAAACTGAATCCCTTTCTCTCGCCATGCACAAAAGTGAATTCAAAATGGATCAAGGAACTTGATATCAAATCAGAGACGCGCCGTCTGATAGAAGAAAAAGTTGGCTACGATCTACAGTCGGTGGGGTCGGGCTCCAAATTCCTCAATAGGACACCCATAGCACAAAAGTTAATAACTAGAATCAACAAATGGGACTTACTCAAACTAAGAAGTTTTTTCTCAGCAAAAGAAACAATAAGAGAGGTAAATAGGGAGCCTACATCCTGGGAACAAATCTTTACTCCTCACACTTCAGATAGAGCCCTAATATCCAGAGTATACAAAGAACTCAAAAAATTAGACAATAAGAGAACAAACAACCCAATCAACAAATGGGCCAAGGACCTGAACAGACACTTCACAGAGGAGGACATACAGTGAATCAACAAGTACATGAAAAAATGCTCAACATCTCTAGCTGTCAGAGAAATGCAAATCAAAACCACCCTAAGATACCATCTCACTCCAGTAAGATTGGCAGCCATTAGGAAGTCAAACAACAACAAGTGCTGGCGAGGATGTGGGGAAAAGGGTACACTTGTACATTGCTGGTGGGACTGCAGATTGGTGCAGCCAATTTGGAAAGCAGTATGGAGATTTCTTGGAAAGCTGGGAATGGAGCCACCATTTGACCCAGCTATTCCCCTTCTTGGTCTATTCCCTAAAGACCTAAAAAGAGCATGCTACAGGGACACTGCTACATCGATGTTCATAGCAGCACAGTTCACAATAGCAAGACTGTGGAACCAACCTAGATGCCCTTCAATAGACGAATGGATAAAAAAAATGTGGCATTTATACACAATGGAGTATTACTCTGCATTAAAAAATGACAAAATCATAGAATTTACAGGGAAATGGATGGCATTAGAGCAGATTATGCTAAGTGAAGCTAGCCAATCCCTAAAAAACAAATGCCAAATGTCTTCTTTGATATAAGGAAAGTAACTAAGAACAGAGTAGGGACGAAGAACAGGAGAAGAAGATTAACATTTAACAGGGATGAGAGGTGGGAGGGAAAGGGAGAGAGAAGGGAAATTGCACGGTAATGGAAGGAGACCCTCAGGGTTATACAGTGGAGGGGGTAGAGAGAGAGGAGGGGAGGGGAGGGGAGAGGTGGGGAGGGGGGAGGGTGGATGATGGGAAAGGCAGCGGAGCACAACAGACACTAGTATGGCAATTTGTAAATCAATGGATGTGTAACTGATGTGAATCTGCAATCTGTGTATGGGGTGAAGGTGGGAGTTCATAACCCACTAGAATCAAAGTGTGGAATATGATATGTCAAGAAATTTGTAATGTTTTGAACAACCCACAATAAAAAATTAAAAAAAAAAAAAAAAAAAAAAAAAAAAAGAATCTTTGCAAATTTAGTGTTTTGTATTATAAGAAGAGTCCGTAAAGAAAAGGATTAGAAATGACATGCTTAAATTATTACTTTAGGAAGTTTAGTTGTATAAGAAGGCATTTCTGTGGGTAGAGAAAATAACAAAGATGACCCTATAAATACTGTTTGCTTAAGGGAAAAAAAATTAAATTCTGTACTAGGATGATAAAAGAAGGATTTGAAAGGAAGGGCAAATTTCTAGAACTGTACTTTTCAATACAGCAGCAATTAGCAACATGTGACTATTTTGTTCATAAATTGAAGCGATTTCTTGAATTTACAATTGACATCCCTAAAAAATTTCCCTCTTCCCTTTGTAAGCCCTTCCTTCTATCCCTTATTGTTCCCTTCCATTCCTAGGCAGTTACTGAACTGCTGTCCCTACAGGTAAATTTATATTATTTAGAATTTATATAACTCAGTCACATATTTTGTTGCTTTAAAGCCTAGCTCCTTTTAGATGATAGAATCATTTTGAGATTCAACCACGTTTTGTGCATACCAAATGATTCAAGTCTTTTGTCATATGTGTGATCTGCAGATATTTTTTTCCCAGGAGATGGGCTTCCTTTTTATTCTCTTCATATTGACTTTGTTAAAGTTAAACTCATAAATGTGCCATTTTACAGGTCATGCCTATATTATCATATCTAAGAAATCATTGACTAATCCAATTCCACAAAAATTTCTCCCTTGTTCATTGCTACTAAATATCTTCCACAATATAATATAATAGAAATTGGTAATGTCTGAATGGTTTGCTACCATAAGGACAAGAGGACTTGAGTAGATTTATGAGATTAAAGAAAATAATTTATTTACATTTTTATTAGATAATTATAATAAAATAGAAAATATTAGAATATTAAATATAGTATTTACATGATATTTCCTAATAAGAACTTTTGGCTTCAAGGTAGTTTACACTCATCTAACCCATAATATTTTATATCAAATAGTACTCTAATGCTTTGGATCACAATGGATAAGTCATCTATAATTAGTTCTCTGTCTCTTTAGAAATTTCATTTTTTATATATAACCTCTGTGATCAGTTATAACAACAACTTGTTAGCTCTAACAGTGGATCCATAAAGTGGAAAGAATTTCAGTAGCACTGAATCTTTAAGTTTTCTTTGTGCAAAAAGTCATTTATAACCAACTACAAAGGGGAAACAGGAGAAATGACAGAGACCTATAGTAGACATATTTCAGAAGTCCCCTGGAGAGTCCATTAACTAGGAAAAATTGGACCTTTAGTTTTGGTACATTAGTGCCTTGAGTTTAAAAAAAAAAATTGTAAAAGCAACACAAATGCAGCATATAATAGACAGAATCCTCAAAGAATACTAAACAATATTTATGTCAATTTTATGAGGACTTTTGTTTTACTGATCTTCAGATAGGATAGAAGATATTCATGTATAGTTTTCTGTTGAGAGCCACAGCCGAAGGGGCCCCAGCAAACTTCCAGCTGCCAGCTGATGATTGGCTCACAGCGGCCCCAGCAAACTTCTAGCTGCCAACTGATTGGCTCTTCTGTGGTGATGCTCATTGGGCTGTTTCCCCGCCCTTTCAGACCAGGGAGCTTCTCATTGGGGGACTTTTTTTTGGCTCCACCCACGCGACCCAGCCAATTGGCCTCAAGAGCAGGAGGAGTGGGGGAGGTGGAGAGGCTTGTGGGAAGCCAATGGTGGCAGTTGGGCTCTGAGGGAATTGCTTAAGAGCTCCTGTGGTGTGGTGTGTGTGTTCTAAAAATAAAGTTCGTTTCTGCTTGACAAGTGGCTCGTGAATTGTGCCCAGCCAGACTGCGGCAGTTTTCTAAAAATCAGTTCACTTAAGATAATTCTCCTTAACTGCATTTGTGCTAGTCATGAAATTAAGAGTTTGAAAAAAATTAACAGATTAATTTCAAAATAAATAAAAATATAGTTAAGTAGACTATGTGTGTGTATATGTGTGTGTGTGTATATATATATATATATATATATATATATATATATTTTTTTTTTTTTTTTTTTTGCTAAAAAAAAAGAAGAAAAATATCTGTATAACTACATAGTGAATTGCACCCAGGGAATATGAGTATATTTTGTGTATTACATCTGAAGTTTTTTTTTGTTATTACTTCATACTGAATTTTATCTCAATCACAAGTATATATACTTGACTATAGAGATAATTTAGTTGAACATATAGAATTTATTTATTACTTCTATTTGTTTTTATCTTAATGGGGTTGTGGCTGAGTGGTAGAGTGCTTGCCTAGCATGTGTGAGGCACCTGGTTCAATTCTTAGCACCACATATAAATAAGTAAATGAAATAAAGGTCCATCAAAAACTAAAAAAAATATTTTAAAAATATAATTTATTACTTAGAAAAGTTCTATATTCCCAGCAAGATTGAGCAGAGATGTACCATGTTGTTTTCCCTTCCTCCACACAGTAACCACACCTCACAGAGAGAAACATTTGTTAAAAGTGGTAAATCCATAAAGTTCCCTGCTGTCATCCAAAGTCAGTACTTTACATTTTGTTTCACTCTTGGTTTTGTACATTCTACAGACTTGTATAAATGTATAATACCATGTTTCAGCCATTGTGGCATCATCCAGAGTATTTTCATTGTAACAAACATCCTCTGAACTCTACCTATTCTCCCCAAACCTCTGGCAGCCACTGATCTTTTTAATGTCTTTACAGTTTAGCTTTTTTCAGGATGTCATGTAGATTGTATCCTACAGTATGTATCCTGTTCAAATTGGCTTCTTTCACTATAAGCATTTAAGTTTCCTCATGACTTTTCTTGACTAAATAGCCCAGTATTGGGTATTTTAATTCCAGCACTTCATTCTCATCTTAGACCATACCTCTTAGGTACAAAGTTTGACTCAATCACTCTATTCAAACAAAACCTCCAATCTATTACTAGGTATGTCGCCACAATTTACTTATTTTAATTGGCATTCCTCATAAAAAGCTTAGGTTTCAGACTTTCATGCACTACTTTTCATTCACCATACATCTTTATATGTTTTAGTTTATAGTATTTTATTAATGTATCCTCTCTTTCTTTTGTCTTCTTCCTTTCATTGTTCTATTTCATTTTATTTTATTATAATTTACATGGCTAGTGAATGAACCCAGGGCCTCATAGATGCAAGGCAAGCAGCCTATCTCTGAGCTACATCTCCAGCTCTGACATGGTCACATTTTAAATGCTATATAAAAGTATGTCAAATATTTTTCAGTACTTCCTGTCTTTATTTGGGGGGGGAGGTGGTTGTCAGGAGAAAATGTACAAAGATATTGTGTCAAAAGCTACAGATTAGCTGCTCAAAACTTTTTTAGTCCTCATTTTAAAGCCTACTCATAATATAGAATATGACAAATACAAGTGGTATGCTTTTCTGCCTACCTTTTGGCTATGGTGGTCTTCAAAAAAATAAATAAATACAGAAGCTCTGGGCATAGTGGCACACACTTGTAATCCCAACAGGGGAACTGAGGCAGGAAGATCACAAGTTCAACGTCAGCCTTAGCAATTTAGCAAGGTCCTAAGTAACTTAATGAGAGCCTATCTCAGAATAAAAAGAAATTTAAAAAGGTTGGGATGTTGCTCAGTGGTTAAGTACCCCTGGGTTCAATCCTTGGTACCAAAAATACAAAGAAAAAAATAGATTTATAATAAAATATCTTGAAAACACCGTTTCCCCCTTTACTTTTTCCTTATTCCTATCTGGAAATGGAATGTAATGCTTAGAATCACAGCCATCCTGAAGACATGTGGCTTGAAGGCAAGTGGTGCAAATAAGAACAGTGTTCTTAGTGACATTCTTGGGTAGCTACAGCAATCCTGGACTGCAATAAGCTGGGAATAACCACCTTATTACTTCTTAATTTGCTATTTATCGGTTCTTGTTAACCAACATGGCCCCCTCCCTATGTGGTGAATAGTTAGTATCTGTATTAATGAACACCTATCTTTTAAAAATCCAAAAGTGAATTTTTGAAATTAAAAATTTAATCTCAATAATGATAATTCTAAAAATCAATACTTACTTTTTGAATCTTTAGAAAATCAAACTTTCTTAAACTTGAAATCTCTCCTTGATTTCAATTTTTTGTTCTTCTCTTCTAAATCAGCCTCCTTGAATATGGTACCCACACATCCCAGATCATAGCCACTAGATTCCTTTTTAAAAGCCCATTTCAAATTCTCTACTTGAAGAGAAATGCAATTACCATACTTACAAGCTCTATGAGCCTTCTTCAATATGCTATAAATATTAAGATTTATGTAAATTACAATAAATATATCTGTTAAAGATATCGACAGTTTTAATGTGACAATATTTAAAATGGTAATCCTACTAAACAAAAAGAAAATATATTCTATAAGTGAGATGTCACATTGATTTCTGTTAAGTTGAAAGTGCTAAAACACGTTCTCAACATTTTTCATCAATTATGTGGTTAATTGGAACTTTAATAAAATTACATTGAAAAACTGTCTCATTTTCTGAAAGCATTGAAGTTTGAAACAAATTACTTAGAGAGGAAATTTTGTGATTGGGTGGTTATGTTTGCATTAGACATCTCATCCCAAGGGCATTATAAACATCAACAAGTACCATTTCTGTCACGCTAGTGTTACCTTTCATTGTAGTTGAGACATCTGACAAGTAAAGTCTCCATGCTAGAATTCACAAATTCCCCAGACACTTCAGGCTTTCAACAATCTGAATCCAGTTTGTTGGATTTCAAAAGGGTTTCGATAATTCAGAAAAGCCAGGGGAGTGGGTTAGGGGCAGTTCTCTTCTCCCTGGATAATGAACAAACAAGGATCATATTATTGAAAAGTTGAAGAGGATGAGTGATTATGCCATGTATCTTTAGTGTGTTATTTTTGTTTGAACACTACTGTTTTCCTCAAGTGAAATAAGTTTGCAAGTTATTATCTCACTATTGAAGTTGAAATATCACAACAGAAACAAACCAGCTTTTCATTTGTTTTGCTTTAATGTGGGTAAAAATACTCAGGGGAAAAAATCTGACTTGGTTTCATTTGAGATTGAAGCTAAAACTTTTTCTTTTTAAGGAGCACTACAACTTTGAGCAGCATATATACAACACTTCTTTACAACATTATCGGAACCCTGATTGATGTTACCGTTACCATCACCTTTTCTTAGAGAAATAAAATGGCCTCATACACAGTCTTTCCACAATTTTTTTTCTAATCAATTTTCTATTCATAGTTATCTTTCTAAAATAAAAATTGGGTCATGTCACTCCTCTCCTTGAAACCTCTAATAGGTTGACATTGCTTTTTTTTTACCTTCTTGAGTCTATCCTTATAGTCACTGTAGTGCAGCTATCTCTTTGTTAGAATTATCACATTTCTTTCCAAGATGAATCTACATGCATTGTATACTGTTCCCTGTGCTTGGACAAGGATATCCTCATTCACTCAATCTCACTTTCTACTCATTTCTTAAAACTTCATCTTACATATGCCATAATGTAAAAATATTTTCTAACATCTAAACCTTAAAATTCTCCAATTATATGTTTCAGCAGTGACCTGTATTTCTATTTTAGAACAACTACTTTCTCATCCTTGAAGAAAAGAATGTCCCTAGAACGACCCTTTCATTTCCAACAAACTGGCCAAATAAGAGAACAAGGCCTGGGCCAGGAATGCCTAGATAATCGAAAAGGACACAGACTTTCTTTCATGTATGCTGGGATCTAGGAAAAGTTAATATTATCTGTAAAGAATCGCTTTCTACATTACACCAGGAAGATTACTTCTTGGGAAGCTGATCATGCAAGCCATGTAAGCAACTAAGCCAGTTAGCGCTGATGATGTCATTGCTTCTGAAGCCTATCATATAAATCTCTTTCTCAGTGGCAACTGGGGCAGAACTAAGAGTACCGTGGAAAGGATATGTGTCACTTTCCCAGACAGGTGTCACTGGATAAAAGTCTATGAGGGAGAGGAAGAACTACTTGGAAACACCATGAGGGGCAGATGTGCTATCCATTCAGCCTATCACCACTATACTTCCCCCATAAACATTTTTCAATAAAGTCCATACTTTGCATGCCATCCTCAGAAATTTCTTTGGTCTTTTAGCAACCTGTCCCCCTGCCCTGGCACAACTGGGCTGCATAATAACAATTATGAACAATTTGTTAATTGCTTATTTAATTGGTTAATGTCTTTCATACTTGATAGACTTTTATTCCTATGAATCCGGGGCTATGTGTGTTTGGTATAACACTGGACTGAACCTGCATAGCAGAAGCTCAGTAAATATTCCTTGAACATATAAATTAATATTGTTCACAAATTCAACTTTCAGCTAGGTAAATGTTAGAAAATAGAATACTAAACTAATTTGTAAATTCAATTTATAATGAACCCCAAAATGCTCTATCACAGAGCAGTTAGATGTCCAATAATGCACATCTACTAATGTGCAAACTATATGCCTTCCACTTCCATTACCATCTAAAAA
The DNA here is from genome assembly GCF_021218885.2 of Marmota monax. Lineage (NCBI taxonomy): Eukaryota > Metazoa > Chordata > Mammalia > Rodentia > Sciuridae > Marmota > Marmota monax. The sequence continues at coordinate 534,769 of NW_026693533.1, forward strand.
ATCCTTGAATAAAATAAGGAAAAATGACATCAATAAGAGAATAATATATAACATTGAATCTCCTTTAAAATTTCAAGGGAAAACATTCAGAAAAATTAGGAAGTGTTATTAGTTATAAGGAATTTACAATACATCTCATAATATTATGATTGAAAGCCTCAAAATAATTACAAATGTCATAAAAATTATAGATGCTTTTTAAAAATAGTTAATGAAAACTATTTTAGACTCTTCTTTAAACATTTAGATTTTGCCCTGAATTGTTCATTACTAAGTAAGATGAGTAGATGAAGATGACAGTATTGCAATTAAATAGAAAAGACTTCAATTGAAATGATATATAGTTTTATATAGTTTTCTCTTTACTGGGAATCATTGCCCTTGAATCTTCTAACACAATAGAAAAAAGAGAAGAAAGAAGAACACTAGAGGGTGGTAAAGGAAAATTTTTTAAAAAATATTTATTCATTCTTTTTAGATATTCATGACAATAGAGCATAATTTGACATATTTGCATACATGGAGTATATTCTGTTCTAATTAGGATACTAGTCTTGTGGTTTTTCCTGATGTGGAGATTCATTGTGGTATATTCGTATATGTACAGAAGAAAGTTGTATCAAATTCATTCTGCTATCTTTCCTGTTTCTATCCCCCTTCTCTCCCTTTTATCCTCCCTTTGTCTAATCTAATGAACTTCTATCCCCACCCCTTTGTTGTGTGTTAACATCTACATATCACAGAGAGCATTTGACCTTTGGTTTTTTTGGTGACTGGCTTATTCCACTTAGCATGATAGTCTCCAGATCCATCCATTTACACTTAACTGTCACTGTTATTATTTTATGGCTGGGGGCTGGGCAATATTACATGGTGTGTGTGTGTGTGTGTGTGTGTGTGTGTTACATTTTCTTTATCAATTCATCTGTTGAAGGGCACCTAGGTTGATTCCATAGCTTAGCTATTGTGAATTCAGCTACTATAAACATGGATGTGGCTGCATCACTGTAGTATGCTAATTTGAACTCCTTTGGGTATATACCTAGGAGTGGTATAAATGGGTCAAATGGTAGTTTCATTCCTAGTTTTTTGAGGAGATCTCCCTTTCCAAAGTGTTTGCACCAATTTGCAGACCCACCAGCAATGTATGAGTGTAATCTTTTTCCCACATTTTTGTCAACATTTATTATTACTTGAGATGAAATCTCAGGGCAGTTTTAGTTTGCATTTTTCTAATTGCTAGCGACATTGAGTATTTTTTAATGTATTTGTTAACCATTCATATTTCTTTGTGAAGCATCTGTTGAGTTCCTTTGTCCATTTATTGATTGGGTTGTTTGTTTTGGGTTTCTTTTTTCTTTCTTTCTTTCTTTCTTTTTCTTTTTTTTTTTTTTTTTTTTTGGTGTTTCTGAAATTCTTTATATATCCTAGAAATTAAAGCTCTATCTGAGGTGCAGGTGGCAAAGATTTTTCTCCCATTCTGTGGGCTCTCTCTTCACATTCTTGATGATTCCTTTTGCTACAAAGAAGCTTTTTACTTGATTCCAGCCCATATTTTGACTCTTGAATTTAATTTCTCTTGCTTTAGGAGTCTTGATGAAGAGGTGAAAGAACTTATAAGACTCAGAAGATAAAAATCAATTCAGAGAAAGAAACAAACTACCAGAAGTGTTTTAAGCAAAAATAAGTCATGATGAGTAATACTGGATGTCATCTTGGCTGGATTGAGAGATGGATAGAAAATTGGTAAGATATACTTCTGGGAGTGTCTGTGAGGGTGTTTCAGAAAGGATTGACACATGATTCAAAAATACTGAGTGGGGAAGACCTGCCCTGAATATGGGTGTCACCTTCCAATAGGCCAGGGCATGAAAATTTAAAAAAAGACACAAAAGAAGAGGAAACTCTTTGTACACAAGCTTGAATCTTATTGAGCAGGTATGTTTGTGTTGCTGTCAAAACCTAAGAACAACAGATTTCATAATCTTCAACATTTGAACATAGACTTGCTTCAGCAATCCTCCAGGAGCTTTCTAAGCCATCAGCCTCTGGCTGGGGCTGCATCATTACTCCCTTATTATAAAGCTTCCAGATTCTTGGACTGAGCAGCTACTGGTTTTTCTGGCTCTCTATCCTACAGATATGATGTAATACGATGGCCTCTGGGTAAACCAATCTATTATATCCTCTCTTATATTTGTGTTTCTCTCTCTCTCTCTCTCTCTCTCTCTCTCTCTGTGTGTGTGTGTGTGTGTGTGTGTGAGAGAGAGAGAGAGAGAGAGAGAGAGAGAGAGAGAGAGAGAACGTGCCTGTATACAAAGTAAAGGAATATTAAATCCTACAAACTTTATCCACTACTGATATGACATTTATGTTTTGTTCATGTCATTGACATATTACTATCAATAATGCCTTATTCAAAACACTACTAGTACTTATTATTTCTACCATTTGTAAAAGTATATTATACACCAGAATATGCACACAAAGACACATAGAAGTTATTGTGATTCATAGCTAATGTTATGGCCTTTCCACAACAACTAGTGATTATTCTTAATTTCCTATAAGAGATGAGGAAACAGAGACATTGAGCTGTAAAATAATTTTCCTGATAACACATGGGAATAAAAAATGTCCACTGTGAGGTTCAAATATGTCAATATATCCTTGATAGGCTAAGGTATCAAAATCTTTATACTCAGAAAAAACTGGCATCTGATATTAATACTTTTGATATTGCCCTAATTCCTAATACTACTTATGAAGGAAATTGTGTCTATTTAAAGCTAATAGAAAGAGATCATTCAGACCCTTATATGTGCTATAATGCCTAAGTACTAAATTTTTTGTAAAAGTTCTCTGATAGTTGAAATAAATCTTAAGAGAATCTTCTTAAATCATGAAGGCTGCAAGTTAACCTCAAAAATTCACTGTCATCTGCAGACTTAACATTATTTGGTACAGAGCTAGAATGTCTTTCTTGAAAAGGTAAACCCAGAATGAAATTTAATGTATAAATATCATCTTCCATGTTTAATACACAAATAAAGAGCTCTGCGCTATAAGTATTATTAAAAATTACAATCTTTACATATGTGATTTGTTCCAGATATTATCTTGATCAGTAAGAGATAAAAAGGGGCAAAAGTAGGCATTGCCCACACTTAGCCTTTCAACATGTTAACATATTGATAAATTATCACTAAATACGTGGATAATAACTTTGGTGAATATGTGAAGGTAAGATACATGATATTATAGGAGCATAGAACAGCACCTGACCTCAACTATGGACTTAAGGGTAATGTATTTTTTTTTTTTTAAATTTTTTATTGTTGGCTGTTCAAAACATTACATAGTTCTTGATATATCATATTTCACAATTTGATTCAAGTGGGTTATGAGCTCCCATTTTTACCCCATATACAGATTGCAGAATCACATCAGTTACACATCCATTGATTTACATATTGCCATACTAGTGTCTGTTGTATTCTGCTGCCTTTCCTATCCTCTACTATCCCCCCTCCCCTCCCCTCCCCTCCCCTCCCCTCCCCTCCCCTCCCCTCTTCTCTCTCTGCTCCCTCTACTGACATTCGTTTGTCCAAGGGTAATGTATTTTTAAAGCTGGGTATTTTGATAAGAATTGACTGAGTAAAAGTTTAAGAGGAAAACCCCTTCCTAATAAAGGAATTAATAAGAAATTCAGAATAAATATTTTAAAATTACTTTAACCATATAATGAATTATTATTCTACCTTTTCTGCATGATATAAATAATTACTCAATTCAAAAACTGAGTATGATTAGACACACACAAATATATGGCATACATAGAAATAATAATATTCATACACTCATGAATATGTAAAAAAGAATAAGGCAAAATATGAATGTGAGTAAATTGTTAGCTTCATTTTATATTCTTTCACGTTTCTGAGAAAATTCAAAGATCTCACCTTTTAGATACTATTTCAAGTTCAGTTAGTTTACATTAAAAAATAAATACACCATCAACTTGTCTTTGCAGACTTATTAGAATTAGTAGCCCTACCAAGTGGCCAAAAAGAATTTTAACTTTAGCTATATTTTATCTCTTTTATTTGTTCCTCTCTCTTTTTTTATCTTTTCTTCTATTTTTGAAAATAGTGTATTAAACAATTAGTTATGTAGTTTAAAATTAATATAATTAACTTGGTTACTCAAATGTGCATTTACAGATAAAAATTTTTAAATATTTATTTTATTTAAAAATGTCTTGAATTCTGCCTGAAGTGATACATTTTGCTAATTTCTTATTAAATACTGATTACCTAATATTTTGCTGGCCATTTTATGGTGCATATGAAGTAATAAACACAATTTCAACTTATTAAAGTAAAATTACTAAAAATCATTTTAATATTTTATATACTCCTGTTTCTCTCACGCTCCTATGTGCATGATTGCCTCTGTTTCAAACCAAGTTTAATTAATAAATTTCAGACTCACTTTTAGGAGGATGCAACTTCCAATTTTACAAATTCCTAAATCCCCAGTGAACAACTGGTATAGAAAACTGCCCAATATAGTCTTTTCAACCAGGACACATGCATGATTTTTGACCACCAGTAATTGCTTGAGAAAATAATTTATTTTATCTCAGCTACAATTTTGCATCTGAAAAATAGACATTCTATAATTAAACTTCAGAGTTATTTTGAAGACAAAGGCATTTTAAATTACCTGCCACCCTTGAAGTGCTTGCTAAATTTGTCTCAATAGATGCAATATGGTAGAGTATTAGGGGAAAGAAAGGATTGGGGTATAAGTCCTAGCAAAAGCAATAATTAGCTATTTTATTCTTATATGTGACATTTAACTTCTGAAAATTTGTTTTCTAAAAAATTTATAAAATGGAAAGAATAATACCTGCCTTGTAGTGCTATGAACATCAACTAAGATAATATATTTTTTTAAAAAAACAGCAAAACTATGCTGTTGCTGTCAAAATTTGGCCTCTGAGTGTGTTCATGATTGTGCACAAAATTAGCATTACAGAAGTATGTAGGCAGAGGTTGCTCAATAGCACTCCAAACAACAAGGAAAAATATCACCTCCACTTATTCCTACTTCACCACTCAGCTCACCACACCCTAAGACATCATTCCTGCCAGAAGTCACATCTCCTGCCAGAAGGACAGAGTAACTGTCATAAAAAAGAGCTGTACTGAATTATGCATTGGGGTCAAACTTTACTGGTTATTCCATTGATGTGAAGGGACTATATTCATTAGCTATTCTGGTTATTATTAGGTCTTATCCTTTCTATTGAAAAGAAGATAATTTTCATTCCATCAACAAAAGTGAAGAAAATTTTACTTAATAAAACTATATAGTTTTAAATATATGTGGAATGAACATAAATGCTTTATGCTTAAAAATGACACGAACACAATTGATACACTATGTAAAACAATGAAGTTTTATATCACTTTTTAAATACTATTTAAGATTTTTATGTAAAAATATAAGAGGAAATGGTAAAGAAAACTACCATTTAAATTCTTGTCAAACCCACGCATTTCCCCTTGATATAAGTTCACTGATTTTTTTTTTTAAATTCATACGGCCATTTGATGTAGAACTTGTTTTATTAAATGGTAATAGGAAAATCATCTGCTACATTTTATTTCACACTACTGGTTTAAATCATACAAAATTGTGTATCCAAGTATTTATCAAATATAATTAACACTGTATACAATGAATCTTTCTGTCAATGTGGACTATGAACTATTTTTAGACAAACCATACAGCCCTCATTACTTTATCTGACCATTATCATGTTGCTTGAAAATAGGGTAGTGATTACAATTTTGTGTTTTAAAAGTACTCATGAAGAAAAGATGAAAGAAAAAGATACTTGGGAAGAAAGTGATTTAACCAAAACCAAAACAAAGAATTTATTTTTAGTTCTATCATATTATGAAAATCTGTGCTGTGCTTATTTTAAACTTTGAGATTTATTAACATTCAGGAAGCCTAAATGGAACTAGACATGCGTAGTCAAATTTAAAAATAAGAGATTTATGAAAGGAAAATTATCCAGGGACTTGATGGAGGCTCACATTTTGCTTTTGACCAAAATGAATGAACATCCATTTGCTGGTCACTGTAATCAATTAATCCTAGACCAATTGCAGTAAGATGCATTTCAGAAGGCATCAGGATAATTATTAAGAAAGTGTCTCTCAGATAAATGGTTTATGATATCCATTACCCCATGTTTTGCTAGTACAACTTTTGAAAACAATATTTTATTAAAGAGTAGGGAAGAACAAAAGACTGAAAAATAAATTTCATCTCTGTCAAAGCTAATATATGAAGAATCAAATAAAATATGCTCACACTGCAGTGGAATTCAAATAAATTATTTTAACTATCTTTTTGTACTATTTATACTTACTCTCCTGAATTTAATTTCCTTCCATAAAATTTCGATTCTCCTTTTTAAAGCTCCAGGTAAAATGAAATGCCAGGAGTTGTTATATATTCCTTTCTAATAATCTCTTTTTTGGCCTCTGTAGAATCATTTTAAATTATAATTAAATAAAAAGATGAATACAGTAACATTGCCAGAATAAACCCCCAAATCTTTTACAAATTACTTATCTATGAAAACAAAAATCATAAAACCATAGATATTTTCTCAGAAATTTACTATTTCTGATGATTCTTAATGCTGGTGGATGAACAAAAACTGAATAATGATCTCAATGATTTCCTAATTTATTAAATGAGTTGCACACTCTTACAAATATTAATGCAATCCAAATGTGAATTTAGCTTTACAAACATAATTTCAACTTTCTGGAGAACATCCTCCATAGCCTGTGACAAAGGAGCAAGAAAGTTTACTGGGTGTGGAAAATGAAATGAGTAGCATAGAGAGAATCAATGCAGAGACCAGAATATCCTAGAGAAAAGTAAGTAGGTGATAGTGTCACAAATGCCTAGAAGTAGCCTATGTTATTTCAATTTTTGATTCAATTCACTTGATCTCCTGCACCTCATGTGCTCATGCACATAATAATCCCTTCTTTAGAAAATACTACATTTGGAGTTGTATGCAATCTTTCTGGCATATATAGAGGCTCAGTCATTTCTAGCTATTAATTTTATTCAGAAATAAAATAATATTTTGACTCATCCTGGAAAATGACTACCACATCTTCACACAGTATCAATCTCAATTTGAGAGAAAAAACAAATTGATAGGAATAGAAATGTAGCACACACCCACAGAATATTAACTATTCTGTTATGACTAAAAGATGTAAAGGCAGGAAATAAGACTGGAGGAGCAGAGAGGGTCCCCATATAAAACGCTTAAATGCCTTGTTCGTAAGTGTGAACTGGACTATGTAGACAATGATAACCTAGAAACAGTGAGAAGAGCTTGAGTGGGCAGGGATAGTGATAAGTTTTCTTTAAATAAAAAGTAATTATTATTAATGAGCAGTAATGTGAGATGATGATCTATTAGCTATGTACCTATCTTAAACATAATATCTTCTATATTGGATAAAGATACAAAACCAAGGCCATGATAAAAAATATTCTGTGATATATTCTGTCTTAGAAATTTTTCCTCTTATATTTGAAGTTGTAAAATACTACAAAAATGAAAAATAAAAATAAAATTATATAACTGATATAACTGAAAATCATGTGAGCACCAACTTTTAATATAAGTGATCATATTATTATCTTTACTTCATACTTTTTAAAAAGTAAAACCTAGGCTGGGGATGTAGCCCTGGAATACAGTGATTGCCTAACAGGTGTGAGGCTTGGTTTCAAACCCAAGCACTTCAAAAATAATAATAAAAACAAAAATAGCAAAACCTTGAGTATGAATTAGAAATCTCAGAGATTGGCTCTGAATGTAACAGCATAAAGAGCTCCACTGACTTACTCCCAGGGGAAACTGGTGAAAATTATTTAATAAAAATAACTTAAAGCTTCTGGAAATAGTCCTAAGAACCAACAAGCAAAGAAACTCTATTAAAGAGAATCTACAAAAATTTGGAAGGTGAGAATCTAAAATTTGAACTTAGTCAGCAAAACACATTCCACTCCAGATTGCAACAGACCAAAACACAAGGCTCCCACACATTCCACTTCCCACTTGGAGGTTTTAGTTCCCCATAGGAGCAGGATGTCAGTATTTTTAATCCTACTACCAGACACAGGTTGCTGAAGCTAAATCCCAGGTGACTGAGAAAAATGGATTAATGCCAGACAAAATAGACTTTACAACAAAAAAACAGCACAGAAGATGTATTCCGCTATAGTAATTGTCGCGACCCCTCGCCGGCAAGGGAAAACACGACACAGGATTCTTCTTTCAGCAGTTTATTCAGGCCTTGATTCAAGTATCATCTTCTAGTGAGCCCCCGCCGAGCGCCCAAGCACAGCCTAATAAAGCCTCCCGCATACCAATCCCAAGCTGCCACGTGGATCTCTCTCATAGGGTGGTAAGGGATTGCGCGCCAACTCTCCAAAAAAGGAGTTGTTTATCACAGGCCACAGTGGAAGCCGGCGCCATCTTCTAATGGTGGCCACGGTCTATAAGAATGGCTTACCACAAGTAATCATATGGGTATGCACATGAAGATGCACACATATGTGTAGAGGAGATTACAAAGTCACTTATATAGACAACAGATCTTTTTACAATGTTATAAAGGCAATTCAGTAAAGATACTCCCTTCAAAAAAACTTTAAAGAACTACTAGAAATGCAAATGTCAAATTTTTAATTAACTCTGATCCATACCATGAATTACATGAAATAATGAATTCAAAATGTATGATAGGCCTATATGTAAAATCTAAAACTATAAGATTTTAGGTGAAGATTTTGGGGATAAAGTACCAAAAAACAATTCATGAGAACCATGAGTTCAAAGCCAGCCCCAGCAAAAGTGACACTCTAAGCAATTCAGTGAGACGCTGCCTATAAATAAAATACAAAATACGGCTGGGGATATGGCTCAGTGGTGGAGTGCCCCTGAGTCCAATCCCCGATACCCAAAAAATATATCCATGTAAAATTAAACTGATTATATTAAAAATATTTGCCTCTCAAATATAATTTATAAATATATATAATATACACATATTCATTATAATAATTGTGGTGATGGTTTCACGGGTATATACATTTGTAAAATCTTATTGAGTCATATATTTTGAATATGTGCAACTTGATTTATATAAAGTTGTTTTTTAAAAGAGAAAAATTCTTTAAAAATAAATATCCAAAAGTGTATTATTAAAAAAAAGACACTTCACACAAATCTGTTGCTTTTAAAATAGCATCAGGAAAGAAATTGATAATTGAAAAATAAATTTATTCCACGCCCTAGTTTGTAGACTAAATTGCTGCTGGAGCTGTGACCTTTGAAATCTTCAATTACCTAATAGTAACTGAATTTTACCTCCAAGTTTCTTTACAGAGCTTGCCCAAGAACTCATATCAAATTCTGAGCAAAAGGTCAGAATGTTCTGCCATGTATTATGGGTTTTCATTATTTCCTATAAACTATGACATTTTCAAAAGGTCAACATTGAAGCAAACTTGAGTATTTTTCATTCTTTCATCTGGATGTATACTATGAAATATATAACATGGAAGTGATATAAAATACTTGTATATTATTGTTGACATGGAATAAGTAGTAATAAGAGAAATTTAGAAAATTTAAAAAGCTTTTTTCTTACAGAATTTAAATCAGACTGAGGTATGTTTCTAAGTTACCTAAAAATATAGATGCACAATAATTATCAGCTCTATTTCCACATTAAAATATTTCTCAATTAATTTTCTAACAGAGTGTATAACAAAACAGTAAAGTTCATAGTCATAAAGAAAATAGAAATTAATAAAATATGCAATATAATTTGGAATAATTAAGTTATCATAAATAATGCTCCCACACAAGAAAAGTATTTTAAGATAGTTTCACTAAAATAATTTAAATGTCATTAATAATAGTTGACTAAAAATTCTTAGCATTCTCTTTGATTTTTCAAATATATTATTCATCTAGTACACGATTTAGAAAGCAGTTTCTTTTAAAAAATCATTATGCTCCAAAGACAAGTTGTAGTAATATGCTACATACTTTTTCATCAGAACTTGTATTTACATTTTCTAAGACCTCTGGATCCTATTAGGCTACAGCAATTTAATATTTACCACTATATGTCCTAATCAGCTTAATTTTTTTAAAAATTAACACTGGATAGTTGGAAATGTATGGTAAAAAATCATATTTTGTTATTTTTAACAATTTTCATGCTGACAGAAAAGGAGAACATGTGTGAATTTGAGAAGGCTCTGTTCACTAAATATTATTGATTTACCATAGGATCAAGGCTATAGGAAGCCCTGTATCAAAATGCTTTTCAAAGGGACACAGTTGTTTTCACGAAAAGAAAGAGCTCACTAGATTTCCAGAAATTAAAGTGTGCATTTCATTGTTTTTCATATTTCTATTGTAATTTTTCTAATTGTAGTAAATGTCTACTAAGTAAAACCTGAACAATTAATTTGTATTGCTGCTGATTTTTTAATTCTAAAAGTGACGGGGTATGATGAGCAATAATATATTAGTCATAGGCTTGTAGTGAGATATAAAAATCAGCACCCTACTAGTCTGCACTATATCCATACATTAATGCCTGAATTGCATAATGTTAGAAAATATTATAAGACATAAAATATGAGTGCAGATAAACTTTAGCATCTATTAGGTGCTGATCACTAGAGCTCATTCAGCTAAAATTTCCAATTCCAACCAGAAATGGGCACACAACATCTTTGTGAAACACTGCAATGAAACTGCCAGATTTTGAGGAAATAAAAGTGTAGAAATATATCCTTGAAAGACAAAAAATAATAATTTTAGATCTTGATGTGGCTTGGATTCCGTCTGGGCACATTTTTTCAGTGCACAACGAAGAAAGACTGAGTGAAAACCAAATGTAACAGTCTCCTACACTAAGGTGCCAGGTTCAAGTCTGCAGTGGAGATAGCAATTGTGGAAAGAGCTGTGCATAGCATGAGCATCAGACATTTGCAAGAAAAGTCTCCATGGGTCTTGAGATAAAGGCTCAGCTATAAGGCAACAAGACTCTGAGCAATGTGTGAAAATGGATGCTGAGGGTTTAGAGTCCAGCCAAAGGTATGAGAGATAATTCAGTACAGGCATATATTGGAGTTCCAGTCCAAACAGAGTTGGAAAATTTTGTGAACTTTGAAAGACCAAACTTTAAGGATGGAGTAATGGCCTTCCTTTATTACTAAGGACAAAAATAAAATAAATATGCCCTAATAAAGAATTAAATTAGAACAAACAGAATTAAGAGAATTTTCCAGTAATTCAACTGCCTGTAATAACAAATCACTTTATCAATTGTTTGTTTGTTTGCTTATTTATGGTACCAAGGATTAAACTCAGGAGTGTTTGCCATTGAGCCACGTCCCCAGCTTTACTTTGAAACCGGATCTTGCTGCATTGCTTAGGGTCTCACTAAGTTGTTGAGGCCAGCCTTGAATTTGCCATCCTCCTGCCTCAGCCTCACCAAGTCCTGTTACAATACCCTTTTGAGAAAAACAAAGTAGCTCGTACTCTATAAGTGTCATTCATGATGTCTCTTACACAACAGAAATTTACTATTGAAGTAGGAAAATATGGCACATGAACAACAACAAGGCTGAGGTGAACAACAAGGCTTTGTTCACTGAAGTAAACAAAGATTGAAATTTGCACAGAACAAGAATTTTTTAAATGCTGTTACAAATACATCTGAGGACATTATTCCCTTAAAAATTGGCCAAAAAAAAAAAAAAAAGGCATAATGGGTGAACAAATGGAAAATCTTGGAATAGAGAGATGAGAAGTTCTGAAGAAATTCAAGATAGAAATTCTAGAACTGGAAAGTACATGATTTCAAGAAATCACGCTGGATTGAAACAGGAGCATAAGAAAAACTATAAAACAAAAAACCAAGTTAGGGAACTTGAAAACAAATTAACAACCATTATTCAATCTAAAGGATAGAGGAAAATATTGAGAACTTTAAAAATCTCTATTTCCCAAAGGACTATATCCTGTAGTAGTATAGCACAAAAGAAGAGGATGTTAACTCTATTAAATTTCCTTAAACCACATTTTATATAAGTTGGTTCCTACAATAACAACTTAAGTAGATGCTAACAGATAAAGGATGCACATTTAATCTCATGAAAACACAAATGGAAGTTAATGACAGGAGTATAGTTATACAGCAAATAGAAGAAAGAAGTGTAATAGTTAATAAATATCAAAATATTTTATTGACTCAAATGAATCAGAAATGGAATAAGACAAGAGAGGTAAAAATAGAAAACAAATAATAAAATAGAAGACATAAATCAAAACACATAAATAATTATATTGAAAACAAATAAACTAAATTCTCCAATTTAAATGGAGTTATTACTAGACTGGTTAAAAAAATCAAATACTTCTGCCTTAAAAAGATGGAATTTAATCTGAATGAGGTGGCACATGCATATGACTTAGCAATTCAGGAGGCTGAGGCAGGAGGATTACAAGTTTGAGGCCAGTTTCCAGAACTTAGTGAGGCCCTAAGCAACGTAGCAAGACTCTGTCTCAAAATAAAATATAAAAATCTGGCAAAGCAGCCCTGGTTCAATCCCTGGTACCAAAAATAAATAAATAAATAAATCCTAATCTTAAACATGAGAAAACTTGTATGGTTACAATAAGATGGAGCAAAACAATGAGTTATTAGTAGAGACAAACAGGAACATTTCATAATTATGAAAGTATCATATGTCAGGAAACCTATTAATCATTCACAAATAGGCATCTTATACCAGATTTGCAAAATACATGATGCAAAGCCTGACAAAACTATAGGGGCATACAAAGAAAGTCAAGAATGTAGTTAGAGGGGCTGGGGATGTGGCTCAAGTGGTAGTGCGCTCGCCTAGCATGCGTGAGGCACTGGGTTCGATTCTCAGCACCACATAAAAATAAAATAAAGATATTGTGTCCACCTAAAACTAAAAAACAAATATTTTTTTAAAAAAAGAATTTAGTTAGACATTTTCACAATTCCTAACAGTTGACATAAAAAAGAATTTATATCAGAAATATGCAAATCTGAACAAGACAATTTGAGCTAATTGACATTTATAATACAACTATATTTTACATTCTATATTTTAAATTTTGTTTACATTTTAATTCTTATTGTTAACCATGTCCAGGGTCAATCCCAAGGTCTCACACACACTATGCAAGCATTTTACTGCTGAACTATACCCCAGCCCTTCATATTTGTTTTTCAAAATCTATGTTGCCCTAAATAAAAGACTTAAAAAAAAAAACTTGTATTCTTCATGGTTTACTTGTAAATTATATCAAATTATACTAGACATTAAAGGATTACACCAAATACTGAAAGAAGAAGTAAAACAATTTAAATATGATTCAGTTAATTTGTTCTGCTTGGCAAGTCAATTTTCTCCCACTCAATATCATGTATATTTCCTCCTGACCTTTTTTTTTTTTTTTTTTGATTCGGAGGAAATCAGAAAACATTTGTGCAATTAGAAAGACATGCATCCTGCTATTCATTAGCTAGTCATCAACATTCACTATATCTTGACACATTGTTAGATCTCATTGCCCAGGACAGTCACAAAATCAGACATGGATGTTCTCATCAAAGGAATGAGAGCAGAAGCTGTGTGTATCACAAGGTGCCAATATAGCTAGGAGTGTGTACACCATCACCACTGTGTGAGACTCCCTTGCCTGCTAGCCAATGTAGAGAATTCAGCCCTTGAAACATCATGGTGCTATAGGTATAAGAAACCTGGATTCCTGGTCCCTACATACAGTAGCCCTAACGAGTACATCCCTACCCCACTGATACATTCACATATTGACCTGTGTTGTGAGTGAGAAGTGAACCTTAACTTCAGCAGGCTACTGAGATTTTAAGTGTGTTTTTATGGCACTTAACCTACCCTAAATCAAAACACCTCCCTACTTTATTTCTCTAAGTCAAATATTAAAACTAGCCAGATATTTAAGAAACATAATATTTTATAGTTTCTATATCAGTAAGTTTTACTTTTTCAGTATAACTTTCATTTACTTAGACTTCAGTCTCTTAATTCTACTGGTTACATCTAATTTGAAGCAGATTGCTTTACTTGCCATTAGTAAATTCACAGAGACTCCTTCCTTACTACTCAGAGGCCACAGTAGTACTACTTACAGAACCACTGTTATCTGCCCTTCCATACAGACCCATGTTTTTCTATTACATGATGAACTTCCACTGAATGCTAATCAGATATATCACCTTATAATAACTAGTGCTCTTAGAAGAGGAAGGTTATTTCTAAATGTGGCTGCTTCTAATGCTAGTGAAAAGCACATGATCTTTAAATGGTAGTAGATTAATTAGGAGATAAGTATATGAGCAGGAGTAGTCTTATATGAAAAATCCTCATCTTAGATTCTGAGAATTCATAAGTTTACCTTTACTAATGAAATTGTTTCCTCGGGCAAGACTCCTAACGTAGAAGTCTAAGTGTCCTGACATTATGATGGCAGTTAGTAGATAATACTTATTGAGACCTAGAATTATATAACCAATTACCCCCAAACTTAAAACAAGAAGAATTAATTATCTCAAAGTTCCTATGAAACAGGAACCAAGAGCTCACAATGGTGCAGGACTGGTGAGAGGAGGAGAATTGCTATAGGAAGAAAGCTCTGCTTGGAAAAAGTTCCCCTCTCTCTTCGGTGAATCAAATCCTTCAGTTGCCTGGATGAGGCAATAATACTGTCACATTTAGGCCACCGAAAATGTGTGACATCCAAGGAAAAACGAGAGGAATAATATCTACTCCTGAGTTAGGTCAGATCTACTACTGGGATGAAACAGGATTACTGAGAAATCCCCATCCTTGACACAGAGACTTATTCAGAATTATAAGAACCCCCTCTGATGGGAGCACCAGCTGACAAACCATCTGCTGCAGGGAGAGGGGCAAGGGAACATCTAAAATCGAAGGTGGAATAGACATTAAAAAAAAAAACAAAAAAACTTACCATCCCCACCCTAAGATTAAGGTAACACTAGAGGCTTAAGATACACTAAAGATACAATAGCAGAGGCAAAATCAAACCTAGCCCAACTCCTTACTAGATTTGACTCACTCTTCGCCCCCATATTGAGAATCTAGCAGAAAAAAAAAAGGCCCATTGCCAAGTTTGAGACCACTTATCTTGACCTCCAATATCCTACCCAAAATAGAAACTTTTTTGTTTTTAAAAAGCACAATTTTAAGGAAACAAAGTAATGTGTCTCAGGAGGTTGAGGAAGGAGGATCACAAATTCAAGGCCAGCCTCGGCAACTTAGTGAGGCCCTAAGCAACTTAGCAAGACTCTATCTCAAAATAAAAAATAAAAAAGGGCTGGAGATATAGCTCAGTGGTAATACATCCCTGGAGTCAATCCCCACCACCACAGGAAAAATAAGCAATCGGTAGAACAATAGTTATATAGTCAAATACTCACATAATCATATGTGATTCAGAGGCTACATATTGAACAATGAATTTAAAATGAATGTTGTGTAGAGAATTCTAGTAAATAAATAGTAGGGATGATCATATCCACAAGCAGAAAGATAAAAACTATTTGAAAGAATCAAATGAAAAATACATGTTATTGCATAATAGCAGGTAAAAATAACATGAACAACTTCATCACTGACTCTTCATGCTTACTTAGAAAAGTAAAGAATAAGTGAAATTGAAATACATTGAACATACAGAAAGATTAACAGAAATTATACAAACTGAAACACAAAGAAAAAATTGAGATCCAGAGAGAAGGTCCCTCAAGAGCAAATATACTAAAAGGCAAACACTGAAAACTACCAAAAGACACAGACTCACTTTTGCCCTACACTGATAGGACAAAATAGTCAAAATTTCTGCCCAAGTTCAAGAGCGTGGGGAAAGACACTCTGTCACTTTGTGGAAAATAACCAGTATCACATTGCTTAAGAACATATGGAATGAAACTTATTGTTGCAGCTATTTTAGGAAAATATAATCTGTCACATACATGTTTATTGAATTCCAAGCTTGTGAAATTGTAGATGCCTGAGAATATGTAGTCCCAGGATCAGCTAAACTTCTGGAGTAGAGTTTGGCAAACAAAATTCAAATGATATAACTCAAAATAGAGTATGCCAGATATCATTCGCAAAGAACTTAGTGCTATGGAGTTTCCAAAGAAGTAATGGACATTCTAAAGGAAGAGATTGAAAATTAGCGCATGCAAGAGTTGGAAGTGAGATGACCTCAGTTAAGATTTTTATAGATGTAAAAACAGGAAGGAGCATCAGAGCGAGCAAACATTATAGTTCTAGAAACAAACAAAAGAATAAAAATAAATACACATATAAAGTTGGCATCTTTGTAGAAACAAACAACAACAACAACAAAACATTGTGTATTTAAAAGCACAGTAAAGGATCCACACACCAAAAGAAAAAGAAGCACCAAAAGTCTAAAAAGAGAAGTATGTGAATTTTTCAGGACAGTGATAAGAGCGCATTAATTTGAGTTCAGGCAAACATATGGTAGTGTTCAGTGTAATTTATATACATTAAATGGCATAATCTTCATATGCATCCTATAGGTTTCAGTACATATAAAAAGAATAAAAATATTATGGATTCAAGCCAAAATATTGGTCAATTCATGTTACACATTTTACCACACACCTCTTCCTGAGAAAAGGTCTAGTATTAGATTTGATATCTAGTAAAATATCCTTGAAGATTATGAAAAAGAAAGTAAGAAAATGTGAGCAGAAAAATGTGTGTGGTTTGAAAAGAGAATACAAGAAAGAAGGATGAGACGAGTCATTAAGTCACTACACTGTTCCATTATGTTGTGTGCTGGGGCTACCAGCGCCCAGTAGAGCAGATTTCCGCTTGGTGGTATGAGCCACCTGGGAAAATTAAAAGTCTAAAAATAATCAGTAAGGAATAAAAGACAGACAGAAGTTAGATTTTAAAAGGGAAGGGAAGTACATCAAAGATTTCAGTGTGATAGAGGTCTTGAGGTAAACAGGTTATTTGATGCTTGGCAAGGTTACACCCATCTCTGGGAGACCATGTTTGATCCTCTTAAGGCTATGAGCTAAAAGCAGGGTGCCAACATGATCTGAGTTTCCTTGAACCAGGGAATTTCACCCAGGAATTCCCAGAAAAGCAGCTTCTCTGACTTAATGGCTCAAACCATTAAGTCATTAAGTAGTTCATACATGTTGCCCAACAGTTGCGTCCAATCAGAGGGAAGAGTCAACAGAGAACAAGTGTAAAGATGCTTGCATGGCAGTAGAATGCATTTTGACATATCATACATAAACGGAGTATAACTTCTCATTCTTCGGCTTGTACATGATGTAGGGTTACATAGGTCGTGTAAGCATATATGTACCTAGGGTAATAATGTCTGATTCATTCTATGATTCCTGCCCCTATGCCTTCTCCCCTCCCTTCACTCGCCTCTGTCTAGTCCAAATCACCTCTATTCTCCACCCCCATTATTGTGAATTAGCATCTGCATATCAGAGAAAATATTAAGTCTTTTTTTTTTTTGGAATTAGCTTATTTCACTTAGCATAATATTCTCCAGTTCCATCCACTGGTAAATGCCATAATTTCATTTTTCTTCAAAGCTGAGTAATATTCCATTGTGTATATATACCACTGTTTCTTTGTCTATTCATGTTTTTGAAGGACACCTAGGTTGGTTCCATTGTTTAGCTATTGTGAATTGAGCTGCTATAAACACTGATATGGCTGCATCACTGTAGTTTGCTGATTTTAAATCCTTTGGATATAAACCTAGGAGTGAGATAGCAGGGTCAAATGGTGGTTCCATTCCATGTTTTCTTAGGAATCTCCATACTGCTTTCCACAGTGATTGCACCAATTTGCAGTCCCACAAGCAACGTATGAGTGTACATTTTTCCTCATATCCTCGCCAATATTTATTGTTACTTGTATTCTTAATGAAAGCCATTCTGACTGGAGAGAGATGAAATCTCAGTGTAGTGTTAATTTGCATTTCTCTAATTGCTAGAGATGTTGAACATTTTTTCATACATTTGTTGATCAATTGTATTTCTTCTTCTATTAAATTTTTGTTCAGTTCCGTTCCCACTTATTGATTGGGTTATTTGGGGTTGTTTTTTGGTGTTGAGTTTTTTGAGTTCTTCATATATCCTAGAGATTAATACTCTATTCAAGGTGCATGTGGTAAAGATTTTGTCCCATTCTGTAGGCTCTCTCTTTGTGTTATTGATTTTTTTCTTTGCTGTGAAGACACTTTGTAGTTTGATTCCATCCCATTTACTGATTCTTGATTTTACTTCTTCCCTTTTAGGAGTCTTATTAATTGTTAAGATACTTAACTAGATTCAGAGGGAATATAAAATGTGCGTCTTTCCTGCATCAGTTGTTAACCCTAAGGAATTTACTAGTGATGGAGAAACGTCTGGGGATGATGAGTATTTAGAAAACTGTCTTCTAGGCCTGTCAAATCATAAATGCTGTACTCATCTAACCAAACTGTATTAATCAGACTTGGCAAAACAAAACAAAAAAAAAATACTTAATGCTATGCTTGATGATGAGAATCTGATGAAATAAATAAAACTCAACATTAAAAAAAGATGCCTGCAGACTTTGCATGAGACTTGAGGATGGGTTGGAGATATGTGGAGAGCAGAGGGTGAGCTGTTCAATTGGAGAAGGATTAGTGCAGATTTAGTTGGAGAAGACAATTGAAGATATTTGTGAACTCTGAGACACTGATGAAATGAAAAAAATATATATATCAAGTACAAAATAACAACCAACATTATCAAAAAAGATATGATGTCCCTGAAAACATGTTAGCAATAGCCTTGAATATGAAGAGAAAGATAAAAATTCTCTGAAAGTTCTGTAAGTTTATCTACCAAAAATATATGACAGGCAGGTGTGGTTCACGACTGAACTGGCACGCAGCTTTATCATCTGCAAAGAGTTTGGGGTATTTATTAATAAGCCAACTCTAAAATCTTCACAACAACCCACTGTTACTCATCTAGGCAGAGGCCCTTGAAAACTGAACTATGAAAAAGTGTACCTGTATCACAATTTCAGAGTTTCACTAGTTTATTACGCTCAAAGAATGATCTAATCTTTTTATGATAGGCAGCCAGTCATTTTTCAGTGAAATGACTACCACCACTTACTGAGAAACAAAATGAAGGAGATAACATTTCTTTCAGATATATCTGCACAGTCTTTCCCTTTATGGATTCATACAGTAATATCACATTGCTATAGTAATTTTCATTAAAGCCAATATTATATATGAACTTAATTTCATCATTTTATTCACTCCAAGAGGAAGAAATTATGATATTATCTCCATTAAGTAGTTATGGAAAGTGTTACTTAGAATTAATTAACTCACCCAAAATTCTATAGTCATTGTAAAGTCAATTACAGGTATTAGAATGCAAGAATCCTGATACCGAGAATTGATACTTTTTCTCCTAAATGAAAATACTTCTTTCACAATAATAAAAAATATAAAATACAATTACCTGATTAATTTTCTATTCTATTCCTATGGTCTTCACAACCTATTTTAAAATGTTTTCCACTTATGAAATAGACATATTCCAAATATATACGATATGTGAAATGTTAACATTGGGGGAATCTCAGTGATTTATGTGGGAATTCTTTGTATTGATTTTGAAACTTTTCAGTAAGTCTTAATTTTTCAAAATAAAGTGTTAAAAAGATTATGAATTTTTGCTCATTTCTACATAGTCAAATTTGTATCATCTAGATCCAAGAAAAGTAAATTAGCACAAGTTAGCAACAACAACAACAAAAAAAACTATTCAAACCAAAGAAAAATTCTGCAGAAGATAATAAATTATCAAAATACACCTCCAAAAAGTGAATAGTTAGTGGTCAAAATAGTAAAATCTGATCATTCTTGATGGAAAGGTACATATGCAAGAGATTAGATTGAAGAGATTCATAAATGATAGCCTTAATTTGTTTGCATTTAGTTTCTAATTACTAGTTTAAATGTTTCTATTCATATTAATGGATATATGAAAATGGATAGTAAATTGCAATCAGACTTTATTTGAATTTAAATCAATTCTGGAGTTGTGCCAGGTACCTGTTAATGGAATGCGAAAGTATCATTATAAGAATTTATTGAATCACATATCTTAGAGATTCAGGTACAAAGTCATAGTGAACTACTTAATATAAGTTTACGTTTTTCTATAGATCAGCATAAGTAATTTCGTCTTTGAACTTTTTAATCAAAATCATTACCTTATATGTGAATAATACCCTTGTGAGTTATATATAATATAATATCAGCAAGGAGGGAGGGGGACCTCTACAGTCTTAATTCCTTAAAAATTCCAGGCTAGGGGCTGGGGATGTGGCTCAAGCGTTAGCGAGCTCGCCTGCCATGTGTGTGGCCCGGGTTCGATCCTCAGCACCACATACAAACAAAGATGTTGTGTCCGCCGAGAACTGAAAAATAAATATTAGAAAAAAATTCTCTCTCTCTCTCTCCTCTTTCTAAAAAAAAAAAAAAAAAAAAAAAAAAAAAAAAAAATTCCAGGCTAGTGTCTTATCCCAATAATAATCCTTTTCCCTCCACTTAAACTCTGAAATTTTAAAGAATGATGAATTCATGATTTTTTTTTTAAAGAGAGAGTGAGGGGGGGGAGAGAGGGGGGAGAGAGAGGGGGAGAGAGACAGAGAGAGAGAGAGAGAGAGAGAGAGAGAGAGAGAGAGAGAGAAATTTTTTTAATATTTATTTTTTAGTTATCAGCAGACACAACATCTTTGTATGTGGTGCTGAAGATCGAACCCGGGCCGCACGCATGCCAGGCGAGCGTGCTACCGCTTGAGCCACATCCCCAGCCCCTCGTGATTTTTTAATTTAAAAAAAAATGAATAGAAGCAAAGCAACATGTGTAAATGCAGAAATCATAAACAGCCAAATGAGATTAAAAATATATCTTATAATTATTGTATGTATATTAAATGAATGTATATTAAATGATGGTTAAGGAATTAAAATGGAATGAATTTTGAAAATAGGAACAAAGAACAAGAAATTATTTACAAACAGCTTTGTGCTGGCATAAAAACAGACACATTGACCAATGGAATAGACTAGAAGATACAGAAACAACACACAAATATAGTCATCTGATCCTTGACAAGGTGCCAAATGCACATGTTGGAGAAAGTGCAGGGAAAACGGATATCCATATGTAGAAAAATGAAACTAGTTCCCTATATTTCACCTTGTATGAAAGTCAAGCCAAAGAGAATCAAAAACCAAAAAAAAAAAAAAAAGCAAAATTAGACCTGAAACTTTGCAAGTACTAGAAAAAAAAAAATAGGGATATACTCCAACATATAGGCACTTGGCAATGACATCTTGAATAGACTATGACTTTAGAATTAATACCAATATCAAGAAATGAGATGGCATAAAACAAATAAGTTTCTGCTCAGTGCAGGAAATAATTAACATGAAGAGATAGTCTAGAGAATGGAAGAAAATCTGTGGAAGATTATATTGTCCAGATTCTCATCTAAGAATTAATATCTAGAATATATATTTCAAAAACCTCAACTCAAAACAAACAAAGAAACAATTTACCCAACAAATGGGCAAATAAACTAAACAACATCCCAGAAAAAGTAAAAATAGAAAAACTTGCATAAAAAATAAAAAGTTCAACCTCATAGCCAACAGGGAAGTGCAAATCAAAACTACACTGAGACTCCATCTCACTCCATTCAGAATAGCAATCTTCAAGAATACAATTAATAAACACTGATCAGAATGTGGGAATGTGAATTAGTACAGCTACAATGTAAATCAGTATATAGGTTCCCCCAAAGTTAAAAATTGAATTACTACATGATCCACTTATAACACTCCCTTGATATTTATCCAAAGGAATTAAAGAGAGCATGTTTTAGAGTTATATGTATATTCGTGTTGATCAGCACAATTCACAATAGCTAAGTTTGGAGTCAACTTTGGTATCCCTCAACAGAGGAGTGGATGAAGAAAATGAGACACACACACACACACACACACACAGGCACACACAGGAGTTTTATTCAGCCATTAAAAAAAAATCATATCATTTGAAGTAAAATGGATGGAACTGGAGGACATCATGTTAAGTGAAATTAGCCAGACTCAGAAAGACAAGTGAAAGCTAGGGGGGTAAAGGCAAGGAAATGGATCTTAGAAAGAAGGAAACTATTAGGATAGAGAAAGATCAGGGGAAGGGAGCAGAGGAAGGGGAAGAATTCCTCATGTACAACTATGCCACAGTGAAAATCACTATTTTGTGTAATTAATGTGCAATGATAATTTAAATTTAAAGAGTAAAAAATAATCAGGCATATTTGAAAAGGGAAAAATCACAGTCAAAATTTTTAAATGTAATGGGTGAAACAATCCCATCTCAAAAGGAAATGAGAGCTGCACAAACTTACACAGGGAGGTAGACAACAAAATATATGTCATTGCTATGGTGTTTCTCTTTGTAGTAACACAAAACCAAGATACATCATGAACAAGATGAACTAAAAGTTTAACTTAGTTCACTATATATGTTTTTCTATGATTAATATGCTTTGTGATTATTATGCTGAAATTAGTATGATTTTACATGCATTATTATTTTTAAAAACAATATAATGTCAAGTGACTTTGTACATTTGTCTTCCATAGTAAATTATGTATGCCTTCCTTTCACTAATATGTATTTGTAGTAAATAGTATTAAATAGCCACTAATCATTATTCTTTATTAATTTTATTTTAAAATGAAGAACAACTTAAAAGAATAATACCAAGTTCAAAAACATTACTCAGATTCAGTAAAATGGTTCATGTATGTATTCAAATATATGTATACTGAGCAAAAATGGTACATCTTAAACATCATAGTTTTTTCCTATTTTAATTTGTAAACATACACTAAAACATATCTGTAAATATTCATATAGAATGACAAAATTTAAATGAATCACATTCTTTCTTCATTTTTAAAATTGTGAGAAATAGAAAGTCCAGTGGTCCATTTTCAGAATGCAGTATTTATCCTTAAATATAAAACTAGGATGTAAGAAAGGCAACAGAGGGGAAATAGAGCAGAGTGGAACGTTACAAGCAGTTAACTCACAAAATAGCACCATAGCTATGGACATGGCAGATCCAAAGTTCATGCACCTGAACAGCCCTTGACAAGCAGGAAGTGGGGGAAGGGGTTAGCCTAACCAACAGAGGTAGAAATCTCTGTTAAGACATAGAACTTAGGTAAAGAAATTAAAGAAGTAAGGTTTTCCTATCACAAGACAGCAAAGGGAGGTGGAAACAATAAAAGATATATTTCTTTAAATAACCCCATGAGAGACAGTAAAACCTAGGCAACAAACACACCAGGGGATAAAATGCTGATTGTAACCATCTTGGAGACACTGATAATCAGCCACCAGATCTTTCAAGACCATAATTAAATTCTAAAGTCTCACTTTTTTTTTTCTGTACCTACTGTCCTTAAGCCTATTCTTTGGGTTAGGGTAGGTGAGTGTGTTTCTCACATAATTATTATGATATCATGTTTATGTTTCAGTAACTCAGGTTTTTTTCAATCAGGTTTCCACAGATCTCAAATTTTCAGCAATATGTTATTTGGGTTTTATGACAGAACCTTATCAAACAAAAACAGAAGTGTTTATTTAACTTTATTTGCCACATATGATGCTAGTGCTTAAAATAATGGACAATAATGAATAAATGGCCCATTTAGCTACTGAATTGGAGAATATTAAGCTGTATTTGACATCAAAGGAGGACCATGTTCCTCTGCCGGAGTCCATTCTGGTTTTGATGAGGGATGAGAAAGGCTATTGGTAACTTGTGAGTACTTATTTCATAGACAGACCAGGAGCTGATGATTTTGTCATTCTCTCCCTCTTCAGTTAGCTCTCCAGAGCTCCCTTGCACACAACTGACCTGAGAATGTGATTTTTTTTCCTATAACAAAGTGTCAAAGGGAAATTTGAATCCTCAAAAGGAAATTTTTGCATGTCATAACCTAGTTATCATGCCATCTCTCCATTGTTTTTGGTGCTGCAAACATGATTATATAGAAGCAAATTGAAAATTTTCATATTTTTTATATTTTCATTGGTGCATTAATATATACATAACAGAGGGATTCATCATGCCATATATTTACATGCACATAGTTTGATCAACCTAGTTTCCTATTATTTTCGCATTTCCTCCCTTCCTCCCTCCTCTAATATCCTTGCTCTATTCTAGTGCTCTACCTTCAACCACCATCATTATTATTTCAATTAGTGCATTATAATATGTGTGACATAAATGACATAAAGCCATACACACACACACACACACACACACACATATTCTGTTGGTCTCACTTCCATTTTCATGAGACTCTCCCTCCATTTTTATTCTTTTCTCTCTAGCTTATGCCTATGCTTTTATACATCATATTTATTAATGTTTGCATTTTAGGAACATTGTTGATGATTCAATGTTCTCATTTTTTAAAATGATGAGTGAGAAGAAAATATTCTAGATCAAAGATTAAGACTAGTTTTCATAAAGTTATTGTTAAAAGATTAAAATCTTCAAGTTCTTTCACTGCATTAGTACAACAGAGGACATACAACAAATCCTTTATTACAGGAAAACTGCTCATCACTGGGGCTTACATAGGCTGCTAATTCAAGTTGTCCTATCCATTGTGCCTAGTCTGTGGCACACAATTGAGATATAGGACAATGATGACAATGACATAAAGCCACTTATCTAAAAATCACAGCATTTAAGAAGTAAAGGCCCTGATCATTTGAAGCAGGCATTGAAATCTCAAAACAGAGTAAAGCTTTTTAAAAATCAGTTAATAGATTAAAGAAACAAGTTATTTATAAGTTATTGCCCATCAAAATCACAAAATAGATAAGAATCTATTAATCTATTATAGGAAATTCTATGTCAAGATGCACTATATAAAATAGATAAGATTCCACTCTAATAAAGCATAATAAGTTGATATATTGACAAAATGCCACATGATGCCAAAGAAGCTTTATGTAATAAACTGATAAACAAGAGCTTCTGTATTCAACTTGATGAGTTAACAGATTTTACCAATATTTGTCACATTGTAAATTTAAGATTTATAAATGATGAAGAACTTTTAAGAAACTTTTCTGATGCAAAGAACTACTAAACCAGGCAAAGATAAGATACACATAATGGTTTGTTGTTTTATCTGGAAACAAAAGCTCTGTCTTGAAAGTGTCTTGCTATCTGCACTCACAGTATTCCATGGTTAAACTAACGTGCATGTCACGGATGATCAACAGTAATGGAAAAATGTGCATCACTTTTTTGAGAAAAATTTTGGGGAAAATTCTTCAGAAAATTCTGTGATATGATTTGGCATCTAGTATAAGACTGGACTCAATAAGAAAGAGTCAATTGAGACAATGTATCTAGCCTCAGTGAGTTGAAAAAATCTAGCTAGAAAACAGCACATGTGCACAAATTTTTTCTTTTAAATTTTTAAAAATATTTTTAGTCGAATATGGATATAGCTTTATTTTATTTATGTATTTTGTGTGTGGTGCTGACAATTGAACCCAGTGCCTCACACTTGCTAGGCAAGTGCTGTACCACTGAGCCACAAGCCCAGCCAGCCCCACACCAATCTTTTTTGAACAATAGTCTAATTACTTGGGAAAAACAATAAGTAGCAGAATTCAATATGATGATCAGTGCTCAGTGAGACAAAAAAGTGATATATAAGTTCATTTGGGTCTCTAAGGGCAGATCTTAGATAGGTCAAGGGGAGTGAATTGAAGCTTCCAGACATAGAAAAATAAAATAGGCAAATATGCAATATTTGTCTGCTTTTGGTATATTGGACAATAAATGAAGTAGATGTTTTATTATTTCACTAAGTATTCATCAAATATATATTGATATCTCACTATCTCCAGTTAATGTGCTAGGGTCTGTGGATCCAAGGGAACAAGACAGAACTGGTTTGTCAAAGCAAGTATTAGGATATAAGAGAAGAATTAATGAAGATTAAGTCTACATCCTTTTTTCACCAAGACAGTTTCATTAGAATAGTATCCTTGTGGGCTTAGATGTTAGATAATTACCTTGCAACTCCAAAGCTTTAGTTTTCCTAGATAAAAGGAAGAATTAAATAGCCTTAATAATACATATTCATATGTATTCTTTTCATACTTAAACAAATTATAAAAAGTGTTGCTATAGTTAGAGTTTATGCTAATGGTATCAGCAGAACATCCAAGATACCTGAAAATATCGAGGGTACTCTTTCCAGTAAATTCCTTGAACATGTGTTATAGAAATTAGCCTATATGTGTATGAATCAGAACAAACATGACTGAATTTTTTTGTTTGTGCTTTTCAAGTTCAGACATTAGTATTTGAGTCAGCTCACAGTTAAGAATACTATTGAAAAAATTCACTGACTATTTTCTCTACTCTCAACTAATGACCATGGCAAATATTATAATTGGTTTATAATCTTTGAATGTTCATATTATTTCATGAATTCAATTTTAAATAAGGAAATGAAATGTTTTGTCTGCATGAAAGATCAGATTATATACAAAATGAGATCAAGAAAATTTGATTATTCACAATTAATTCCAGAGTCACAGTAATACAAGGGAGGGGGGGAAACTATGTTCTCGCCTCTGTCCAATATCAGCTATTAGGCATAGCAAAGCATCTTGAACCTTAGTGACTTAAAATAATCTGCATTTGTTATTGTAAGACTACAGGACATCAGGTGCTCTGGTACTCCTCCTCCTAGGCTCATGTCACAGGGGTTTCATTCATGTAATTGATCAGCTGGTGGCTTGACCAGGACTGGCTGCCAGGAGTGGCTTCATTTACATGTCTTGTGTTCAGCAGATTCTCAGCTGGGCACAGGTGGGGCTGAGTCTGGGCTTGTTTACATGACAATTGGAGAATTCCAAGTATCAGAAGTATGCAAGTCTCCTTGAGGCAGGCCACAAAAGAGGTACACTTGCTGATCTGTCACATTCTATTGGCCAAAGCAGGTCATCATGAAGTAGGGAAATAAACTACTACATTTTGGGGAGGGATGAGAATTACATTTTGTAAACAGCATGAACACAGGAAGTATGATGGATTGTTGTCCTCACAAAATCAATTTACTAATTACCAAACTATTCTCAATAGATGGTGTAATTTACACATTGTTCTGCTTCTTGTTTTAATGAACTAAATGTTAAGTAGATCATTTTGAATGAGTTTGTAAAGAGCTTTTTTATTTAAAACTGCATCATAATCTATGATTACTATTGTTCATCATTAATTTCATTCTATGCTACCTTATTTAATTTAATTTATTTATTTATTTATTTATTGTGCTGGCAGTTGAACCCAAGTTTACCAAGTGCTACACATATACTCTACAACTAAGCTACACCTCCAGACCCTGACACCTTTTAAGAAAAAAAATGTAAGTCTTCTATATTAGTAAAAATTAGTATAGTATAGTATATAGTATAGTCTTCTATATTAGTAAAAATCTGTAGTCTTCTATATTAATCACCTAAAAGACTATATTTATAGAAGAGATTTCTAAAAGTTGAATAACTTAGCAAAATGAGTATATATAGTTATGATTTTTACAGGTATTACAAAAGTTTTATTATAAAAGTTGTCATTTTTTATATTACTAGCAGAAACCTGTGAGCATGCTCATATCTCATATTCTTGGGCCACATCATTTAATATAACTTTCTGAACTCTGCAAATACAACAGGGAAAAGTGATGTTTCAATTAGGCTTTAATAAATAAATGTCACAGAACATCTTTTATGTGTTTGAAAACCAACAATGCTTTTGTTCATAGCCTTTGATTATTTCTTGCATTTTTTAATCTAATAACAGTGATTGAACTTACATTATTACAAACAAAAGTCTGTGTAGTCCATGTGTGATGACACACACCTATAAGCCCAGTGACTCAGGAGGCTGAGGCAGGAGGATCTCAAGTTCAAGGTCAGTCTCAACAACTCCTCAAGGCCCTAATAAACTTAGTTAAACTCTGTCTAACAATTAAAAAGTAATAAAAAAAGGGTTGAGGATGTAGCTCAGAGGTAGAGGAGCCCTGGGTTCAATTTCCAGTAGGGGAGAAAAAAACAGCTATGTGAAGTGTTCTCAGATCTCTGAGAACTTTTGTGAGGGTATTCAAACGGATTTCCTAACTCTTGGATATGCATTTGATTTAGCCCAATTTTTATACTTTATTTGCTCATTCATTTTTTTGGATTTTTTAAATCAATATAATCAGACTTTTTATTTTCCTATGACTACTGGAATTTTTAAGGAATTACAGTATTATAAAAAGATAGATAAAACAGAATAGTAAACCATACAATAGGTGTAGGTAAACAGCATATTAGATCCCATGGGAAGTTACACAGTCCAAATTTGAGAAAACAGGAAATGTTGCTGAAGATACACCTTGACAGTTAAACAAAACATAATGAGGGAGAACATTCATTAAAAATAAAATTCAATTTGTTAAAGCTCAAAGTCCAGAAACACACCTGTAAGGAATTCAAGTAAAAATATACTTTTATTTTAAATATAAATCCTGAAACTAGAGTTCCACATTCAATATGAAAGTGGGTTTTCACAGATCTCAGGCTGGAGCTAGGAACAAAAGGTTAACAGCCTGGAGTCTACAGTAAATACACCCTAAGGGATTATAAACTTCTTGGTAACAGGAAGGAAACACTGATTCAGTAAAACTGGGGAATGAATTGGGATAACATTGAACTGGTGGAAGTGACAATGCAGGCAAGATCAGAAAGATCTGAGGGTAAGGCATGAAAACACATCAGTGGATGATCATGAAAAACAGACAGTGTTTGCCTGCAGTGTGTGAGTTTTACATGTTCAAGTTGTCTTGAAGTATCTTTCAGAAACCAGAAGAATGTGAAACTGCTGAGACTCCTGGGTATACAGTGTACACAGTTGCACATAATAGTGTTTAGGAACACATAGGAAGTTGCCTGATCCACAATTGAGGAAACAGGAAAGCACTGGATTGAGATGTCAAACACCTTCAGTGTAGATTATGACTATAAAGTAGCATCAAATAATGAAAACAAGAAGGTACAAAGAATCTCCTGTGAACCGATTAAGGATACATGTTGCTTAACACATAATAAACTTTGTAGAATTTACAACCTAAAGATTTCAAAGAGTAAAATATAGGGTAATGGTCCAACAGCAAAGAAGACAAGATGGTAAATAATGTGAGGTTAATCAGCCTCGAATGTTCAGATAAAATCCTACATAAGTTGGCCAGTGAAAGTAAAATTCTACATCAATTTGCACTTGAGGCTTCATAAACTGAGGCCTCACTTGGAAGTTGGAGGTTTGACAAAACCAGCAGGAAATATAAACTTAATTTTGTATATTTGGTTTCCCAGGAGCACTTGGGAACTAATGAAGGCCACTCCCACTGAGAAAATCATTTCTATTACTATCATTATAGCTAGAATCCCTCAAATAACAATAAAGCTTAAAGAAAAGTTTCACCTTATATATATTCAATTATAGAACTTCATGTTCTTTGCTCCTATTGAACTATTATGCTTATGAATTTTCTGTATATTATCTAAATGAGTCAGAGTTCAGTTAGGAGACATACATTACATTTCTTATTTTAACAGAGAAAATTTAATATTTCTTTAAAAAAATGTTAATAGTTATTAACTTTAATTAAAAAGGCAAAACGAAAAGTTATCATGAAGGGAGCATTGCAAGAAGCACCTCCCACACTAGATCTGAACAAATGAAAGAGGCTGCAGCTATTAATCTTAGAGGATCAGGGAAGAAGCCCTGGGGAGCCAAAATGCAAACCTCCAGGGAGCAGCTGCTCATCTTGTGCTGGTGTGTTTGTGTTCGGAGAAAATGTCCCATGAAAGGCATCAAACCTTTAAGTTGGAGTGTCTGAGGAGCTGCATGAATGAACTGCATGCATGAACTATTTAACAAACTACAAGTTCAATCAAATGCTGTTATAAGAAGGCACTTTCTCAGTAGCAAGAAAAACTTCCTTAGTAAGACTCCTATAGTGCAAGAATTAAAATCAAGAATTAATAAGTGGGTGGATTCAAACTAAAAAGCTTCTTCTCAGCAAAAGAAGCAATCAGTGAGGTGAATACAGAGAGCCTACAGCTTGGGAGCAAATTTTTACAACTTGCACATCAGATAGAGCACTAATATCTAGGGTATATAAAGAACTCAGAAAGCTAAATACCAAAAAAAACAAATAATCCAATCAAAGGCCAAGGAACTGAACAGACACTAAGGTGATACACAATCGATCAATAAATATATGAAAAATGTTCAATATCTCTACCAATTAGAGAAATACAAACCAAAACTACTCTAAGATTTCATCTCACTCCAGTCAGAATGGCAGCTATTAAGAACACAAACAACAATAAGTGTTGGCGAGGATGTAGGGGGAAAGGCACACTCATACACTGCTGGTGGGACTGCAAATTGGTGCAGCCAATATGGAAAGCAGTATGGAGATCCTTTGGAAAACTTGGACTGGGACCACCTTTTGACCCAGCTATCCCATTCCCCCGTCTATACCCAAAGGACTTAAAAATAGCATACTATAGGGACACAGCCATATCAATGATTACTGCAGCCCAATGCACAATAGCTAAACTGTGGGACCAATCTAGATGCCCTTCAGTAGATGAATGGATAAAGAAAATGTAGTGTATAAAAAAAATGAAATATTACTCAGCAATAAAAGAGAATAAAATCATGGCATTTGCAGAAATGGAGGGAGTTGGAGAATATAATGCTAAGTGAAGTTAGCCAATCCCCCCAAAACAAATGCTGAATGTTTCTCTGATATAAGGAAGCTGATTCACAATGAGGTTGGGATGGGGGAACACAGGAAGATTAGAAAAACTCTAGATAGGGCAAAGGGAAGGGAGGGGGAAAGGGGATAAAAAAGATGGTGGAATGAGATGGAGGGCCTCACTGAGTTGCTAAGGCTGTGTTTGAACTCACAATCCTGCTGCCTCTGCCTCTGTCTCTGGGATTACAGGAGACTGCTGGAAAAGCATAACTCTGAATTGGAGAGCCCCAGAATCATTATCACAAATGTTGAATACCTGAATACCTGACCCAGAGAAACTTCCCTTATGTAATTTTATGTGTATATGTGTGTGTGAATATATGTGTTTGATGTGGAGTACAGACAAAATATAAATATGTGTGTGCATGTAGCATTTAATACATAGACTATCCTGGAGTATAATTTTACTTTTAATTGTCCTTTAACTTTGATGAGAACTTTTTTTAAAAAAAAATATTGCATCATCTTTGAATTTATTTTAATTTTGTTTTGATGGCAATGATACTTCACTTGTAGTAACCTGATATTTGAATAAATTGACTGATGTCTTACAGCAGCTAGAAACATTACTGATTATAGCAATAAAACTTTATTGGCCTTCATAAATGAAAAATTCATTAATATCTGGCTTACAACTCCAGCTGAGCATCCTGCTTCATTACAGGAGAAAGGAATCAGCAAATGTGTCATCAATCAACATTTTCTCCAGCCCAGGTTTTTCCTTTACCTGCTACTTTTTCTGTGAGCCAAATATTCATACACACAGTTTTCTAGGACGCCCATGTTTTGCCGGGCCTCTTTGGCACCAATGCTTGTAAATCCATGTTCAATCTTAAATGCAAATAGTTTTTTAAAAGACAATTTTCATCAAGCTCAAATAAGCATCTCTTTTTACTTTAAATCATATTTCCATTCACTGAAATTGAAATAAAATACAAATATCTATGTGTAATAAAGCCATTAGTAGAACTACAAAGGAAAATGCATACACATTTCAGTAATTTGAGCACTATCATTTCACAGGAGCTTAAGGCTTTACAGACAAAAATCAGTCTGAATGTTAAAGAAATTTTGCTCAAGGAAAGCAGAAGACAGCAACAACAACAAACAACCAAAGGCCTAGAATAGGTAAATCATTAGAAAGGATAATGATATAGTAAGCTAAATTTATATTTTAAAGAACTAAATCACTCAGAGCAAAAGTTATTAATTCTTGTTGTGAGAAAACTGACCAACAGAAATGACTGGAAAAATTAAAACACATATTTATTAACTCTTAATTTTTTAGTAAACATTTTTCCTAACAACATTTTAAATCTCACATATACCATTAATTCATATATCTTCATTTTAAAGAAAACTACAATAGAAGATTTTATTTATGTAAGCTGAATAGTTTGTATTATTTTTTAATTTGTCTATAAGGCTCTATAGGTGCATAGAAAAATAAAAATTTATGTGGATTAAGATTAGTTCCATGACAGAAGGATAATGCAATAAAATCATTTATGATGGTCAATTTTATGTGTTAACTTGACTGGGTAAAGGGATGCCCAGAGTGTGGGCAAAATATTTCTGGCTGTCTGTGAGGGAGTTTCCAGAAGAGAGTATTATTTGAATCAGGAAGACTGAGTGAAGATCTACCCTCACAAAAGTGGTTGGGCACCATCTAATTCTTTGGAACCCTAAATTTTTAAAAATGTGCAGGTAGTGTGCATTTACTCTCTCCCCTTGGATTGGGACATTTATTATCTCTTGTTCTCCGACTTTGGGGTTTCTGATTCTTGGGCCCTTAGGGTCCAAGACTTAAAGCAGTAGCTTCTTTGTTTCTCAGATCTCCAGCCTCAAAATAATTTACCTTATAGGCTCCCCTGATTCTCAGGTCTTTAGACACGAACTGAATTACACCACAGCTTTTCTGGTTCTGTTGCTCTCAGGCAGACATCTTCGGACATCTTGGCCTCCACAATCTTGTAAACCAATTCCCACGATAATATCTCTCTCTCTCTCTCTCTCTCTCTCTCTATATATATATATATATATATATATATATATATATATATATAGAGAGAGAGAGAGAGAGAGAGAGAGATATTAGATATATATATATTAGATATATATATATATCTAATAATATATTATTAGTTCTATTTTTTAAGAACCCTGACAAATAAAGCATTTGAAATAAACATTTAAAATACTGCTTTAAAGACAATATTGCATTATTTACATTTAAAAAAAATGAAAACTTGATTTTATACTTGTAAAAGAAAGCCTGGATTGGGCTGAAGAGAAAAACTACTTTTTGGAGTTCACATTCCATGCAGCTGTTTTTAGAATATTTATGCTGACTATTAGTTAAGAAATTTGAGACTGTGCTAATAATAAATAAAGATAACTGATTAAAAATTTAAAACTAGATCTTTTAAATTGTTGAGTTTAAATTATATCATAAATAGCCTGAAAAAAACTGAACTCATTTTTCCCCAAAAGAATTGTTGGTGCCATACAATGATATTATTGATTGACAGATATATTCTTTTAACTATTTGACAATATTTTTGTGAGAACTTTAAAATGACTCTTAGTTTATGTGCATTAGCCAGCCATCGAAATTGTTCCCAATGATAATTATCTCTTGACATTCATGCCCCTTTGTCATCCCCATTCATATCAATAGATCTGACCTGTATAAGAAACAGCAAATTGCAGAAATAACCAGAGTTACTTCTGAGGATAGGTAATAAACGACATTATGTTTCTGTCTTTGCATATTATTAAATAAATCCCTCTGGGAAAACCTGTTGCTAGGCCAAAGGGACATATACAGACATAAGGAGTGGCCCACATAGTGAAGCAATGAGGCCTTTTCAGCAGCTGGTGGGAAGCTAGGGTCTTTGGCCATCAGCCATGTGAGTGAGCCACTGCACCCAGTTCCCACTAAGTTTCTGGTTGGCTGCAGCTGCAGCCTACATTTTTTTTTTAATTTCTTACATACATGCAGCCTACATTTTTTTTTAATTTCTTACATACATGCAGCCTACATTTTGATGGACACTGGGTGAAACACTCTGAACCTGAAGCACCCTAGTAAACCATCCTTGGAATCCTAATTGTAATCTACAGAAACAATGTAAGATATTAGATATTCATTGTTGTTTTAAGCCACTATTCTTTAATTTGACAAGCATCAATAAATTACTAATATCTGTGCTTAGTATTAACCTTTAAACCATTGTAAGTATAATTTTTCTGTGTATCAAGAGATAGCATATATATATATATATATATATATATATATATATTTATATTTAGTATTGTCTTTGAATCCTGTAGTTTCATGTAAAAAGAAACTCAATAATCTACTTAGGATTATCCTAAATTGGTCATAATTGTTTCTTAAGTCCTTGAATACTTGATTGTAGGTTATTACATAGCTGTCCAATAATTTTACATTGAAATATGAGACTGAAATTGAGAAACTCTTTTTAACCAAAGTGTTTTGTACACACAGTGTTAAAGGAGAAAGGGATAACTCCATAAAGATAATGACTGTGTTGACAATAGAAAATCATTAAAGATATCAGCTATAGCAGCAAGATTACTCACAGACCAATAAACCAAAGTGAATAAAATCTATTGTCAGTGATGCTTTGACACAAATTCAAAAATTGGAATTCCCTTCACAAGGTAAGATGATAAAATGTCCCTTATAGGATGTGATTAGTCATTTGAGGAAAAAAAAAACTAGAGATCAACTGTACACTAATGACAGACAAGTTTGGATAAAATATAATACTTTGTTCAAAGTAACCTACGTATTATTTCAAAGAAAAAAAAGTAACTATAATATGATTATAAATATATGGAATCCAAAACCACTTATTTTGTCCCAGCCTATGGATAAAATAATAAGTTCCATGTGATTTCAACAAAAAAC
This sequence comes from Marmota monax, assembly GCF_021218885.2. NCBI lineage: Eukaryota > Metazoa > Chordata > Mammalia > Rodentia > Sciuridae > Marmota > Marmota monax. The sequence goes on from NW_026693533.1 coordinate 569,964, forward strand.
TCAGATAGCATTTTTCAGAGATCTTGCTAAATTGATGAAAAATTTCATATAGAAAAATAAGAAGCATATGATGGCCGAGAAAATTATAAAGAATAAATTTGTGAGAAGTCATTCTATGAGAATTATTTCTAAATTTGGTAGAAATAGAAAAAATAACAGAGATCTGATAAAAATGTATGTTAACATATGACAGAAGTGATATTAAAATCAGTGAGTAAAAAAAGTATTAGTCAATATTATAAGTATTTAAATCCCTATATTAAACATATATGCATATTATGTATGCATTATATTCTTACCTCAAACCACATATAAAAATAAAATGCAGACTGAAGGACATCAAATGGGAAAAATATTAAATCATTTCACCAAGCATAGACACTGTCTTTAAGACAGCAGGATCAAATAAGACTTATCAAAACAGTTACAAATGGGGGCTGGGGATATAGTTCAGTTGGTAGAGTGCTTGCCTCTCATGCACAAGGCCCTGGGTTCAATCCTCAGTACCACAAAAAAAGAAGAAAAAAAAGCGTGAAAACTTGCACTGTAAATTAATGACCAAATTAATGGGCTTCCAGTTCTCCATATAAGGAAATTGTAAGTCATCAGTCTGTCCTAAAAACATGTATAAACATGAGAAGACTGAAAAAAACAATGATTCTTCTTAGAGTCCCCAAGAAAGTGAAGATTTTAGTTCATTTTCTGTTGCTATTATAGAATACATGTGACTAGATTAATTTTAAAGAAAAGAGATTTACTTTTTGGTTCATGGTTCTGGAGACTAGAAATCCAAGATGGGGTCCTCATCTGTCAACAGACTCCTGCTGCTTCAACTCATGATGGAAAATGGAAAGACAAACAGATCTAATCAGAAGTAAAAGAACCCAAGGAAAAGACTTGCTATTTCTAACAACCTATTCTTGTGAAACTGATCCAGTTCCCTGAGAACTAAGCACTCACTCACTCACTTGAGAAAGCATTCATTTATTCATGAGGATTCCAATCCCATGACCCAAACATTTGCCTCTATTCCTTGCATCCCAACACCACTGCAATGAGGAATTATGGTTCCAGCTCCTGAACTTTGGAGGACATAGTAAAACCATAGCATGAGGTCACAGAACAAACCACTGCTCCTCAAATTGAAGAGACAGATGTATGAAAAAAATTTCAAGTTACTGGAGTAGAAACTTCTGTAAGAGCAAGTGCCAGGGTAGGACAAGCTGAACTGTACTTGAGGAATTGCTAGAGGCTATATGTGGACAATCCAAGAGTCAAAAACTCCGTGGGGACCCAGTCTTATGCAAGTCCCATGTTTGTGTGAATTTGACCTCCATGAGCTCAACCAATTTTCATGGTAAATAGCAAAGAAAAAGTATCCCCTCACACTTCCTGTGTATGAAGGAACCATTTTGAAGACAGACAGAACACTCTGTTCTTCGTAAGTGTCTGCCCTTGGAAGAGACTAGTCAACCAGAACCTATGCTGATGGTTTTTACTAGAGTACAGCTGACCTGGGGCAAGAAAATATGCAACTCTATCATACCCGAGCACCCTTCCCCACATAAGAAGGGAGAAAAACATGGAAACACTGTTAAAGTTCACCACTGAGAGGCAAAGGATTGCTAAAATTTAACCACATAATATTAATAATAAACTAAGTACACAGACAACCCAAAGACTAGAAGATTGGTAGAGAATATTTGCAATGCCCATTGTCAGCAAAGGATGAGTTTTCAGAATGTATAAATAATCCCTACATTAATAAAAGATAAGAATAACCCAATAGAAAATAACTGTGCAAACGATGTGAGAGTATATTGATATATGGAATTACTAATAAATGTGTATACAGATTTTAACATTATTAGTAATCAGAAAAAACACAAATTGAAACAATGAAATGTCATTTTTCTCATAGTTAGACAAAATTAAATTTTTTAATAATTTTCAAATATCAAACGTTGTCAAGGCAACAAGGAAATAGGTGTGCTATGCTATGAGTGTAAATTAATCATTTCAGAGGTCAGTTCACCAAAATCTAACAAATTAGAACATCCATATATCTTGTCACAGGGCTATGACATTTACATGTGTCTACCCTTAAAGAAAATTTATTTATCTGCAAGAAGATATTAGTTATAGCACTGCTCCTTGTAGCAAAAGTAGATATACTTAAACTGCTCCTTTTATAAGAATAGATAATTACAGCTTTTATAATTCAAAATTCATACAAAAAATTTCAACATGTTTTATATGAGTGAAATCTACATTTGGTAACCTTGAAGGAAAGAAACAAAGATATACAGAATAAGATATTTATATGAAAACTTGAATCACATATAGTTCCTATAGATGTAGGAATTAAACCAAATTCCTCTGAAGAGAGAGAGAGTACTTGAAGAATGAGACCGGGTAGGAGAAAAGACTTCTGACTACATTTAATTTGTTTATTGATTTATTTATTTACCTATTTATTTACTTAAAATGCTGTGAGACAAATTTGCAGGATATATCATATTGTGATATGGGGTAGGTACATAAAATTGAATTCTGTGATAGACTTCAAGAAGCATTTAAAAAGCAGCAGAAACATGTTGCTGGAATATTCTATTGTAAAATAAATACATACTTCAAAGTATAAAGTGCAAATGGACTTATGGTTAGGAGATCCGGGCTCTGGATTTTGCTTTGCCGCTGACTCCTGCCGTGACATGAAAGTTATATATGTATTCCCTTTTGACTCAAATTACCGCCAGGCCAGTTTTGACCTTCTACAAATCCTAGCTCTTGTATCCATGAAACTCATATGAATCTCCTCACAATAGTACTGTAAGCAGTGTCAAGAAAATAAATGAAATATACTATTTACATAATGCCACTCAAAACTTTAAATTTAACCTAATTTTTAATTTGGGAATTTTTTTTCTTTCAAAGTGATAGTTAAAATGCCACATTTTGGGTGCTATAGGGATCACTTCATAACAGACTATTCAAGTGTTATAGGACAGTGCCTAAAAGCTGAGATATGAGGAACTGGGCCTGGGTGAAATGAAGAAATTTAATACTGAAACATTTTTAAAAATATTTTTTATAGTAGATGAACACAATACCTTTATTTTATTTTTATGTGTTGCTGAGGATCAAACCCAGTGCCTCACACATGCTAGGTGAGAATCTACTACTGAGCTATAACCCCAGCCCAATACTGGAACATTTTAGCACTTTTATTCTATAAATGCTTCTTAAATATGACTTATTTTATACATGTAAATTATGTAAATATGTGGATTCAGACAAAGAACCAAAGGAAGCTTTGATTTTGCCGCCATCCAATGTGGAGTTTAGCTGTCATTAACCACCATAGCACCCCAACTTGATGATGAACCTAGGTTTTGGTACCATATCACAAAACCAGATTGGTAAAACTGGATGTGTGTTACATTTCAGTGTCAAACTACTTCACAAACAGAAAGACACATTCAGGATTGCAAAGACTATATCCTAAGCACTGGGCACCTTTATGCCCTTGCCTGAATTCTTTCACACATTCATAATCTGAGTATCTGATAGATACTAGGCACTGGTTTGGCATATGCAAGTAGAAAGACACATCTGCTTTCACTCAATAACAAAATCATTTGGAAAGGAGTATAATAAATTAATAAGTAAATTAGTGAGTGATAAATACATAAGCTGGGTGGAACTCTTTGATCTCATTTTTGGTTGAGTTTCCAACACAAATGAAATCACAATCCAAATTGAAATGGAAGAATCAATAACACGCTGAGGGAGCAGATGGAGAAATAGAGAAAGAGGAAAGAAGGCAGGAAAGCAGGGAAGGAAGGAGGGTGGGTGGCAGGAAGGCAGTAACAGAAGAGAGAACTAAAGAAAGGAAGGGCCAAAAAAGGTAGGAGTTAACATTTACAAGAGTAGACCCAAACCAGCTTGGCTTTTTCCATCCTATCTCTTCTCCAATCCTGCAGATCAGAAGTTGGAAAAAGAAAAGATCCTATGGTAAATAAATTTGTTGGGTAAAGGCAGAAACTCTAGATAGGGAAAGAAAGAAAAAAACTGACTGTTTCCCTCCTTCTCCTGGGCCCCGAACAAGGGAAATGGGGTCTTAACTCCAAATGAAATTTGATATCTTTTACTATCATTACTTTCATACAATAGATAAATCAATTACTAAACTGAAGATGTGGTAACAAGAAGCCACCAGATTTACCATTCAAAACTGACCAAAAGAATCCAAGGAATTTATCCTAAAATTTATCCCCATGTCAAAGAACAATTCACACTCTGGGCAGATATAAAAGGACAGAGACTGGGCGCCTGTAATCTCAATGGCTAGGAGGCTGGAGGCAGGAGGATCACAAGTTCAAAGCCAGCCTCAGCAACAGCAAGGCACTAAACAACTCAGTGAGACCCTGTCTCTAAATAACATACAAAATAGGGCTGGATATGTGGCTCAGTGGTTGAGTACCCCTGAGTTAAATCCCTGGTATGAAAAAAAAAAAAAGAGGAAAATCAAAACTTTTTCAAAAGTTATATATCATGAATTTTGCTATTTCAGTGTAGTAAGATGAACCATAAGAGAAGAGGAGCACAATGAGAATCTATGAAAGAAGGATCTAACTTTGTTCCAAGATAAGAGAAACTTAAACTTATACTCAAGGGATGAACAATACTTTAGGTAGAAGTGATCTTTATTCTATTTTACTTTAAATTTGTAAATATTTGAATAAATCTGGAAAAGAGTAGGGGAAGCTAAGGCAAATAACCTGAGCGGTTTGGAAACTTCAATGATGCAGAATTATCTTTGTGTTGGTTAAGTTAGGCAGCTAGTAGATTTTGTGTATATTTTCTCTCAAACTCTGCTCTATTTAAGCATGAAGATGCTATTATTTGTTTCTCAACAAGGAAATTGAACCTGAGAAAACTTGATATGCTTGCTTGAGTTATTTACATAATAATTTAAAGTTATTTACATAATCCTGGTATCACCACATTCAGATTTGTGGAACAGAAGAGCTTTAATTCTTAACTGATGTGCAAAATAGCCTCATGAAGCCCATTTCAAACTACACTCAGCAAGCTATTTAAGTGGAGAGAACCCTGGAGCTACAGAGATACTAGGCACTCCTGGAGAATTAGAAATACTACACATTACAGAGAAATAAATATAATTTCTACTATAGAAAGAAGAGATTGATTTTTGCCTGCTCCTCAAGATGGGTAAAATAGCCAGTCACCTATGGTCATGTTTAAGGAGCATTAAAAGGACCCTTGGTCTAGTATATCTCCCTCATTGACTTTTGTCTTTTTACTTAAAATGCTAATAAGCATCCTCACTATTTAATATGTTGATGTACCTCATTAAGTATATATTTATTTTCTTGGATCAGGAAAATATTATTGCCTTACAAAAACTTATCACATTACATCCCAAAGAATAGAAATTAAAGGAAGAAGTCAAAAATGTAAAAATATAAAAATAAAAAGAAAGATCCAGATTGCAGTATCTTTTTCAGTGAAGTGGATCTAGAATATACTTGTAAACATAAATGCTGTAAAACTATCTTAGGAATCAGACTGGAGAGAAGTAGGGAGAATAATTGTGAAAATAAAATAATGTACACATAGAAAAGAGAAGATTAACAAGCTGACGGTTTTACCTTGACAGCTTTGACTTTGGTTGGGCCCAAGGCTAAACGTAGGTTGAGCCTAGATATAAGCCCAGTAAAATTTCTTACCTGTTTTGATATATGGTGATTAAGAAACTTACCAAATTGTGGCAATTTGAACTTGCATGCGTCATCTGATAGAGAAAAGGAGGCTTTGTAGATGTAACTAAAATAAAACACATTAAATTTAGATAAAGCATGAGAAGACAGGAAATAAAATTCATTAGTTAATGTAAAGTAACACAAGGAATTTCCACTAGTAAAAATATCAGATTAGTTAATAAGTATTTACCATAATATAAAAGTGGTATAACATAATTAATGAACATGTCTTTATTCATTGATAGGAGGATTTCATCTGTGGCAGAAGGTAAACTCATACTTAAAAATCTTACAGCTGATTTGAAGCCAAAATGACATGTAATGTAAAAGAGTCATCTGTTTCATCTCATCTTTTTCTAGATGGATCTCTATTTCCTAAACTGGAGATCTCTGCCTTCTTTAAAGTATTGGACAAGTATATCTGACTGTTTTTTCTCTTTCATAGACTCCTCACCACAGCAAGAGTGATGTGCCCAATTGTAGGATTAGAGAGACTAGAAAAAAAATTCTATACTTCCAGGACCAGCTGAATTAATCTAACCTCCTTTTTCCCACAGGGAATGGACTTGGAAAAGAAAGGGGAACCCTGGTTCCTACCTCAATTTCAATCCCAAACTCTATCACCCAATCCAGCTCTATTGGAAGTAAACATTATTTTCATCTCTGTCTGGTCGTGGGTCTATTTCTACTTCTATTTTCATCTCTGTCTGGTCGTGGGTCTATTTCTACTTCGAACTCAAAAGATAAAAAGTTTGGGACAATTGGATTTATTTGATTACTGTCCTCAGGAACTAAATATATAAGAACTCTTTAATAATTACAGTCATTTATATCCAGAAAAATTGGACTATCTTTGCTTTCTTCTATTATTTTTAACACATAAACTATATAACAATAACATGTGTGAATTATACATTAGTGTATGTATTATGTATATATGTTAATATATATTACATATTAATTTCATTATAATTTTTTAAAATAGTTGTCTGCTTTTATGCAAACTTCAGACTCTATGAGAACAGTAACCCTTCTATTATGTTTACTTCTTCATGACCAGGGCCTAGTTCTGTGACTAGCACATAGATGGTTCCAGAAAACACTTTAGTACATTAATTAAACATTACTTATTGAACTCATATCATCCTATTTCACTGGATTACTATAGATAGGCTTTCTGGTTTCAAAAACCAAAAAACTTGGCATTTTCTGTCGCTTAATAAAGTCTCTCTTTCATAGGGAACTTCAAGCAAGCACCTTTCACAAATGAAATTCCTCTGAATAAAAATGAAATTGTGTGGTGAAATTGGAACTGCCTGTGGGTTGAGGAAATAAAAGCTCTGAATACTTAGAAAACTTTTACTTTTGATCCCTTTATTAGAGAACCAATATTATTCTAGGTTGCTCTTGCTGTTTTATTTTCTATTTTCACACTATTGACAGATATGTTGGTAACATTCACACTTCAGCATGACCTTTTGGTCTTTGAAGAGGAACTAGTAATCTTTCATGAGAGAAACTTTCCTGTTAAGGTGTTTTCCTGCCTTCCTCTCTTCATTCCTGCTATGAAGAATTTATTCTGTGCTTACAACGTTCTTCTTTCTGGAAAATGTTCATTTATTGCAGGTAGTGATGGGGGTTGTGAAGAAAAATAAGCAAAGAAATGGAACAAAATGACTAGCAGAGTCAATAGTTGGATGCATAAAATATTTCTCCAATGGAGTGATATTTGAACCCAAATCTGGAATAGGATTGAGAAAATCATTCAAAAGCCATATGGGAAACTTTCTCAGAAGAAGAGAGAGTGCAAAGGCTTTGAAATGAAAATGTTGGTCCTCTTTAAGAAAAACTAAAGGGACCCATCCTGGAATGAACCTTCTTAGCTGTTGAAGTGCTACCCTTCCTTTTTGTGTTTTATCTCTTCTTTGACTTCCACTGCTCCCTGGGCCATACTGAGGACCTCCTAACATATTCTCCTTTGCTCTTTGTAACAAAGCCCTAGATGCTGTTGGTTGGCAACAGTAGAGTTTCATCATGATTTTCAAGCTGTTATTGTGCATGACTTTGAAAGGAACTGAATAGCAGGTATATACATTCAACACAAAAATAATACTGCATCAGTAAAGTCTCCAAACCACTCAGGTTGTTTGCCTTAGCTTCCCTTACTCTTTTCCAGATTTATTCAAATATTTACAAATTTAAAGTAAAATAGAATAAAACATATTCTGGAAAAGAAGAGACACATGGCGGCCAGGAGGGAGTGGCTGAGCCGCCCTGTGCCCCACACCTCAGCACCCGCAGATCTCACCTAGTCGGAATACTCCATCTCTGAGAGTGTTAGAGGACCCCTCTCCAGTTGCTCTCCTCAGAAATCACCATGGCTGTAACCTTGCCTCGAGGCTCTGGGTCTCAGCATTCAAGTAGGAAGCCTGGCGTTCCAGCAGGACCCAAAGCCGGAAGTTCCAGGCCACGCAAGACTCAGGCGAGTGCCTTAGCAGAATCACTTATCAACACATCTGCACATCGCCAAGACTTCGCCCTGCTCCCATGCAAGTCCCTCAGCTGCTGCCTACCCACAGCGCAATGCAATCGCCCAACTCCTTCCACCTCACCAGGCACCCTGGCGCTGAAAGCAGGCCGCCACCATCTTGACTCAACATTCTTGTCATATTAGCTGGGGGCAGTTCCCAGGTGGGATCTCCAGAGGCCAGGTAACATTGAGTTTCCTCAATTGGGAACTGCTGGGAGAGGGAGACTGGGCTAAATTCTGGAGCCTAACCGAGAGACCAGAAACTGGGAAATCTCCAGGCAAGAGAGGGAGATTGTCCCAGGCCCTAAAGTCATAGGAGCGGTCCCAAAAAGAGACCCCTGAGGTGCAGTCTTTCTGCAGGGACTGGTGGGTGCCACTCCTCGCATCCAGGCGCCCTGCGCCAGGACCAGTCTTCCTGCCCTGGTTACCTCCACCATCTGGAGGGCAGACACCAGCTTACAACAGACCACTGGGTGAGAAGAGAATAAGGAAATATATGGATCTCTAAAGCTAGCTGCAACCCTGGCTTCTTCGAGTTTTTTGTTTGTATGTTTGTTTGTTTTTCCTCTTCTAACCGTCTATCCTCAGGCCCTCACATCCACAACATATGTGAAACCAAGAACTTTGCATGAAATAGGACTTTGAGGACTGAGGTATCTGAATAATATAATATAGAGGTGTTGCATAGGCACTTTGTTTTCTTTTCCTTTTTATTCTTTCATTTTTCTTTCCCCCTCCAAATTTTACTATTTGAACATCTGTATTTTTCTAAATACATATTTGTGTTTGTTTTATGTACTCTACTGTCATCTCACGTACTTGCCTACCCTAAATTACTTCCTGTCTATTCTCTTGCTACTAACCCTCTTCATTAGATTTCTCCTTCACACTTCCTAAGATATATTAACTCTATGTCCTCACATCCTACCTCCTCAGCATATTGTCCTACGACCCACCCCCAGTTAATTGTCCAACATCAGAAATTGTAAACCTTTTTACAAAAATACTAATTATATTTTAGATAATAATTGAATCCAACATTTCTGTACATTGAGACTAAATGCTTAAAATAATGATGTAGGGGTAAATCTAGTAACTAAAATGTAGAGACAATATAAAGATGGACATTACATACTGCTCAAGGGGACCATACACCAACAAGACATAGCAATCATAAATATATATACTCTAAACAATGGCATAGCTATGTTCATCAAATAAATTCTTCTCAAGTTCAAGAGTCAAATTGATCACCAATAATCTTGGGTGACTTTAACACACCTCTCTCACCACTGGATAGATCTTCAAAACAAAACTTTAATAAAGGAACTATAGAACTCAATAATACAATCAATAACTTACACTTAACTGACATATATAGAACCTGCATCAAGCAGATACATTTTCTGCTCAACAGCACATAGATCCTTCTCTAAAATAGACCGTATACTATGCCACAAAGCAACTCTTAGCAAATACAAAAATGTAGAGATACTACCATGCATTTTATCAGATAATAATGGAATAAAATTGGAAATCAATGACAAAATAAAAAATAAAAATTACTCCAACACCTGGACACTAAACAATATGCTACTGAATGAACAATGGGTGCAGAAGACATCAAAGAGGATATTAAAAAATTCTAAGAGGTAAATGAGATCATAGATACAACATATCGAAATCTCTGGGACACTATGAAAGCAGTTCTAAAAGGAAAGTTCATTGCATCGAGTTCATTCCTTAAAAGACTAAAAAGTCAACAAATAAATAATCTCACTTTATATCTCAAAGCTCTAGAAAAAGAAGAAGAAATCAACAGTAAAAGCAGTAGAAGGCAAGAAGTAATTAAAATCAGAGCTGAAATCAATAAAATTGAAACAAAAGAAATAATTGAAAAAAAATTGACAAAACAAAAAGTTGGTTCTTTGAAAAAAAATAAATAAAATTGACAGACTCTTAGCTACACTAATGAAGAGAAGAGAGAAAGAATTCAAATACCAGCATACATGATGAAAAAGGTAATATCACAACAGATACTGCCAAAATGCAGAAGATAATTAGAAATTATTTTTAAAACTTATACTCCAATAAAATAGAAGATATTGAAAGCATCAATGAATTCTTAAGTCATACGACTTGCCCAGATTGAATCAGGAAGATATACACAATTTAAACAGACCAATATCAAGTGATGAAATAGAAGATGCCATCAGAAGACTACCACCAAGAAAAGCCCAGAACCAGACAGTTACATAGCTGAGTTCTACAAGACCTTTAAAGAAGAACTAATACCAATACTCTTCAATTTATTTCAGGAAATAGAAAAAGAGGCAGCACTTCCAAATTCATTCTATGGGGCCAATATCACCCTGATTCCAAAACCATACAAAGACACTTTAAAGAAAGAAAACTTCAGACCGATATCTCTAATAAACATAGATGCAAACATTCTCAATAAAATCTGGCAAATCAAATACAAAAACATATCAAAAATATCGTGCACCATGATCAAGTGGGATTTATCCTAGGTATGCAAGTTTGGTTCAACATAAGGAAATCAATAAACGTAATTCATCACATCAATAGACTCAAAGATAAGAATTATATGATCATCTCAATAGATGCAGAAAAAGCATTTGACAAAATACAGCGCCCCTTTATCCTCAAAACACTAGAAAAATTAGGGATAACTGGAACATATCTCAACATCATAAAGGATATCTATGCTGAGCCCCAGGCCAACATCATTCTAAATAGAGAAAAATTGAAGGCATTCCCTCTAAAAACTGAAACAAGACAGGGATGCCCTCTTTCACCACTTCTATTTAACATAATCCTTGAAACACTGGCCAGAGCAATTAGATGAAAGAAATTAAAGGGATACGTATAGGAAAAAAGAACTTAAATTATCACTATTTGCTGACGATATGATTCTATACCTAGAAGACCCAAAAAGCTCCACCAGGAAACTTCTAGAACTAGTAAATGAATTCAGCAAAGTAGCAGGTTATAAAATCAACACCCATAAATCAAAGGCATTTCTGTATATCAGTGACAAATTCTCTGAGAGGGGGAATGAGAAAAATTATCCCATTTACAATAACCTTAGAAAAAATAAAATACTTAGGAATCAACTTAATGAAAGAGGTGAAAGATCTATAGGATGAAAACTACAGAACCCTAAAGAAAGAAATCAAAGAAGACCTTAGAAGATTGAAAGATCTACCTTGCTCTTGGATAGGCAGAATTAATATTATCAAAATGACCAAACTACCAAAAACACTATACAGATTTAATGCTATTCTGATCAAAATACCAATGGCATTCCTCATAGAAATATAAAAAGCAATCATGAAATTCATCTGGAAAAATAAGAGACCTAGAATAGCCAAAGCAATCCTTAGCAGGAAGAGGGAAGCAGGTGGCATCACTATACAAGACCTTAAACTATACTACAGAACAATAGTAACAAAAATAGCATGGTGTAGGCACCAAAACACACTTGTAGACCAATGGTACAGAATAGAGGACACAGAGACTAAACCACAAAATTACAATTATCTTATATTAGACAAAGGTGTCAAAAACATGCATTGAAGAAAAGATAGCCTGTTCAACAAATGGTGATGGGAAAACTGGAAATCCATATGCAACAAAATGAAATGAAACCCCTATCTTTCACCATGCACAAAACTCGACTTAAAGTAGATCAAGGACCTAGGAATTAAACCAGGGACTCTGTGTCTAGTGGAAGAAAAAGAAGGCCCTAATCTTCATCATGTGGGATTAGGCCCCAACTTCCTTAATAAGACTCCTATAGTACAAGAATTAAAACCAAGAATTAATAAATGGGATGGACTCAAACTAAAAAGTTTCTTCTCAGCAAAAGAAACAATCTGTGAGGTGAATAAACAGCCTACATGTTGGGTGCAAATGTCTACCCCTCACACATCAGATAGATCACTAATCTCTAGGGTATATAAAGAACTCAAAAAGCTAAACACTAAAAAAAACAAATAACCCAATCAATAAATGGGCCAAGGACATGAACAGACACTTCTCAGAAGAGGATATTCAAACAATCAACAAATATACGAAAAAGTGTTCATCATTTCTAGCAATTACAGAAATGCAAATCAAAACTACTCTAAGATACCATCTCACTCTGGTCAGAATGGCAGCTATTATGAAGACAAACACAATACGTGTTGGCAAGGATGTGGGGGAAAAGGCACACTCATACACTGCTGGTGGGACTGCAAATTGGTACAGCCAATATGGAAAGCAGTATGGAGATTCCTTGGAAAACTTGGAATGGAACCACCATTTGACCCAGCTATCCCACTCCTCAGTCTATACCCAAAGGACTTAAAAACAGTGTACTACAGGGACACAGCCACATCAATGTTTATAGCAGCACAATTCACAATAGCTAAACTGTGGAGCCAACCTAAATGCCCTTCAGTAGATGAATGGATTAAAAAATATGGCATGTATACCCAATGGAATATTACTCAGCAATAAAAGAGAATAAAATAATGGTATTTGCAGGTAAATGGATTCAGTTGGAGAAGATAATGCTAAGTGAAGTTAGCCAATTCCCCCAAAACAAATGCTGAATGTTTTCTCTGCTATAAGGTGACTGACTTATAGTGGGGTAGGGAGAGGGAGCATGGAAGGAATAGACAAACTCTAGACAGGGCAGAGGGGTGGGAGGAGAAGGAAGGGGTCAGGGAGTTAGCAATGATGGTGGAATGTGAAGGACATCATTATCCAAAGTACATGTATGAAGACATGAATTGGTGTCTTCACCAATTCATATACAGAGATATGAAAAATTGTGTTCTATATGTGTAATAAGAATTGTGATGCATTCCACTGTCATGTATTTTAAAAAATAAAAGCAATTAATAAAATAAAATAAATAAAAACATATTCTGATATCTGGTATTCATTAAAAAAGTGGAAATATTGAAATATTGAATTTTCTCCCTAAATAGTTCATATCATCACCAACTATCCTAAATATGTCCCTTGTGTAGCATACTGGCAAACATGCTAGACACTATCCAGGTATGGGGAACATTAAGACAAGATGCTCACCTGATCACTTACACCTCAAGTATTCGCAGTATCCCATTCCCCAACTTGTGATCCTCTAAAGTTGTTTTTGTTCTAAGAGCACTGATTTGATCACATGGCAAACTCACATGGAACCATCTCTGACTTGACTTTGTTCATAAGGATAAAATCCAACTTCTTCAGCACACCTAAAAAGGCCTTACAGTCTGGCTCTGACCTTGTGTCCAGATGTGGTTTCAGGATCATCTTTCCCCACGTTGCTTATATTCTATTCCAGTGGTTCTCAACACTGTTTACACAGTGGACTCACCTGGAGAGCTTTTATTAATGCCAGTGCTAAGGTCCCATCTCAGAAAAATTACATCAGAATCACTAAGAGTGCAGGTTCTAAAGAAACAGGTATTAAAAATCCTCTAAATGATTCTAATCTGCATGAGGTTAGAAAGTGATTCAAACTGCTTCTATTGCCTATGAGTATTTTTGTTGGCATTTGTCCTAAATTTAAACTATATGGATCAGAAATCAAATAGAGATGTGGAAGAAGGAGAAAAATAACCACATTGAGTTTCTTATATTTCTTCTCAAGCATCCATAGGTTTCTATGCTTACCTGTTCTTTCAGTTCTTTTTTATTTGTAGTATTTGTTTATTTGTAGAACACTTGCACATACTTTCTCATTCTGGCACTTTCCTTTTTATATTACAAAATGTAGCCTAAGCACTGCCCCTCTTGAAAATGAAAGCAATTCCACAAGCAGTTAGAAGCTTCTTGTTCTAAATGATGTGCCATTTTGAATTTATCTCTCTTAAAACATTGTAGAAACTTGATCACCAGTGTTCTTCTTGCATAACTAAATATCACAGCCTTCAGGGCAAGGAACCACATATTTTTTATCTGCTTCACTGCCCTGTTACTCTTGAGAACCATAATCCAAGTAATAGGAGAAAATGCAGAGAAATATGAAGTTCAGAACCCAAATGAAAACAGGCTTTTTTTTAAACAAAGGAAGAAGTAATATATTTGTTAAATGCTGCTGATTAGTTAAAGAAGATGAGGACCATTGATTAATAGTGAAGTGTAGGAGTATGGTAGCTGTTAGTGAGTCAGAGTGGTAATATAAGATAGTGTTGAAACATATGGACTTCAGAAAATTCTATCTGGATTTTAATCCCATATCAGCTTCTTACTACTTAGGTACCTTCCATATTGTTATGAGGATCAGAGTAGCCAGTAAATAGTCTTGTAAAGTGCTTTTTTATAGACTCTAGAACAGATTTATTTATTACTGTGAACCACAAGTAATTTTGTTTTTTTCATAAGTAATTTTACTCTACTTTATATAGAGAATAAAACCTTATTTAAAATGTATACCAGAGATTTGGAGACAAGAAGAGTATGTGCATTTTTTTGAGGAATATTACCATAAAGGAAAGAAGATATGAGTTAGCAACTGTAGTGCAATATTAAACCAAGATAAAGTGTTTCTTTTTAAGATAAAGAAATAACAATATGCTTATATATTAGAAAGAAAGAAATTTTCCCAATGCCAGAAAAAAGCAGGATTACTGAAATGTTGTCTAGTAGGAGGTGAAGAACATGTGGAAATTGGTATCTAAATGGGAAGATTAAGTAGAAGTACAGTTTATCAGCAATAAAAGAAAGCAAAGAAAAAATTATGATTCCTGAAATTTTGGGGCATGGAGATGGATGAATAGATGGACAAATAAATGGATGGGTGGATAGGTAGAATGATATGATAAGGGAAGATAGTAGAAGTTCTTTTTCAATCATTTTATTTTCACAACGAGATAAATGGCAGATATCAACAAACAAGAAGTTGGTGGCAATTTTAGAAGACAGCCAGAAACATGAAGAAATTGGCTGTAAGGGTGAGTATCTGGACTAGCAGACTATATCAGGATTCCCAGGTAGCATGATGAGCCCTCTGAAGATTGAAGATAATGAATTTAAAATGAGACCACGTGGTATATGTGTGTGTTTGTCCTGTCTCAGTTGCAAGAGGCATGTAGAGAGATATCAAAAATGTCGATTTGTTGTGGATTTGGCAAAAAATACAGGAGAAATATATATATGAGTGGGTATCATGGGGTAATTATAATGATGATCCTCTGAATTTCAGGTGTATTCTATATTGGTGATAATATGAAAGAAGTGGAATTAAATAGAATGGAATCAGCAGACTCTCAGTTCAGGTGAGGTCCAAAGCAGCTGGACACAGGAGCTGCAGGTAGTGAAATTCATGTGTTTCTCTTTCCTCTCCCTCACACCATTTTCGGCTTAACTGTTAACAGAATTACTGAAATGATGTCCATGAGGAGGGCAACCTGCCACTCTCTCCTCTACCCTTCACTGTGCCTCCTCCAGAAAACCTTTCTTGAGTCTCACAGACTAGTTTGAGAGCTCCTCCAATCTGATCCTCCATCATGGTTTGCTATTAATCACAGTCCATTAAATTCACTGAATTATCTATCAGACTCTTCCTATCAGTTTTAACTGGAAACTACTTATAGGAAGTATTCAAAAGCATTTTGATGGACACATAAAAACACCCCTGAAAGAATTAATAAGCAAGTCCCTTTGTGTGGTAGATAGCATAGTGGCCTCTAAAAATATCCACATCTGAATCTCTAGGGATCATGTTATTTTACATGACAAAAAAGGACACATGGATGTAATTAAATTAAGGATCTTAAGATACTGGGATTATCCTGGATTATCTGAGTGAACTCAATGTACTCATAAGAGGGAGACCAGAGGAGAGGTGAGGACAGAAACAGAGGCAGAAGGGATCCAACTGATCTGAAGGAAAAGACAGAAGCCAAGAGATGTAGGCAGCTCCCTAAAACTAGAAAAGTTAAGGAAAAGAATTCTTTGCTGCAGTCTCAAGAAAGAAGACAGCTTTGCTGATATGTTGATTTTTAGCCTAAGATTCATTTCAAACATACAACTTCTGGAATTGAAAAATAATATATGTGTGCCTTATAAACCACTAAATTTGTGATAATTTGTCAGAGCACCAGTAGGAAACTAGTACAGTAATTAAACAGAAATTCACCAGGGCTGTGTTACACTCTTCACCTTTGTATAGGGCTGAAACAATCTGCAGCAGATCATTGACATAAGGGTGGAATTTCTCTCCCACTCTGACTTTTATTACCCAGTCATATGATATTTAAGACCTAAAGTTAAATGAATTTCCCTATGATGATAGATAAGTATAACATACTTATATCTAGGTGCCATGTGTGATTATGAGATAATAAATAGACATGTTTCATTTTAGCTGTAGATAGCACTGGATACACTTTTATTCTTCTATACATGATAGCAATCCTTTGTGTGATTTAATCTCTGAAACTAGCAAAGAGAATGCAGGTAGATTCAAATTTCAGAAAATATTGGCATCCATCTAATAACTTTTTTCACAGTGAGTTGTGAAAGTGACTTACAGTGACAAAATATATTATGCCCACTAAAATATGTAAGCTTTCTGGACATATCATGAATTGTAAGGCAATGAGTATTTTATTTTTGATGTAGCTAAATGCATCTGCAGCTTGATGGCCCTCATAAGTAATAATCTGAATTGCCTATCAGAGAAGACTGTTTGAGTTATTTACAAAAGAAAATCTAACCCAATAACCCAAGATGTCACCATTTTATGCAGAAATAAAGTGAATCTGGCAGCAAGTATAATGAAATGAGATAAGCCACACACTTGAAATCTTATATTCTGTGTTAAAAAAAAAATCCTTACAAACTGTTTCTGTGCATCTATAGGCTTACTGAAATAGAATTCACATAAATTGTGTAGATGATCAGCCAGAGATCTCATGCTAAAGTTCCTTCTAATGATGGCAACCATGGCTTCCCAAAATGTCTCCACTGCCTCAGGCCAACTATCTTTGAGTTTCTCCTTTGCCTCTATTCTCTTAGAGTGTGTCTTAGGTCTGTCAACCCTCTGTTGCCTAAATGAACCTTATTTCTAAATGTGCTTTCTTTGTAAGCTCTAATTTTATTCAGTAGATACCATAATTTTTGCTGTAATTATTGTTATGGTGACTAAACAATAAATCTATTTTCCTTACATTTGGCCAACAGCTTCTGTATATTTTCAACTTCCTAACCCAAAGTTTTTATTCAAGTCCTTTTTTTTAATTTGTAGTATATTTACAACTAATCGTCACTTCCCATAATTCCAAAATATTGCTATTTTGAGTAATCATTGCTTAAGGAGAGACCAAGAACATTCTGGAAAGAACAAAGCTATTGTGTTAGATGATCTCTGATATTATTTAGTCAAATGTACCAAATTAAGTTCCTTACCATCCTCAATTTCATTATCCTCCTGTGTAAAAATGCATCTTAAATATCTCTATTGGGAGAAAGAATAACTCAGAGTATTTAGAAGAAGGAAATAAGACAAAGCATGTGAAAGCCACTAATAATACCAATGGCACATTTGTAAGAATATTGGTACCACCAACAGGGGTGAGCCATAAGCAACAGACTGCAGAACAAACTAATTATTTTTTGCAGTGTCTTATTCAGCAGCTAGTAAAAGCATCCATCTCAATCATTTGATTCCTCTGGCCCTGCACTTCTCAATTTGTGATTTAGGTATCCCTACAAGTCTCTTGCAGACCAACTGTGACATCAAAAATATTTCCAAAATAATACTAAGATAGTAGTGTTTTCACTAACATTCATTTACAAGTATTCAGTGTCATTTCCCAGAATATTATGAAACTCCTAAAACACTGGGATAAAGAAGCAAATGTAAGGCTCTCTCTTCTAATAAACCAGTCACTAAGAGATATGCAGATTTACAAAGATGCACTGTAATGCCACTCTGAATATATTTTTGAAAAATATAGTCATTTGCCATATATGTTGTTATTTCTGTTTAAATGTAATAAATATATGATTGTTAATTTTTACTAAGTTATTTAATAGCATTATATGTTCCATCTCTAATTTTGAATATAGTAATTGGATTATCTGAAAATAAAAAAAATGTTGAGGGAACTTCTGTAATTTTTATCCATATAAAGGAGTCCTGAAGAGCAATGTTTTGAAACCGCCACTTTGGTTTCTCATCTTGGTAGATCACTCATTCTCACCCTTCTCCATTTGGGTCATGTAGCTACTTCACTATTTTCTACTGTAACATGATTTATTGTGATTCCCTGTGATCACTGATGCATAAGACTACTCCTTGAACTTGAATGCATTCAACCACAGGAGATATAAGCAAAGTCCTGCCTTAGCAGGACAGTGCAAACCTATATTTGCAAATCCTATGAAATAAGACTGTTTGGAACAGGACAGTGTGTTGTACTGGACATGAAGACACTCTGCCTCATCCCCAGTCTAATCTTGGATCATTCATCTCTTTACATATACTAGCCTCATTGAACCCTATCTATAGTAATTCTAAGTTAGTTTTAATTTCTTACTTAAATATAACCAGTTTTACCAGAAAAAAAAATGTGTATAATTGTTTCATAGATCTGAAAGCTAGATTAATGGAAATTACATTTTGCTCAAAGTTAGAAAGATTTCAGGAATTTTTGTACTACATTTATTTACATTCAAAGTAGATATATAAATATGAATTTTGCAAAACTTTGACATTTTACATCAGGGATATTATGTTAAACAACAGAAACTAAGCGTAACTCATATAATCAGAAAAGTCTTAAATAGATATTGAATAATTAATTGACATGAGATACACACAGAATCACCAGGTATCTCACAAGCTAATGAGGATTATAAGAAAATTGTAATGAATGAATTTTGTTATGCCAGCATTTAGCCTACTATTGCCATCATGAATCTTGACAGGACATTATTGCCTCTCCTTATTCGTTAACTGATATGCTAGTTAGCTTTGGGTTACTGTGACAAAATACCTGTGATAATCAACTTAAAAAGAAAAAGTTTATTTTGGCTCACCCTTTTGGATATTTCAATCCACAGTAACTTGGTCTCATTTTCTTTGGGGTTATAATTAGGCAGTACATCATAATGGGAAGGAAGTTGCTCATCATGGCTGGAAAAGAGGAAAAGGAAGGCCCAGGGTCCCTGTATCATGCTCCAATTAACCAAAAGATCTCCCATAAGGCCACACCTCTTCAGGTTTCCACCACTTCCCAATAACCCCAAGCTGGGAACTAAATCTTTAATGTGGGCTTTCACAGACATTTCAGACCTGAACTATAGGAACTTGTTAGTCCCTCGTCCATCACAATGGGTGTCACTGCATTCAAAGTCAATATGGAGAGCAAATACTACTGGTTGACTGAGCCTAATTGATGTATCCAAGTTCAAGGGATGTGGAGAAAGAAAATGCTTGATACTTTAAGCTCCATCAAGCTCTTCTTTGTACTCAGCTATGTAAGTTGGGAATCCCCTATACGTAGACATGATGTTAGGATTAAAAGTATAAGAAAAGGCAAAACCCACTACAGAAACATTCATGTTTATCAGTAATTTAAAATTTACCAGAAAATAAAACTATAAATTCACTATAAATTTATCTTACAATATTACTGATTGCACTGTCATATTGAGGCATTTTTTTCAAGGTCAGAATGAATATTTTGCACATCTGCACCGATAAATAAATGTCTATAAAGTTTTAGTGAGGTGATAATTTGTTTCTTTTTTTTTCCATGTTTATATTAAAAAGTAACATTTATATAATATTTTTGTAAATGAGTTATGATTTATCTAAATTAGCTACTCAGGTAAGTAAAAACATAGTAAACAAAAATTCTGAACACGATGTATGCGAAATGTATGTATATGTGTGTGTCTATGTGCCTGTGTGTATTTCAAACTTTATTGTTAGATTAGTGGTCTATACTGTGTTTAATTATAGATCGAAATCAAAATGCAATTTCTAACAACATGTTTCAATTTCTTACTGGCATCCAATGCATTTTATCTCCAATACAACTTACAAATCACACGTGGAATTTTTTTAAAAAGTAAAACATGAAAACAGAAATTAATGAAACATTGATTCAGGCACAATGTAATGATAACTTCTGCTGTAAAAGAAAAAAAATGCTCTGGTTCTAATGTGAAGATTTTAAATTTTTTTAAAACTGATGAGAAAATCTGAGGGGAAAAAATCTCTAAGCCATTTTACTTCTTCATAAAACAATGACTATTTGACATTAGTAAAATGGATCTTAAAATTTACAAAAAAAAAATGAGCATGAATTTTAAGCAATAGTTGATGAATGCTGCACAATTAACATTAAATTATAATGCTGTTTGGCTGGAGATCAAATAATAGTATCCTGCCCAGCAGGTTCCTTCAGATTTCCCTAAAGGAAATTTATGCACAGAGAATGAATAAAGGAAAGTTAACACTTAGTTATCAATTGAGACTTTAGTATCACATTCTCAAATAAAATTCTCGTGAGTTAATCAGACTCACAATTTTGTATCTTCTATTTTCTGGGCATTAAATTCAAAACTAGGGACAACAAAATTTAGGTAGCTCCATGATACCTGTCCTTGTGAAGGAACTCCCTTGTTTAAGACCTGGAGGTTTAAAAAAAAAAAAAAATGAGACACTTGAACTTTCCTGAGTACAGCACAAAGAATGAAGATTAGTGACTTAAGAAAAGTCTTCAGAGATAGACCAGGGCAAAATCATTCTGACCTTGCAAAGTTTAGTATGGTTTTTAGCTATTACTTAAAGGTGACAGGGACCTTGCTCTAGGGAATAGGATGATATAACTTTAATTTTACATATGCTTTCCCTAGATGCGATGAGGAAACTGCATCTGTTTGAAAAAAATGCATGGAAAAAGGAAAATGTTGAATGACTACAGCTGCAGTCTATATAGGCTCAGCTAAACTCTGAAAATTCTTGACCTAAATTAATTGTCCCAGAAGCAAGGAAACCTTAATGGATGACCCTCACTACTGCCCCTCAGGAAGTCCAAACCCAAAGCAAGTTTACATGGAAGCATTTAACAACAGGTTATAAAGGGATGTGTTTTTTTTCCAATTGTGTCCTGTTTTGTATTTTATAAAAATGAAAGTGACTATTATGCCCAGAAAATCAAAAGTCTAAGATCGGGCAAAGATATCAGAATCTTCAGACATGAAATGTTATCCCTAAGGTGGTACAAACCTTCAGTATTTTTCACAAAAATGTTTGCATTTTCTAAAACTATTTTGAATCTTCTTACTGAATGAGGATATTATTATGTTATATTAAATAAATGTAAAACTCCATTTGTCTGTGTGTGTGTGTGTATTGCGTGTGTGTGACTGAGAGACAGAGAAAGAGAGAGAGAGAGAGAGAAAGAAAGTTGGGACTGAGAGGGTGAACATAGCAGAAGGAAGTGTACATAACTAGGGAACTTTGATCTTAGAATCCATTAGTCAAAGTTTAAAACATAACACAGGGACTATTAACACACTGGCTACATAGCTTGTTTCTGAATATACAAGATTATTTTATACCTTGTATCCTAGCAGTCATGCTGAAGAGGGAATAACTCCAAGACTACTGACATTCACCTAGTTCACATCAAACTATGTCCTGAACTACTCAAGCCTTGGCAATAAAATACTGGAACCAAAGGAGTTTGCAATGGCTTGATACTCGGTATCCTCTGAAACCTTAAAATCTCTTGGACGAATTTTGAGATCAAAGCCCACAGTTCTGAGCAACCTGAACTGCCTTTCTCATCACTCTGCCCTGAGTGCTGGCAGCACTAAATTGCTTGTATATCCCTTAAATAAGCATTCCTCACTTGATTTGTCAGAGCAGTGTCCAAAGATGCACTTTCCATCAATCCAGCAAACTATTGACAGATGTACACTCTTCAGGAAGAGGTCTGATTCTTTGGATGTTGAAAGAATCATAGGCTACTCGTAGATGCACATTTGGAGTGTACATAACAGCAAATACAAAAAGAGTGTGTTTGTGAACAGGCAGCAGGCATTGCCTGAAGTTAAAAAAAAACAAAAACAAACAAACAAACAAACAAAAACTAAAGGATAGAAAGCACGCACCATCTTGTGAGAGTTCTGCGGCTCTGGTCTTGTAAATCCAGCCAGCTAGAAACTCATGCTCAGAGCATTTTCTGGCAGAAGTCAGAAATTCTACAGCATCCATCACTGGCCTTTTGGACTAGAAGACTTTCTGATGCATCCACTCACCACTTTCCCTTTAAAGGATTTACAGGTCTCCAGTGGGGCACTGTTTATTACTATACCTGCTACTGAAGACACCAAGTAACTGTGAAACCAGAAGTTCAAACAACTATGAGTTTTCTAAGAAAAAAAAATTTCAATTTACTAATTTAATGATAATAGCAAGTTAGGAGTATGGAAAAGAGGTTGACATGGGAGGTATCTCAAACCCTGTAAACAAGTGGTAGACATAACCACAAATGTATCTCTAGCTTCAGAAATTTGGAATCTTCATTGTTAGTCTTTGATTTCAAGACTGGTTTTATTGTGTTATTATTACTAATGACAGTAACCAATTAATGAATAAGAGAAGCTAGAAGATGGTAGATTTCAACCTAGGCAATAGAAGGACTCTCACAAAAGAAGGCAAAGATAAATCCATTTGACGAGCCAAAGGAAATACAAGGAAGTAAGCAGTCAATTCCACTGGCTCCTCAGCTAAGGTCTATGATTTAGATATATTCTCTGGCAGGTGAACCCCTGGGGGCCAGACTATTATATTTTCCCAATTTGGTGACTATACTTATGAAAATATCCTGTGTTTTTAAAATTCAAATCAAGCTGTTTATATTCATGACCAAAAGGGTTCTTGAGCAAGAAAATCCTCATTATTGGAAAAATCCATTGTTCTGCCTTTGGAGGTGAGATAAAGGGATGCAAGTTTACTCAAGAAAATATATAGTGGGATTAAACTATATTTTTGCTCCTTTTGTAAAATATTTTATTTTGAGACAATTTTTAAATATAAAGATCAGTGTACAGTTAAAGTGTATTCCCATTTATCTTTCACCAAACTTCCCCCTAAATGATAACATCTTCCACAAATGTAGTATATTCACCAAAAGTTAGAAATTAATAGTGATACAATACAATTCAGAGGACTACACATTTATTCATGTTTCACTGTTTTTTCCACTATTGTTCTTTTCCTGTTCCAGAATCAAGGCAGAACACTACATTGTATTTAGTCAGCATGAGTCCATTAGTTCCTTTCAATTTGTGACTGCGTCTGTGTTTTCTTTCTGACTTTGTTTTTCATAACTTTGTCACCTTCAAGAGTACTGGTATTGTAGAATGTCACTCATGTTGGATTCATCTGATGCTTGTTTTGATTAGACTGTGGCTTTGTTTCAAGAGAGGACACCTCAGCTATATCCTTATATTGGCGGTACCCATTATTGACCAAACTTGTTACCAGTGATACTAACCCTGGTCACTTAGATGATGAAATGGCAACTGCCTTATATGTGTCTTCTCTCCAAAGTTATTATTTTCTGTCATATATATGTTAGAGGCTCTATGGGAGAATTGAACTCCACCTCCTGGACAAAAGAAGATCAAAGAATTTATGGTTTAGGTTACAGCTAACACAGAAATTAATAAAGTTTTGGGAAAAACTTTGCCTCTATGCAAACATCCTGGTTTGCTTTAAAAATTTTCCCATTTCTTTTAACCTCCATCACTGCATCTTTCCTACAGGAATAATTACCCTGGTATTCTCCTGGTGATTTTCTATGGACTTCAATCTTCCTACATCTATTATTTGAATTTTTCTATGAAAATAAACATGTCTCTTCTCCCCCACTTACATGTACCTATAATAAATACATATTTATAAAATATAATTATTCATTTATGGGTATTTATTTTATATTTTTTATTTATTCATTTATTTTGAGTACACATTATCACCATAGTTGTTCTGCTCTCTAATTTGAATACCGGCCGCTTGCTCAGTTTTCTTCAGTGACATTTTGACATAATTCCATTTTTTTTCCATTTTAAGTCCTTCTCCTCTGGTGCTACAAAATGCTCCAAGCTATTTTGTATTTTTCATTGTACCAGCCCCAGTGTTAGCCATTTCACCAAGGATCCCTGGTTGCTTTAATGTGAGAATGATATTTAGAAAAGCAAGTGGAAATGACACTCTTTCCACTTTCACAGCTAGAAAAAAATTAGGAAAATTGAAAAATAACAGATTTTCTTGAACTCAAAAAAGAAGTTAAATCACAGTACAAACAAGTAATACCAACTGTCTGGGGAGACAAGGCCTGCAGGCAAGAAACAGGACCTACGGAGTTACTGACCTGGGACAGATGCAACCAAATGTTATATCTATACTGGTTAGCACATAGAGCTAGAACTTTTAAATGGTTGCTAAAGACTGAGTGTGAACTGCTGTATAAGTATGAGGCCCGTGGTGGCTCTAAACATAAGGGAAATCCATGCTCTTATAGGCCTTTCCCTCTAGGAAGTCACCAGGCATCCAAAGAGAAGCCTGGGGAAAAAACCTGAGAAAGTTTTCCTTGTGCTCTTGCCTGAGAAGGAACTAGTGGAAGCTATAGCTGCAGGAGTATGGGAATGCGGATTCAGGGAGCCCACTTCTAGGATGGGCAAGAGAGCATGCAAGGCTTTAATATTGTATCTACACAGAGGCAGGAAAACCTGAGAAAGCCACCTCCCTTATAGTTCCCAGTGCCTGTCTAATATAGAGTCTTAATACAGCCTCAGAGAGGACTCCCATACCCCACTAATCCCAGCACATAGATAGGCATAATGTGAACATGAAAGTGGATTAAGCCTTGGAGAGCTGCAATGGACAGATTTTTCTTGGAACATCACAAAACAACAGTGCAAAGGTAATTATGGAAAAAATACTCAGAAATAAAAACACTGGCAAATCAACTCACATAAACACAGCATGACACTGGAGTGATTTATGGTGAGAATAGTCCTTCTATATATTTCATAGATGTTAGTAAATTATGGTTTGGATAAGAATGCCAACCTCAGTGATCAAAGTGCTTTCTTTTCCCCTTGGTTCATCAGTTTGAACTAATTTGATTATGGAAAAACTGCTTCAGTTAGGATCTGAATTTCCCCTTTGGCAAACTGAAAATATCGCTGCTGTGCAACATTGCTTCCAATGCAGAGCGAAGGTCCTGAGTTCTATTGATTTTTGCCATAGTTTGCACACATATGTAGGCTGGATAAGATGCCTAGTGCAATAAGCCCCCAGTCTAAATGAAATAGCCATGAGAGATAAATTGTAGTTAGGAAGATTGCAACAAAGCCATATTTCTAAGAATCAATCTAACAAGCATATTTCTAATGGACCATTAGAAAGTTTCCATTATGGAGAAAATGAACATTGTATTTACAATGTTTGGAATGGAAAAGAATTAGGCTGTGAGATGGTTGTTGAGAAAGAATAAATTAACAAGTTGATTAAAATGGTCCCTTATCAGACCATAAAGAGTAGACTGGAAAAGTTCTAAATTCGAGGACTTGTGTTGCATGCTCACTATTAACATGTAATAAGAGTAGCATGATATCTCTCTCTCTCTCTCTCTCTCTCTCTCTCTCTCTCTCTCTCCCAAAGATGGCACTTAACAACTGAGCCACATCATCAGTCTTTTTCTTTTTTTCTATTTTATTTTGAGACAGGGTCTCACTAAATTGCTTCGGGCCTTGCTAAGTTGCTGAGGCTGACTTTAAACTTGCAATCCTCCTGCCTCAGCCTCCTGAGTCACTGGGATTATGGACATGTGCTACTGTGTCCAGCTGAGTGGCACAAATGTTGATGACCTTTTCCTATTACACTCCAATACTTATTACATTTTTAGTATATGCTGGTTTATTCCCTTTTTCTTTTCATGTCCTTAAAGTCTAAAATATTTTAAGTGTAACAATAACATACCTTCTTAAACTTTTTCTAGTGTTTTTAAAGAGTAAATTCAAAGATGGAAACATTTGTAATTGGAAATATATTCTTATGTATAACTCATGACATATGTGAATGTAGCTTTTTCTCTTTTTTTTTGAAATATAGCTTTCGTTTTTAAAAGCATTAAGTACATTTTAAAGTATCAAATTGGCCCTGCAGATATTTTTCAATAACTTGTAAAATTTTAAAAATTGAGTTAAAAATAATGCAAAACAATTTTTTAAACTGAGTTAAATCCAATAAAAATGACAGTCTGGCATAAGTCTAAATTATGGTAGATTTCATAGGAAGCTTTGTGTTTAGCTAAACCTAGCCTTGATGAGATTGGGACCCAGAGCTATTTTTAAATCTGGCCACAAGATGGTGCTATCCCAAAGCAATTTCAAAGATAAAGCAAAGTATATTCCAAATTATTTGTATTTTACTTGTGTTTCTTTTCACATGGAGTCTACAGACTTTAAAAATCCTATCAGTGTTTTTTTTTTGTACCAATTGATTTTGTACTTCAAGATATTTTTCAGGTCTGTCTTTGGACTTTTTGGTCCTTCCTATCTATTGTTGATTATCTGGCCTTCAAGGAAATCAATTAAGCTTGTTTTCTTGAAAACCATATACAATGTTGGTAAAATAAAATTTCAAAAGTAAGAAATAGTATAATTCTTTTTCTGTTAGTTATTGTTATTTATTTGTTTCTGTTATTCAACAGCAGAAATATTCCTTTCTGTATCAGAGGGTCAATTAATGTAACAGTCACAAACAGAATAAACTCTTAGGAGAATAACAAGCTGAAAAGTATTCTCATTAATTTGGTCATATTTTTCTCTTTCTTAACTATCTGGACCTTCATGTGTTGAGAAGTTTGTCTTGCTCGAAAGGCAGCAATTAAGGATCTCCACCAAGATAAACAGAAACTAAGAGGGATTCTTAATAAAGTGATGCTCCCAGATGATTTGACATCCCTCATACTGATTTGTTCTCTCAGGTCAACAGGACATGGTTACTGAGAAATACCATTTTCAGTTCAAAAACATTCAGGCTTGTAATACTGCAGCTTGCCTGGAATCTAAGAATAATATCCAAAGGTGCTCTGTGTCTCCTTTAGAAAAAATCAATTTGATGCTTTGTGGAAGCAAAAAATAAATTGTACTAGAAATCAGAGAGACCCAAGACCCAAAGATGCACTATAAAGATTATTATAACATTAGAGAAAAAAACTTAAATTTTCTGGAGTGTTTTATAGAAAATAATTTCAGATGTTTGTTGGTTGAGAGTATATTCAACAGACTTCTAGATAAAAGTGGGTAAACTTTTTGGCTATAACTATGCTGCTGCTGAAATGCAAGCTTATAGTTGTGTATTTTAAGATGTGTAACATGATGTATTAATAGACACAAAATGTGAAATATGATTTTCATATCTGTCACCAAACATGGTTATGGTGTGTGTGTTGACAAAATTCAAATATACATCATTATGAAATATAATCACTGTACTTTACATTAGACCTCTAGGATCCTTTCATCTTGTAATTGAAAGTGTATACCTTTTGACCAATGATGTCTCATTCTTCCCCCTCTTCTACCTCCAGCCTCTGACAATCTCCATTCCACTCTCTATTTCAAATTTCTTTCAGAGTGCACAAAATACTGAGGCAATGTGGTACTTGCCTTTTTATGCCTGGCTTGTTTCACTTAGCATAGTGCCCTTTAGTTTCATTCATATCATTGCAACTGACAAGATTCATTGTTTTTGTGGATTATTTGTGTTCAATTCTGTGTGTGTACCACATTTTATGTATGCATTCATTCATTGATGGACACTTAGGTTGATTCTGTATCTGGGAAAGGAAATAATGCTGCTATGAATTTGAGAGTTTAGATATCTCTTTGAGATAGTGGTTTCATTTCCATTGGATATAGCCCAAGAAAAGGGTTTACTGGATCATAGAGTAGTTCTGTTTTTCTTTATTTCTTTTTTATTTTTATTTTTTGAGGAACTTCCATACTTTTTAAAAAAACTTTTTAATAGTAGCCATAGTAATAGTAGCAAAAAGGAAGTGCTAGTTTCATTGTGGTTTTGAATTGCATTTTTTTATAATTAGTGATATGGAACATCTTTTTCTATACATGTTGGACACATGTATGTCTTCTTTGGAAAAATACTCAGGTCATTCAAAATTTTTACTAATTTCTAATCAGGTATTTTATTTCATTGCTATTGAGTTGAAGGAAGTCTTCAGAAATTATGGATTTTTGAACAGTTACCATATAATATAGTTTTGCAATTTTTTCCACCTTCTGGGTTGTCTTCCAATTTTGTTGTTTCCTTTACTCACTAATGTATAGTATGTAATTTTATATTAGTGTAGTCTCACTAGTTTATTTTTGCTTGTATTGTCTATGCTATTGGAGTCATATCCATACAGTTATTACCAAGAACAGTTTTATGTATGTTTTTCTTGTGCTTTATTTTAGAAATTTTACAGTTTCAAATTTTACATTTAATTTTTCAAAGCATTTCAAGTTAATTTTTCTGTATTGCTTCAGATAAGGATTTTGTTTTCTTTTTCTTCCTCTTCAAATGTGAATAATCAGTTTTCCTAACTCTATTCTCTATAATCTATTCAAGAGATTATCATTTACCCATTATGTTCTTAAAATCTTTGTTGAATATGAGTTGAATATACGTGTGTGTGTGTATATATATATATATATATATATATATATATATATACACAATTTCTGGGCTTTCCCTTTGGTGTATGTGCCTAATTTTATACCAGAATCCTACATTTTTGATTACTATAGCTTTGTAATGTAATTTGAAATCAGGAAGTGTAATGTCTAGCTTTGCTCTTCCTACCCAAAATTGCATTATCTATTCAGTGCCCTAAGTGTCTATATATAAATTCTAAATTATTTTTTCTATTACTATCAGAAATAGCATTAGAATTTTGATAGGTATTGTGTTAAATCTGAAGACCACTTTAAGAACTATAGACATTTGACAATATTATTTTTTCTAACTGTAATGTGATATATTTTTTTCATTTATTTGTGATTTTTCTAATTTTTTTCATCATTGCATTATAGTTTTCAATGTGTAGATCTTTTACCTCCTTGATTAAATTGTATTCCTATATACTTTGAATGCTACTATATATGTGATTTGTTTTCAATTTTCTTTTTGGATAGTTCATTATTATAATATAAAAACACAGCTGATATTTTTACATAAATTCTCTATTCTACAACTTAACTGAAATTGTTTACTAATTGTAACAAGCTTTTGATAAGTTTCTTTGGGCTTTCTATATATAAGATCATGCTTTCAGAAAATGGGAAAAAAATTAAATTCTTCATTTCTAATTTGGATAGTTTTTGTTTCTTTCACTTGCCTAATTGCTCTGCCCAAGACTCCTAGTATTATGTTGATTAAAGCTCTGAGATTGAGCATATGCATCTTGTTCCTTATCTGAGAGAACAAATTTTCAGCTTTTCACAGATGAACGTGATAGTTACTGAGGGCTTATGACATATGCCCTCTATTGAGTTGAGATACATAGTTCCTATTCCTGATTTGTTGACTGTTAATTATAGTCATCTCATTGGTTTTCACATAGTCATTGACATAGTACACTAAAAAAAACATAGT